>NW_027278927.1:0-330000 GCF_046629955.1 Centroberyx affinis
TTGATTTATATTATTATATTATTTTTCATTTCTTCCATTGTTTTATTTTACAAATGTATGTATATAAGAATATTTTGATGATAGCACTAAAAGCAGAAATGGCTCTAATGTTCAGACTAAATTATATTTCTCTTTTCAGCATTAAGATTGTATAGGTGAGTACAACAGCAAATATTAAATCATTGCCACTGTAAAACGTACTCAAGACTGAAAAGGCTGCATCACGATAATGAGCAAATTGTCCTCAATATCATGACATTTTGCATTGAGCATGTGGGATGTTGTTAGTTCGCCCTTTTAGCTACTGACATAATTCACAATGCTCTTCTCTTTAGGAAAAGGCTACATGTGAATAATTTAAATCAAGTCAAAAGTACAAGTTTTGCTTTACAGTTTTTTTTTTACATTGATTGTATACAACAAAAGACAATGCACATGGTGCAGATTTATTCCAGACTGGATTCCTACACTGCAATTATAGAGCACTGTTTACATCATTTGCGTAGTGGAAAAAGAAAGCTGCACCCTTTTAAACAGTGTTTCAATATGTCCAATATTCAATATGTCATCCTTCAGCTCATGCATCCTGCAGAAGCTTTTAGTCCTAAATTATAACCTTTAACTACAATTATGATATTCTTTTACATTTTTGCAACATTCACTTTGTGGATTGTCAGCTGCTGTGCTTTCACCACCACATCAATTCTTTTCATACCACTTAATGCCTACCATCAAATAATCACTCTCATCTTTAGTGTAAAGAACAAAGTCCCTCTTGAATTCTTGTGTGTAAGTCCATACCATGTAGCCTCATACAGAAAGCGTCCATGCAGCTGTCAAGGACCTTTGGCTAATGCAAAAGCTAATGGCAAAGCTAATGACAAAGCTAATGCAAGGTGGTGGTAGCTAAAGATAATACCATGTAGTGCTCCTGCAGGGATTCCTTGCTCTCCGTCAGCTCTCATTAATAGAGACGGTGCTGTGGTGTGAAATGAGGCTGCCCCTTAATACACTGCCAACCCGCTGTAATCTGATTTCACCAGTACAGCCTGACAGTAGAGCTGGACACTTAATGTACAGTAGCTGCCTCTCCTTACCTTAGCCTAGCCTGACCCTTTAACTTGTCCTTAACCTGTCTGGTCCCTGTGTGCTTCTGCTCTTCTGTTTCCTCCCTGCCAAGGTAATGCCCTCGGAGGAGAGGATGCTGGGACAGTAATGGACCTTGGCATCCCAGCTCACTAACAACACCACTGGCAGGCTAGGGAGAATACGACAGCAGAATATTCTGCCAATGTGAAGAGTAGAGACAGTAGTGAGTACAGACTATATGATACACAAATCGGGTGTGGAATGGGGTGAGACCAGTGGTTAACAATAGATAGTGCAAAATATGTGTGATAATCAGAGACAGAGCACCGTGCAAATGCATTTGAGCTTTTGATTTGGTACCAGCGGTGTGTTGGTGTACATATGTGTGTGTGTGTGTGAGAGAGAGAGAGAGAGAGAGAGAGAAAGAGAGAGAGAGAGAGAGAGGAAGAGAGAGGCAAAGAGACACAGCGGCAAAGACTGACAGACAGAGACAGAGTGTGTGAGACAGAGACTAAATGTGCCAAACAAAAACAGAGAGACGGAGAGAGAGGAAATGTGTGTGTGTGTGTGTGTGTGTGTGTGTGTGTGTGTGTGTGTGTGTGTGTGTGTGTGTGCGCGCGCGCGCGCGTGCGCGCATGTGTGTGGGTTTGTGTGTGTGTGTGTGAGAGAAGGAGAGAGAGAGAGAGAGACATGCACAGAGAGTTATCCTCTCCTCTCCTCTGTAATGGCTGCCTCTGCCATCCTCTCCCTCCTCCTCCTGCGGCTGCGGCGGTGTGGCTCCTCTGTGCCCAGGCATGCTGTACAGAACATGCATGGCAGCGTGTCTCCTCCTGTAGCAAGCTACCTCCTGCACCACTCCTCCCGCTATTTCAAGGAAAGTGCAACCTTTGCCTTGGGCCTTAATTATGTTCAATTTGCCAAGCTGGGCCTGAAACCATTGGGGGGTGGAAAAGCTCTCTGACCTATTTATCAATGCAGCTTCCCTTCCACTGACTGAGGCTGAACCAGAAAGAGAGAGAGAGAGAGAGAGAGAGAGAGAGAGAGAGAGAGAGAGGAAGAGAGAGAGAGAGCTTTCTCAGTTTTCGGGCCTTTCTCAGTTTTCACATCAGCAGAGCATAGCTGCAGCATAAGCTGGTTGAAAAAAATGGTGTATCAATGGTATATACTTGCGGTGGGCGAGAAAGTGAGAGCCATATTACTCTCTTTTTTCCTGCATTTGCATTGGTGAGTGCTGAGCTCCGCGACTGTGGCTGCGTCACAGTAGATTCCCTGTTTCCCCGTTCTCCTGTCCACAGTCCTCTTCAGCCAAAGGTTTAATCTATTTAGCACTGAATTAACAGTACATTATCATAATCAGTGTCTGTTTGATTTTTTTTTGGTGATCCCTATTTTCCTCTGCTGCGTAATGAAGGCTGTGAAAGTATTATATTACCTTTTTACCCCATGGGTTTTGAGTCTAGTAATTCAAAGTCAGTTCCCTTGTAGCGACTATACAATCTCAAGACTCAGAGAAAATGAAACAGCGTTCGTGTTTGTTTCACCTGTGTCCAACAATACCATGTTATCTCCCAACCAGACCATTGCTGTTTCAATAGAGACTGAAGAAGAAGCTTCTTCAGACCACATGATTGGAGGTAAACACTGAGGAGGCCATTGACCTTTCATTATAGCTTCTGATAAGGCCACTATCTCCCCTCTCTACGCTGCGCCCTAAATGTCAAGTCACTGTATGTGTTATAATTATCCTGAGTTGGTATTTTCCTCCTCTTTACATTCAATGCATGGAACAAATCCAGCTCATTGAGGTTGGCTGAGGACATTTCATGCTATACCAGATGTGTGTGGTTAATTTAGTTGCTCATAGGACAATATATTTCACTATTTTTTGTAGCCTAGCATTTTCCAAAGATGGTAGTCATTCTTAACACTGAGAATTCACCTGTGCACAGTTGAGAACTTAATACATTCTCATTAAGAGGTTTTACGCATGGACAAATAAACAAATGCTAATAAACTACTAATTATTTTCCTACAACAATTTCAGGGATTTTGAATATTCATATTTAACCAAAAAGTAGCACAATTATTTTTCTCTGCATGCATGTACATACTATTTTGAAAATGATTTTTTTATTAGAAAACGCTTTTTTATTAGAAGTAATAGACAGTCAAAAATATATTTCAAGGGCAAAGAGGCAACTCTTACAGGCAATAATATGTCATACAAAGAAGATTCACTGTGGGAGATTGGTGGGAAGAGAATATTTTCATGAAAGCACTAAAAGCAGAAATGGTCCTAAAATGGTCATGAGTGTGCTTTTCTACACATTTATATTTGTTTGATATGAATTATATTTTTCTCATTGCAAGTATTTTCAGAATCAGTTGTTTTGCATGCAGCTGAAGCAGCACATATGTATTAAGTGTCGATTTTATCTTGTTGTGAAAGAGAATGTCAAAGTCCTCCAATATTTCCCTATAAAATGGGAACGCCCTCAAAACATTGACTCAATACAATGCACCATATTTCGGCTCTATTGTGATTTTTTTGTGAAAACATTGTGCATCACTAATGCAATTTGACTTGCCGGTGCAATTGTGTGGAAGAAGGTAGGCCCATTTCCCTGAGCGTCGAGAAAGGCTTTTAAACTGTCACCTCACTCTCTCTTTCCTCCATACAGAAACCTTTTAGAGGTCCTCTTCACTGGTTTGGACAATGGAGTGTGAACACTGTTTTCCTATTCTGATTTCTGCTGCCAAGTTATTCGGTAGTCTAATGACTGATCAGGCTTCTGGGACCTTGTCAGTGTGTGTGTGTGTGTGTGTATGTGTTTCTGGGGGTGCATGTGTGTTTGTGTGTACATGTGTGTGTGTTTATATATGCATGTGAGCAGAGTGAGTCTTGACATTATAAACATAAGGCGTTGGCGCATTCAGACAAACCATATCAGGAGTCCAAGTCTAGTTTGGATGTAGACAGACTGCCATGATTCAAGATGGCACCTGTCTCACTGCTGTCTTTAATGCTGCTGTTCTGAGCCAAGTGACAGCTAGAGTCCTCGCTGACATGAAAACCCAGCGAGTACCAAAGGGAGAATCTGAGATTATTGTAAGCATTAAGAAGCATGAATCTCGCCGTTAAGAACTGGGCCGTATATTAGTGGTTAGATTAAAAACTGTGGGGTGCTAATGACGTTAGTCAGACTCATTCCATGCAGTGATTTGCTGCATGGCTTTAACAAGTGCAGCCATCACTTGCAGACGGTAGAAAATGAAGTGAGGAGAAAATGAAATTATGATTTGCGATGACAAAACTGAGACGCGTGCGTGCTACTACAATAACAGCAACAACTCATGAATAATGCATGGCTGCCGTCGGCTATAGATTAAGTGTGAATATTCATTAATTTGCTTGCCCTTTGGGAGGTGATGCAAATTCATACAAAGGCATGCTGGCAACTCTTTTTTGCCAACTGGGTTATCCACAGCTCATATGAGTAAATAAGGGTAACTATGGATGGCACTAGTTATTTCTTCATAAATACCCAGACTGCCTGCAATTGGAGGGCAGCATCAGCTTTGTGAGTGGGTAAGAAGTTTTAACAGGGTTTTCCTCCCCCCTGAAGTAGTGACCCCCTAGCTCTTAAGTGCTAAGTCACCGGAGCAGGGAAAGCCCATTAGCGTAAAGAAGGTGGGGGAAGGCAAGAGTTTGAGCGATTAGGCTGATTGGATATAGCAGCACTGGGTTGCTCAGGTCAGGACTAATCAGCCTCAGAATAGAAGGAAGGTCCCTAACGAGAAAAAGAGAGAGAGAAAGATAGGGGGGGGGGGGCATGGAGACAGATGATCCACCAATGAGAATAAAAAAACAGCAAATGTTTGATCAATCTCTTGAGTCACACCGGTTTTCGCTTCTGGACAATGCCGGTGCTTTGAGCGTGAAAAATCTGAATCTGAAAATCTGAAGAGGGGAATTTAGTCCAGCGATGGGCGACCGTGTGTCATGGAGGGCTGAGAGTCTGCAGGTTTTCATTCCAACCAAACACTACAGCAGGTGATCCAGTCCCCAGGCACACAGTACTTTGCCTCAATTACAATACATTTTACCTGCACTAGCAATCGGCCTTGGTTGCCTTTGCACACTTACTGTCTCCTTTTCTTCAACCACGAAAGACTGTGCAAGATAAATTGATTTTGTTTAGGGGATGATTTGCACATTTATCCACACTATATGAAGGAGCCCTCCATGTTCATGCCCCGGCAGCATGGCAGTGGCAGGAGAAGAGCAGGGATTGGACAGAGATAAACGACTCATTAACCCCAGATTGATCATGAGCTGCGCACTTGTGAGGACATTTCATCATTAATATTTCAACTTAATTATTTGTGTGCGTGTTGACTCCAAGGTCCTAATTTACACGTCACTGTGTGATGTATGAATTATTGTAATGAACAGTATTTGAGTAGTAATTTCTTCCCCCTACCACCGTCTTTTTTCCCCGCTCTCTCTCTTTGTACCCCTCTCTCCCTCTCCCTCCCTCTCTTTCTCTCTGTGCACAAATAATTTAGCTTCATGATATACTCATGCAGTGGGGGCTCGTGTCCTGAAGACTGTGAACTCAGTCAGTTATAAATCAGATACCTCTGCTCCTTGTGGGCTGAGGGAATTCTGCCACATACAGATCATGTAGCCCTCCAACTGCTGGGGCAAAGTTTCTTTTTTTACTTTGCACCAATAGTTTGGAAGCGTTTTGGAATCAGAAACACACATTCTAGAAATACGTCTATTGAAATTGAATTTCTTATGAGTGGCAGGGAGATCAGGAAAACGATGGCATGACGTTTTTTCTCTGTGTGTTCATGTTCGTTTCGCCTGAGCTGCTCTCTGTGTTTTCCCTACTGTTTCCGCTCTATTCTGTATGACATGCGGTAGGTATCAGCAGAGTGATTTCCTATCCCATAGAGGTGGAGTGTCTGCTTTGCTTTGTTTACCTCCCTCCCTGATGCCCCCGTCACTTGTGCTCAGTCAGATAGCGGCGACAGAGAGAAACTTTCATTTCCGCTAACCCATTGCCTTCAATGCACGGACGATTCAAAACATACGCGCACAATGCACACACACGCACAGACACACAGACGCATACACACACCCCACAAATCATTCTGTACGCTTGTACTATCACATCAAACAACAAACAAACATCTAAACCCAGACAGTAAATGTGCTCTGAATTGTTCGGTCCAACATGCCAACACCTTTAACAAGACATCTCATTTCAGGCACCAGCACTGTTGCCACAGCTTTGACTTAATAGACTCCTCTCAGTGAGTTTTGAGATTCAGAGCAACAGTGTCAGAGCAGAGCGCCAGATTGAGAGGTTTGGGGATTGGAGGTGAGTGCAAACCTGTGCATCAGCATGTCTTAATCCCAAAGAGCCATAATCTGGGATTAGTGATCCTCTCCTCACTGGATCCAGATTAGAGCATCCACTCATGCAGCAGGCTCTGCACCAATGACTGGTACCACCCCCCACCCCCGTGGGAGGGGCTTGGAAATGCAGTGGTGTTCCCTGATTGGAGGAAGCTCCGGATAAACTGTGTGGTGGCAGGGGTTGCCAAGGCGATCACACTGGCTTTGCAATGATTGGTTGTGACAGAGCTCAGGATGGCTGCCTGTCCTCAGACCTGCATTAGATCACTCACTAAAGAGATACTTGTATAATGTATCTGTACACACACACTGTTGTACATGTATGTAGCAGACATGTAAATTGAAAAGATTAAATTTCACTCTTCACACTATAAAGCTTTAGCAACATACTCATTAAGACAGCGAGACATTGATTTGTGGATTCCATAGTGAACTGTGCTAGCATTATCTCATTTGCATGTGCGTGTGTGTGTGTGTGTGCGCGCGCATGCATGGGTGCATGAATGCATGTCTGTGTGTGTGTGTGTGTGTGTGTGGTAGTAGGTGGATCTTGTGCTGTCAGATATTGGTAATATACACGCACAGCAGCAACCCACATAGGTCAATCTCATCACCCTGCTCAGTGGCACATGGTGGAACCATAATCCTAAGGGTCAAAGGTCGGCCTCATGCTGCTTGCCTGGCTGAAAGGGCAGATGGGACACAGACAAACACACACACACACACACACACACACACACACACACACACACAGGTCAGCCCCATGCTGCCTGGCTGGTTGGAAGGGCAGATGGGTACACTGTGTCATTATGGCGGCCGGGCCACAGCTTGTGGGGGCGGCCATATTGTCATTGAGAGGACACTCAGTGGGTCAGGTGTACAGAGGGGAACACTGAATGTAGTTAAAGGGCCTCATTTTGAGTGTATATTAATTTCTGCCAATTGTATCCATGACCTCTCTCTGAATCTCTGCTCACAGTCGTGTTTCACCGCCTACAACATAAGCCATTTAAATGATTTGTAATTTTCTGTCTTTTTCATGGGTGATTTAGTGGGTCATTATTTCTTTTATTCTGTGTGATTTTTTCTTTGTTTTTTTTTTTCTTTTTTTCTAAAAAGCCATTAATGCAAAAAGTGATTTAGACTACATGCAGGAAGCCTGTAAGGCAGAAACTCAGCTGAATTGTTCATTCTGCCCACTTCCATGTTCTCATTTGGAGCTAATCCACTTGAGGTTTTTATAAGGTGGAGAATTCTGTGAGCAGCAACAACTCTTTGGAAATGGCAAAGTGATATTATATTGATTTAGTAAAGTAACATAAGTAATGTTAGAAAACGTTTTGTTTTTATTTCAACTATTTCAGCCACAGTACACAATCAACTACATACACACACATGCACATTTACATGCACACACGTACACACATACAGCACATGTCAGCATTCATTGCAATCACCACTTTTTTTCTTCCTCCTGGGTGGGGGAGTATTTTCTTGCTGCTTTCTTAAAAATATACATCTTCAATGTAACAATATCTTCCTCGACAACATCATTTTCATTTACATGGTTCATTTTGCTCCATATCTCAACCCTTTATTGCTTCAGAGAGACACAGTTTTGTTCCAGGGGGTTTTACATTTTTGTAAGCTGCTTCCATTGCATTTCCACTGCAAATGTGGTATTAAAAATACTGCAATTTTAAGGAATTTAATACATGTATAATCTGCTTTTGCTGGATTAGGCTCCCACATTAGAACAAATCAGGAAGACACAAAGGGCAGGGACCGGGGGTCTAAATATACTCCCTTTATCCGCCGCTGCATCAGCCCCGTTTTTGGAGATGTGCTTCTGGTGATGAGCGCTGGTACTTTGTTTTTACTGCGGAGGCAGAGTAGCGTTAGAGTGTCTCTAAAATAGGCATAGCCTAGTGCTGTCATTTCAGTCTGTCAACAATACCTTCTAGTGCCCTGATATAGTAAAAGGCCTTGTCGTCGAGATAATAGATCTTTAAAATAGATGTATCGAGGCTTGTTAAGTTGAAGATGAAATTGAAGTTAGTGTAACACACAAAGGTACACAGGGCATCCTGAACATGCCTCTCATCTTGTCAACTGTATCTTTGATTATATATCCCACATTGCGTATTTGTCATTGTAGTGTAAATTTTGCTCTGCATGGAACCTGCAGGTGGAAGCAAATGGTTGTCTTTGTGTGTGTGTGCACGCGTGCCCCTGTATGTGTGTGTGTGTGTGTGTGTGTGTGTGTGTGTGTGTGTGTGTGTGCTCATGTGGATGCGAACACAAGCAGAAATGGGGGTTATATGCTACGAGAGAGGTGGGCTGAGGGTGACAGCCCTCAGTTAGGTCTGTCAGACCTGGGACTCTGCAGGCTGTCAGTCCCAGGATAGCAGAGAGAAAATGGAATACACTTTATCCCTGGTCCCCTGCAGGTCAACTGTGACAGGGTTGCTCCTCAATTACTGAGTATCACCACCTCTTCTCCCCTCCTCTCTCCTTTTTTGTCTCCTCTCTTCCTCTCCCTCGCTGCAGTGTGTCTGTGTGTACTCTGCAAGAACCGTGCAGAGAAGAAAAATAGAGAGGAGAGTGGGGGCAGGGTGGCAAGCACCTACAATAGGCTGCCTGGAGATTCCATACAGCAGCGAGAATTTCCAGAGGCTTTTATACCTCTGTTTATTGTTTGAATATATCTCCTCACCTACGTCAAGGATTTGTTTGCTATCGGGCAGCATAACGCTAGGCTATATGTTTTATTGATTGTGCTATGAATACCGAGCATCCCATTAGGTATCGCAGTTATATTCACCATTGGCTATCATCCCTTTAAGTGACTCCCATATATCTAATGACCCTAAACTTCATGTTTTATGTATCTACCTTAACTAATAAGGTCAACTAGCAGTGAAATGGCTGACAGGAATCTATGCATTTTAATGCTGGCGCAGAACAATGGACACGCGTCCGACACAATAGAGTGGATGTGGAATCAGTCAGTGGGGAGGTAGTGTGACCAGCTGGAGCCCTCTACCCCCTGACCCCGAGGTCACCAACCGCTACCCTTCTCTTTCATCCACCTCTCCTCGTCTACTCATGAAAATGCATGGAATAGGAAAGTTGCTTTGTCATACAGATAGCCCCGACGCGTGGAGGTCTGATAGGGCACCATTATCAAATCACTTCCCTTTCTTTGGAGGGGATGATTTCTCAGCCGCCCCTTGACATATCATCTTCCCCGTGTTTGTGATGGAAAGCGAGGTCTGACCCCACGCAGATGGGCCGGGTTGCGTCTGGGAGGTGAACGCTACAACTGGACACCCTTGCTTAACCTTGACCCCGTCTAAACCCAGGCTAGCCTGCCTTAAGGTCACTTTTGATTTCTTTAGAGCAAGCATTAGCAGCATAGGGTGGAGTCCTTTCTAGGGCCACTAAGTAGACCAATCGTACACACAGCCGTACTCCCTTCTTTATTCCAGGGTAATGAAATGCTGCAGGCCAAACTGAATGGGACTCTGACTGGCCTCTGTGTCTCTCAGTCCCTTTCAGAGCGGTGACTCTGGCTTTGTGTTGAGAGTCTAAAGAGCTCGGTCCTGCTCCTCCATCCTCTTTAGTGGTGTGGTGAACAGACGTCAGTGCCTCGAGCTCTTAACTCTGACACCGCTGAGGCTTAAGTCCCATCTTGAATCCAAGGAGTGAGACAATCCACCCTATACTCTGCCATCAGTACGCAACCATGCACACACACACACACACGCAGAGCAGCTGATCTGACACCCTTGTCCCCCTGCACCATAATGGCTATGTGACCCATTAGTGGGAGATGGGCCTGTCATAGGGGACAAAGATTGGGCCTTGAAGGTTTTGAGTGCCGGGCCACACTGTCAGCACCAAATGGCTTACTGCAGTCTGAAAATGCAGTGTGTGTGTACGCAGTGGAGCCAACCGCTTGCACCTCCATTTAGACTCCCATTAGAGATGGCTCCTGACAGGTGTGCAAGGCTTCTCCACTCTCCATTTGTTTGTTTATTTGTTTTATAGCTGAATTGATCTAGTAAGACGTAAAGGCTTTAGCCAGGCCAGAGCAACTTTTGAATGGTATGTGAAGTTAAACCTGGCCAGTTTCAACAATTTAGTCAGTGTATTTGGCTTCGTGTTTGATTGTAGTTGAAATTAGTGGATACAATAGAAATATTGAATTTTCCCAGTGCTGGATTCAAGGTCTGTCTTTTCAATCTAGTATCATGTCTGTAAAGCTCAGCCTCTGAGTTAGCTGAATATTGTCACACAATTGAGAGAGCATTGGTTTGCTCACGCTCCCAGGAAGGAGGCAGAGACGAGGGAGAGGTACAGATAACCAAGCCCAACATCCATGGATATCTCTGTGCCCGACATCACTGGTCTTATATTTCCAGGGTTAAAAATCAATAGGGCTACTGCTGATGAAATTTGCCGCATGAGTGCGCGCTGAAGTCGGCAAAGTTGAGCTGGACCAAGGCATTTCTCTTCACCCAGCCGTTTTCACTTTATTTCATTCTGTTTTTAAATGCAAAGGGGATTTCATTTCATTCTCCTTTTGCCATTTTACTTTTTTTTTTTTTTGCTCTAAATCCAGCTTTTGGAGGGCCCAGGGGCTGAGTAAATGTGATCGATTTCTAGAGAGTGTGTCATCTAGGCCGCCCTTTTAGGAGTGGTTTTGTAACAGAGGCACAAAGGCGCGTGGAGCCATCATTCAGCCGGCTCGCCTATTGTTCACTTAATTCATGCTGAAGGATCCAGGTCAGGCCAGCAAGCACCCTTCACAGGTTAGAAGTCAGGACTCCTCTCCCATAAACCACAGGCAAGAACAACACCACTTTAGTCCAGGGGCAAGATGCATTATTATCCACTAGAAATATATTTCCACAGCTGTTTCTTTTCTATTTGTAATATGACTGTGAAACTAATGAGAACAGAATGTCTCTGAAATTATATTTGCTCAACAGGGTTTGCAGAACAGGGACCTGATATGAGATGGGATGAGAACATCAAGCGTGGTTATTAGTTGGAATGTGTTCATTGGAGGAGCAGGTTCAAGACGATTTTGAATCTACACCAGGCTATTATTGTCTAACACGGTTGTCTTTTGTGGGATGAGCATTATACCAACTTGAGTAGATCTGAATTAAACATGGCAACATGCTATTACTGTATATCAGATATAGATACAGCTAGTTTATTTAGCTTTTATCTATTTCACAGTGTCCCCCAGCCTGGCTAAGTCTTTAACAATGAGCTGCTCCCAGTCTTAGAATTTCCCAAAGAAGCTATCTTCTCCCGTCACTGAGGGAAGAATGCACACGGCAGCCATGCAGCCCGGCTCTCTTGTGAAGGAGAATTAATCTGCTCCAAACAACCTTTTATTTTCTCTACACAACTACTTGTCAGCCTCCACTAAAAGCAATTTGTTTTTGGCCCGCTTCTTCAGGCTCATGTAGCAGGACTGAGAGAGCAGTGTGGCATGTTGTTTCAAAAAAGAAGAGGGGGGAAAAAACAGTGCTTTAATCTGATTAGACCTGGCTAAAATCCCAAACCGGGGCTGAAGTGCAGTGCTTGTGGTTTCTGAACGGCTTACGCTAAGTCTGTACCATGGAAATAATCTACTCTTAAAACCCAGGAAACAAATCAACTATGCTAAGGACATAAGTCGCTGTCATTACGGAGTCATTAGGAGAAACATTTCCATACAGCATGCAGGCCGGCCCTGCTGGCAGAAGGGGGCAGTGTGTGTGTGTGTGTGTGTGTGTGTGTGTGTGTGTGTGTGTGTCTATGACCATGTCTATGTATTTATGTGTTTGAGTGTCTGTGCATGTTTTAAACATAGAGGTATGTATGCCTGTTTATTCACATTTGTGTGAATTTGTAAATTTTACATGTATGTCCCTACTGTGTATGTATGCGCCTGTCTACATGTCTATATGTGTGTGTCTGTGTGTGTGTGTGTGTGTGTGTGTGTGTTTCTCTGTGCTGCTGTGGGATTGCAGGACGACTTCTCGGGTGCTGAATAATGAATCAAAGCTTGGGAGAGGAGCAGAGTCACTGCAGTAGCTTGTCTCTCTGCACTGCTTTTACTTTAGATGGGCTAGATGACTGGAGCCTTGAAGAAACCCTCTCTAACAGGGCCAAGTCCCTGCTATTACCTCCACAAACACACAGGATTCAGACACAGAATTCTCTTTGATATGCAGTTAAATGCAGGCCTGACCACTGAGAATAAACTGGATCAACCATGAGTATTTATAGTAGGAATATTTGGATTTATTGGATAAGTATTTTTCGTCGAAGTACATACAGTAATACAAGAAGAAGAGGCCATTTAGGAAGATCAATAGGAAACTCATAAACATGCACTCCAACAGATGGGATCAGCCATCAATAGAAAGTAGGAGAGCAAAACCAGTTGGAGATCAATATTTAATCAATATTGGAAAACAACTGAAAGGAGCAATAAAGTAGAGGAAACATAGAGGAGTAGAGGAAACCTAAGCCTTTTCTATATATACACTCACCCACCACCTTGTAGGCTTGGAGCAATAATACAATGCAAGATCTTCCTAATGACACTATTACGCTGTTTTACCACAGCATACCATGTTGTCAGCCGTAGCGTTTCATTGTCTCATTAATAGCCTCCCAACACAGTGCAGATTTCAATATCAGTTTGCTCTCATTATCTCTCTTCTCTGATACCGTTTCATTTTGCGCGGGCTAAATTAAATGTAAAAACCATAACGCAATTTTGCTGGAGGAGAACATGGCGGCTAATTGCATTAGGCTGAACTGTCGGTGGCGTCTGCAGCGGCTAGGCCCCCATCACTCTCCCGCAATTAGCGCTGGCTACTCCCCTCAGCAGCAGGTGTTGTTCTGCCCGTGCCAGCACTCCAGCTGATTACCTAAGCCGCGCGCTGCGAGCTGCTCCCCATCCATCTAGGTTACCGCACCACCATGGCTCTGTGCTGATATACAGAGAGCCACAATTACATTACTGTAGAGCCCACAGTTACAGATGGTGGGATATATACACCACTGTCATGCTGAAAGCGGAGAAGGCTGCCGAGCTGTAGATGGGAGTAGTACGGCGCTGTCATGTTGCAGGCAGAGGAGACTGGTTAGCTGTAACCTTGGGCTGGAAGGTTGTAGTGTATTGATGCGAGAAGCCAGGAGGATAGGGGAGAGCGGGCTGTGGAGTGTTAGAGGCTCAGAATGGTAGTAACGGCGATGGACTTGCATGCACGCGCACGTTCACACACATGCGCACACACACTCACATACACACACACACACACACACACGCAGCAGGAGGTTGGCAGCATTCCAACAGACTCTGAGAGCAGTTGGGCTAACCAAATTATAAATTTACAAGGACTAAATTACACAGCTAGTGTACACACATACTGTCACACACATCAGAGACGCAGCGCAGGCACACACTCGCTCCTTCCTTCTCTCTCTCTCTCTCCCTCTCTCTCACACTTACACACACACATGCACACACACACACACACCAGGGACACAGACACAGCCAACATCAAACAACTGAACTTGAACTTTGGACAGGTAGAGAAGGTTCAGTGCATGAGATGAATAAGAAACTTTAAGGCCAAAAGAAACAGTTCCACAGCTTTTTGATGCCATTTATTCATTATTCCATCCTCCCATGTCAAGGTTTCCATGTATTTGAAATGTAAAATAATCAAAAATAAATTGAAATCTGAAATTAGAAAATGAGACAGAAAAAAATAGACAAAATGAGAAAATTAGCCTTGACCATGGTACAGTAGAAGGTTATGTTGTGAATGATCTCTTAAAATTATGGTATATGTGGCTGTTACAGTAGTATGTAGTTGAGCTTGTTGGCAATGGCATTCTTGCTTTTTTGGACTTTCCTTAGATCAGTGTGTGGGAGTCAGAGAGAGATTGTTTTGAGGGTTTCTCAGCGAGTCCCCATCCATTTCTTCCATATTTGACCATAACGTTAAGTGTGTGTGGTCGGCGAATGAAAGTGTGATTGGGTGCGATTGCACTGGTCCGTCTGCCTTGCTGGACAGCTCCTACACCTGAGCGTTGGGGCCTCTGAAGTGGCAGACAGCTACTTCTTCTCTACTATCATTCAAAGTACATTCATTCCTGGGTAAAAACATCAGATGCATTCGTGTGTGTACATGTGGGAATATTTAGTGTAAAATGTACATATACTGTATGTATCCGTTTCTTTCTGTGATGGTTTGATCTTCAGTATCTAGTTCAATTACAGTAAAAATGCTGTGGAAAGTCAGGCACCTTAGGGCGCCTGGCACTCAAATACAATACAGCTGAAATCAAATCAATCACAATAAAGACCAAATGGCATGCACAAGTGAATTTCAGGGCTGTGTGTTAGGTGTGACCCTCATCACTTGCCATCCAGAGAGATGTTATTGTGTCACTGACTAGTGCGGTGGTCCTGCTGTGCTGTTGCTCTCCAGGACTAAAGATCCTGTCTCCAGGATTAAAGAGACACTGCACTCTAGACATGACTCACTCACTGAATTCCCCCACTCACATGGCTGCTGCAGGGCCTATCCATGAGAGATGTTACGTAAATTGAGAGCAACTTAACTTACTTGCTGAATCTATTAGAGGAGAAAATAAAATGGGTACCTTTTTTGATCACTGCCGATTTGCCTCATGCCCCCACCATCAGTGCTTAGAATAAACCAAAGACCCGTGCTTTTATCAGTTATAGAGTTTGTTGGGGATGAAATGCTGCCCCAGATCTCTGGCTGAATCCTTCCAAACACACCAGTCATCTCCAACCGATAATAGGGAGCCACATTTAGAGACAGACACGCATCTCAAGAATGGCCCTGCCAGGCCTGCCGCCAATTACACCCAGAACAAGGGCTGAAAAGTAAACATACAAACACTTACACATTCACGCATGTGCACACGCTTTCTCCCACTCTTTTCTCCCACTTTCTCTCTGGTCTTAGCAATCGGTACAAAGAGCCAATTGACTCCCCCAAGTCCCATTAATTCTGCAGCCTATTTGTAAACATCACAGGCTTTAAGTTGGATGCCCAGGAGCCACAAACAATCTTCAGCCCTAAACTTGTCAATGCTGCATAGAATACTTATGCAAGTCATATACATATGCATGTGTCTTGTCAATAGTTAACTGAACAGCAGTTCTATTATCAGTCTACAGCACCAGACTGTTGCTAATACAAGCAAAATTTATATGAATACCGCTTTTAACCCTATTAAGAATTTTCAAAAATATATTAGAGATATAAATAGAAATCTTAAAATACAATTTGAAGGCCATGATAAAGATATTTCAATTGAATAAGCTCGCTAAATAAGCTGTATACAAATATTTAAAAAAGCAACACCTTAGTAATATGGACAATTAAAATGCCAGAGTTGTCATAGTGTGCCTATTCAGAAGGAACCGGCTCTGGCCATGTTGTTTTGGTGTGTTTTGTTGATAATGTTGTGATTGGTGGAGCAGCTCGTGCCCATGGAGACAATGTGCGCCCGTCTCTCCCATGGTTAATTGCTGTTCCTGTTACTCCAAGTGAGACACCCCTCCCCTATATCAGCCCTCAGCCAATTTACATCTTATTATGTCTATCTGTGGTGAGACCTAGTATCTCAAATAGAGAGAAAATTACTCTCCATTTCTGGGGAAAATAGTGACTCGTTTTAGTCACCCCAACATTGATGTCTTCTGTCGCTTCGTCAGAGGTGCCTGAGAAGATATTGTATAAATTCTGGCCATACAGTGGAGCCGTCCTTAGAATTGGTCCATATTTTCACTCTATTATTAAAACCCTAATGTCATTATTAACTGCACACATAAATGGTTACCTTGCAGAATAACTGAATGATGCAGACTGAGCACTTCCCATTTTTGCTGGGAAGTTAGGCCAGTGCTGTCACACGCTCCTGCATTAAACCCTCATCTGTGACACTGATAGTGCGGGCACATTAATGTAAACATTTAACTTTAAATGACCTGAATTTATTTGAGGATCTGTATGTTTGAGTAAATAATACTGAAATTATGGATTCAGTGGAAATGATCTAATTTCTCTCTTTCATGATAAAATTCAGGTTTTTAATATACGGTAAGTTGGAATGTACTCATTTGCACGTAATATAATTATCTCTACCTTAAGGAATTTGACATTTCCTACATTGATTCTTTCATTTACACAGCGTGTGAGAGTTTGCAGTAATAGTCACATGGAAAATATAGACTATTTATTAAAAATATGACATGGCTGATATATACAATAGGCACAGTCACAAACACAGGGAACATTTGAACATGTTCACACTTGTATAAAATGTGTAAGTTGAATATACACACACCATTGTTCCTGTAAGGCATAAGTGAACATTCTCCTTTTGATTATTCTACAGTTATTGTTGATGAAGCAGGGATATTCTAAAACATCTGAGGATTTTATGTTGACATAGTAAGCTAGTAAGCTTATATGGTGGATACTCATCTGACCGATATTAATATGAATCTGAGAGAGGAAAAGCCCTCAGATAGGACAATTAATTTTGTTATAAGCATGGGTGGGGGAGGAGAGACTAGCTCGCTAGGTTTCTTCTGACTGGCAATGACTTACAAAGCCTATCTATTAAAATCAGCCAGAATTTTACCAGTGTTCACTATCGATCCTCTGCCCTGCATGGCCTATAAAATAATACATTGTAATGAGCGGGGAGTCCTTGATGAACAAGTGAGTAAAGCTGGCTAAGTGACATTCAAAAGTTAAGTCTGTCTGTAGGCCGTTTCTACTCTGATATTAGTTTCAATCATATGATGAACTATTCCGTTATAATTTAATTTCCATCACGTTTCCGTGTGTGACAGTCATTCACATTCCAATCTATGTTTAAATGCTGTCATTATTCACAATAAATGTCATAAAGATAAGCAAGCATGTTGTAATTGCTTGTGACACCACTATCAAATCATAAACATTAAAACATAAGCACACTAAAGGAGAATGCAGATACTGAAACAAAGCGTATAAAAGTGTAAATTGAAGTGATGTGGAGTGTTGACATTTTGAAGGTTTAATTGAGATGTAAGTAACTGTGAACTGTTAATTGGTTAATATACTTAATAATAATATCTACAGAACACCCATGAACATATATTTACTCTTATGTACTGTATATAGTATCTCTGTTTTTTATTCATCTATTGTGCTCTTATCTCAACTAAAAGATTCCTATCATTTAGCTTTATGTGAAATAATTTTTTGTGAAACAAAATATAAGCATGTTATACAGTAAGTAGTTTTATTGATTGTATAGGGAACCATTGGATTCCATGTATTCTCTCTCTTTCCCCCCTCTCTCTCTCTCTCCCCTCTCTCTCTCCCTCTCTCTCTCTCTCGCTGTCTCTCTCTCTCTCTCTCTCTTTCGCTCATCTACATGTTCACACACACAGCGGTGGTGAGATGGGATCCTCTGATTCAGCAAATCAAAGGCCTCTCCTCCTGTCCATATTATCGATGCTACTGGAGGGCCATAGAGGATGCCGGGGCACAAGGCAGGGTGGGGGTGGGAAGCGCTGGCGGATCTGTGGGGGGCAGGGCAGGCAGGGCTGGAGCTGCAGATTATTCTGGAAATTGCCAGCTGCAGTGTCTGCAATCAGGATCAAACCGGTTCCGGGTGGGGGGAGGAGGAAGTCACTGTCGATTTTTGTCAAGCCAGCCTGTGCCTGTGTGTCTCCCGGCTGAGCGGGATGACATTCGCGAGGGCGACGGTGGAAATGTCCCACCACCTCATCCTCTCCTTAATAATTCATCTCCCTGCCAGCGCTCTCTGCAGGTCTGTGGCTGTGGCCGCGCTGCCCGCCTTTTAATGGAGCCTGTGATTACCAACACTGACGTCTTAACATTTAAATAATACACAGACACCGGGCCGGAGCAAGATCAATAGCACGTTGGGAGGGAGCGTAATGTAGAGCACAACACATGCAGCAGCCATCTTGCCTCCTACAGGATATATGGAGCGTGTAGAGGCAAAAACACATCCCACAATCCTCGCTGTGCTCACCGCCTCCCCCACCCTGCCCCCAATGATACTGAGGGCTCTTCTTTTTCCATCGCTTTCTGCCTCTTCCTCTTCCTCCTCCCTATCCCCTATCCTCCCTTGCTTCTTTTACATTCCACTCCTTCTCGTTCCTTTTCCCTTCCTCTCTCCTCCATTTTTCTCTCATCCCTCTTCCTCTCTCCCTCTCTCCCTCTCTCTGAGGATTGCAGGGCTCCTGGGGCGAGTAGCAGAGCCCTGGGACAGACCCTGATTAAAACTGCCTGTTAATGACAAAGGCCCCAACACTGCAGCTCGCGCTCTAATCCTAATCTGTATGCATCCGCCGCAGCACATATTTCCTCCCTGCTCGGTCCTCTGTGGCACCAGGAGAACGGAAACACAGTGGCAGCCATTTTGGAACAGCTGCATGGAGTTTTTGTGTAATGGAGGAGCTCTGCCCAGGACACCAACAGAGACGGAAGCCGCTGCAACAAATCCACTTGTACTTGCCTGTGGCCACGTTTGGTTCCCTTCATGCCTCCGGTTCCATACATACCAAATCTGCTGCTACGCTGCGGTAGTACGAGGAAGAAAGGGAACACGTTATCGCAAGGGCAGCCCCTCTTTTTTGACGTGACCCTGCAGCTTTTAGGTCAAAAAAATCACCTCTCAGTTGTTTCAGCGACCACGGCCGCCAATGAGATCATGTCAGTGAGATGCTTGACTCGAGCATAAGCCGCCATTTCATTTCAGCTGATTTGAAATCGCCCACAGGGGAAGATTGAGAGCAGAGGAGAAGTAGCCTGTTCACCTGAAAGCGAAGACTGATGGGGCTAACAATACAGGGGGAAGGTGAGCAGTTTATTTTAGCAGCGAGGGGGGTGTCTGCATGTCTCCAGTGATGCGGGGGTGATTTCTTTCGGCAGGCCTGCGAGTGCCCCGAGGCGAGAGGGATAAGGGCCATAGAGGAGAGGGAAAGAGAAAGAATCGGGCCTGGAGAGATTTTGCAACATGACTGCACCAGAGCCATTAAAAATATAACAAGGGATGAGTGTAACAGTGTATATTTAGCATCGGAGAAAGATACTGCAATGCTATGTCGTGTTATGCTGGCCGTTCATTTCTTTTGGACACTGCCGGAGCTCAGAATCAAAGCAGAAATAAGTCACAGCAGAAATATCATAAAAGAAGAAAAAACAGCAAAGGAACAAACTGAGGTGTTTATCATTTGCTCTTACTGGTGTATAAAAGAAGCACTGCAGCGCACAGCAACTGTGCCGTGGCCACTTTCAGTGCAATAGGAAACAATAGAGTTTGAAAATGAATAGGGTATTGGTTCAGTGCTTAGAATTATGGATGCTGGGAAAGAATCCTGGGTGTGGGAAAGAACAGAGAGGATTATGAATTTCAGCAAATCAGAGGAAAGCATGTGGAGGAATCTCAGAGTCGCTCTGTTTTTCTCTCCCCATCTCTCCCTCCTTCTCACTCCCATTCTTTCATTGTCTCTCCCTCTCTCTTTTGTCTCTATCTTGTGCTCCTTCATTCTCTTTGATAAAGTAGGTTTTACACTCGGTTTTTCTATTGACATCTGCCCACAGTTGAGCTGTCCACTTTGCCCATTCTTTATTCTCTAAACAGCTGTCTTGCACATCTAACTGCATGAGCAGTTCTTTCTCTCTGAGGCATTGTCAATGTAGAGTCTGAGTATTTATTCAAGTCTCTTCACTCTCATAAAAGAATTATGAGTCCGTGCTAGAAAGTGAGGAATAATGTCACATTGTGAGACTATTTCTTGCATGCCCTCTTGGTGTTAAGAAACTGTTGTTGAGATTAAGAGTAATCATTGGTTTTAATTGAGTGGCTTTTCAATCACATCAAGTAAGTAAACCTGACAGCTTAATATGATTATTTTTTCTCCTTCAAACAGTAAGGTCAGAAGCTCCATGAAATCAATTTTGGCATATTTATGACAAAATAAGACCAGCGTTTTTGCTTAAGATGATTGTCTGATATGATTGATGATTGTTCAGCTACCTCAGAGCAACCCCCAACCATTCCTCTATACCTCAAGCGAATTGAAATGGTAATTACTTCTCCTCATTATGGTTTTAATCACAGGGGTGCTATTATTTTTTTTAGGTTTTTAGTAATTTTTTTCAAATAATGTCAGGACAACAAACAAATAATTTCTCTGCCTTTCACTGACCTTTTATTGGTATTGACTGTTTAAAAAAAAACAAGATTTAATTAGAAAACAAATCAGTACACTAATTACAATTATGATATTTACCAGGATATAGAAGTACATCATATTCACAGGCGTTTTTATTCTGTCTACTGATGGATAGGAGATGGGCTTGTAATTACAGGGTGCTGTGCGGAGTGTGATTGCAGCACACTGAGGGTCACTAAGAGCAAGGTTCAAGTTTCTTGATATTTCCCACAGAAATAAATATATCCAGAGGTGCGTCTGGGCTCCTGTGAATCACAGGGCTGAGGCCCACTCTTTGTAGGCACCTTTGCCTCCAGAGAGTCAAGAAAATGATTTAGCGATCTAAGAAGGGCTCTGGGGTGCTCGTACGGAAGTGACAATCATACAGAAATTAAAGGATAGAGCCTCCATAATCCACGCCACTGGCAATCTCTGTACGACAAAGTGTTTGGAGAACTGAACAGATTAGGGGTGAGCAAAAAAAAAACGAGGCGCCATCTCAGCCGAGAATCGCTGGGGTCTTTTTCTCAACAGTGGTGAAGAGGCTCAAGAGGTGAGAAAAGGTTTTTCCTCTGAACTGGCGAGGGGAATATCATACAGTATGTGTGGAGCGCGACATGTTCCACACTTAGAGGAAGACTTCTTACTCCAAGAGCTGCATTATTCTCTCAACTTGAGTGAAGCTAATGGGTGTTCTTGCAAACTCTCTCTTCTCATCATTGAAATGACTCGCCAGTCACCACAATGCCTCCATAGCTAACACAAGGGAGTTTGGTACACACTGGAATCTCCATTTTATAACAAAGCACAAGTGGATCTCATATCCTCCTCTTAACAGCAATAGCGGAAACATCAAATATTGAACTTGATAATTTGGTGTTTAAATTCCATGAACTTCTAGATGGGCACAGAAGACAAGCCCTCATCCTGCCTCTTCACATGTGTAATTTAAATCAGTGGCCGCCATTCTCTAACTCTCAATCTGCAATCAAGGCAGAGGGTTGTGAAATATGTTCAACTCAAACCAGGCCATTTGAATATGAATAATACACAAGGTGGAGTGCATTATGATAATAGCCTTCAATTACACCAGATATCTGCATATCTATCTCCTTTACTTCTTGAATGTTGTGGAGAGGAGTATTAGACTTCTGAGGACACTCGGGACATGAGAGCAGCATGAATGTTAGATCATCATTTCTCTGCCGCCTCTCATAGTCACTTGCTTTATGTCAGCATTCGCCGCCTGCTTCTATCAATATCAATTAATTATCATACATGAACGCTGTGCACTCCAAAATGATAAATGCCTTTTATCTATCACTTCACAAATCAATGACTTCACAATTACCATGCTAACATTTCCCTCATAATCTGGCTCGATCGATTGAAAATTCACAGTGGACAATTCGCATTGAAGATGTATCATGAGGAGAATCAATATTATTAGCAGTGAGAGCTAGGGGGAATGTGCGAGCTGTGACGAAGGACTAAAAGAAGAGTCTGGCAAGAAGACAATGTCAACAACAAGTCAAAACGAATCAGATCAAAAGCACTGTCAGCCAAACACAGGGACTGACCGTGTGAGACCTGCATCGATTATATCTGACCAAGTCGTGGCTTGTCTACTGTACAGCTACTGTAATTCTCAGTTTGCTCAGGTGGGACATCTGACAGGATGTTAAGTCAGGGGTTAATCTTTACACAGCGGCCATGTTTCCCTGTCATGCGGTGGTTGTAGCGCGTGTCTAGTATGGAGTCCCCACAGACCTCCATGACCATGTGACCAAGCCCCCGGTGACCTGACGTGGATGCTGTCTGACCCCTGAGGTCAGGGTGGAGGGGGACAGTGACAGGTGACGCCTCTTCCTGACGCTACACCACTGACCCTTGACATTTTAAAAAGCGTGGCTTTTAGAGTGGCTGCATAAATCTTTAAAAGAGATACTTACCCACACTCTAAGACATAGTGCAAGCTTAGCATTGATCTGAAATTGGAGTGTAATTTCACAATTATTTTAATGATTCATATTTAATTGGGCTGAATGTCCATTGAAAAAGAAATAGTGTGTATTTGGTGGTTTTCTCATGAAATATAACCCACATAAGATGTGTGTTGTGCATCAGTTTGTTTCTATTCATTTAGAGTCAAACAAACCCTTTAGAGTAAAAATAATGAATTGTGTTCCGTGGATTTACATTTCATAATTATTGATTATTAATTGCCTTGCCCAGCAGCTCAGTGGATGAAATTAGCATCATTCAATTTCATGCTGATCACTTTGGCGCTCTGTATTTCACTGGAACCTTCTTCTACTGTTTCATTCCTGATGGAGTTCATTGTTTTTCAACTATATATAATTAGCTTTCCAAAAACAGGAAAAAGATGAAAACACACATTACCCAAAAATTAAAATACAAAACAAGTTGTCTTTAAATATGTCTGTTAAACACATTTTAAGCATAGTGTTTATTTCTGGTCTGTAACTGACTAATGCAAAGTCTGATTTTCAAAGATATGCTGTGGTTTAGAGGGCCCCAAACTACAGATTGATGCAGACAAAAAAGTAATTGGGAAACTAAGAATAAGACATTGTAATGATATGTAGTATGAGTAGTCATGGCATACGAATGGTGGGGAATGGCAACTCCAGTTTTTTCCTTCAATTTGAGGATCATTAAAAAGAGAGTGTTGTATCCCTGCTCAACAAAATGTCATTACTTCTGAAGGGGGAAAGTTTTTCGTTTTGCTTTTAAATTTAAGAACACAGTTGTTTTCACATTTTCTCAACAGAAAGCCTTTTTGGTCTCTATGCATATTTACTTAATTTGGAAGGAATAGAGTGTTCGCATGGACTAATTACCATAATTATACATGTTTCTATGGAAACCCACGAGTCCAGGTTTGATTCATTATGTTTTACCTCCCAGACGATTTTAATTGTTGTGATGCAAGATAAGAGGAAATGCCTGTTGGCATTTTAAAAACTAGCCCACAATTGGCTTTTAACAGCTGCCTTGGAATTTCACTTAGTGGCCACAATCTTGTTCAATATACAATTTAACACCCACACACCAGTGTGGGAACCAGTGGGTTATTATTCCAGCATAAGAGTAAAATCAAAACTTTCCTCATTGTTGTTAATGTGTGATGACTGTCATTTCAAAGCAGTCAGTATTCAAATTCAATTCAAATATTGTGAACACAAAAACCTTTTTCTATGTTACTATGTCAGTAATCTAATAATGGGTAAATAGGTTGTATGTTTTATATTATACAATTTATCAAATAAAATTTTGAAATTATCATTTATACAATTCATTCTAGATCAAATATTAAATACATAGTCGTTTGATAGAGCTTTTGATGCATGTAGGAGGATATCCCTTTTTTAGTTATGATGCCAATATGGCCTCGACTATTAAGTCACCAAGTTTTAATGTCTTCATATTAACTGAAATAATTAAGCCATAATAGTTTGAAATATTTTTTCCAATTATAGCAGTTTTTGTTGAAAGAGAGAAAAGTCATTTAAATGGTCAAATTGAAAATATATCTCACATTCTACATAATAATTGCTTGTGTTCCCCAACTTTCTGGGAAAGTAATCAAACCATGTGACTCCCAGGCGCTTTCCTCCCCAGGACTCTCTGCCCTCTAATTCTGCCATCCAGTCCACAGAGGACAGGACTTGGATCCAGCCATCTAAGACAACAGATCTCAATCAGTCATGGTAGCTGGAGTTTGGGCCTGGACACATCCCTCGCTATTACAGGACTATTGATCATTTGATTACACAATATGGGTCAAATTTCCCATGATAGATGACACTGTGAAAAAAGAAAGATTGTCGACACTGAAGGAGTGAGACAAAAAAAAGAGAGATGATAAAAAAAAGTAGAAAGAGGGGGGGGGAGGGAAACATGTGTACGCACAGTAACCACACAGGCTGCAGCTGGTTTATCTGCACATCCCGACTGAAAAGCATTAGTCAGAATGTTGCATTAGATTACTGTAATTGGTTGTATGCATGAGAAGATCCAAAATTGAAACCTCACTCAGATTACGGGCTGGTAACTAGGAGAATTTCTTTTGCCATAAGAATAAACCAATCATCGACACATGTATCACACACACACACACACACATATACAGTATATGCCACACACACACACACACACACACACACACAGAGTGGGGTATGCAGGCATCAGGGTCGTGTTAACATATTATGTGATTATGTGCAGACTCTCAAATTAATAGTTGCCTCAAGTGAACATTGATGTAAAAAGTAATTGAATGTAAGTGAATATGATATGACTCTGCAACTCATTGAAAACTAATTACATAAACTAAATTTCCCTCCTCTCTGTGCTTTGTGTGCTGGAAACACTGTAGGCCGTGTCTGAGCGCGCTCCAAAACGCCTTCGTCTGCTGGACTGTCGGCGAACGAAGTGATGAAGAGCTTTCAGGCAACGAAAAGACAAAGCCGTTCTCCCTGTCAGAAAAGAGACGCGCTACCTGTGAAGCAAACGTGACTATGAGGAGGATCGTGAAATCTTAGCCCTGCTATTTATATGCTCTCTCTCTCTCTCTCTCTTTCTCGCTCTCTCTCTCTCTCTCTCTCTCTCTCTCTCTCAGCTGTGCTATTTTCTGCTCTCCCTCTGCAGCGCGGCCCAGGCTCAGGCAGAGGCTCGGGCTCCCAGCTCTAATTCTGCAGCACTCGCCGACGTCCTTCATCTGACCTTGGCGCACCAGTGTGCCCTCTGTCGCCATGCTACTAGCCTCACTGTGCCCCCTGTGGCTCACCATCACATTGTTACACACACATGCACACACACACACACAAACACACACATATAGCCTAACACTAATCAATAGCGCATCAGGCTCCAGGTCAACGCAGGGAATTAACTGAGTGTGCCCAATCACGTGGTGGGGGCTTCTGGGAAAAATCATTGGCTTCGTACCCTTATGACCAGTAGCAGGGAAGTGTGTGTGTGTGTGTGTGTGTGTGTGTTTGTAGCGATGAGTGAGGTGTAAAGGCTAAAGGTGATACTAGGATTATGACCTGTTAGTTGCTACACAGGGTGTTCTGTCTGTATGTGGATTGTATGATCTTAATGTAAAAACTGTAGCTGTTGTGTGTTACAGTTTCGTAGCCTCCTAAATCTCCTCTGTGGAGGTTACACCTGTATCATCCAGTCCTCCCCCTCCACCTCTCTCTGCTCTGCTGTTGAGCAGGGCCACTTAACGCCCGTGTGTTTGTCCCAGCTTACTTCAAGGACAGCTACTGAAAACTAGCTAACATGAGCTTTATACTGTGACACAAAGCAGTGGGAAGCTGCTAGCAGTGTGTCAGTGTGGTTGCTCCTGTATTTGTAAGGAAAACCCATACAAATACATGCACATACAGTATGTGCCTCTCTGTACAGGCCCTCTCAATCCTGTCTGTGTGCTAGTAAGGCTGACTGAGGCAGAGACATCATTCTGTAGGTTACCAGTGCGTTAGTTCTGGACTTCATGCTGCAAACATACTGCACATGAACAGGGATGTTGTGTGTTAGAGTATAAAAATGCATGGGTTTAATGTGAGAGCACATGGGTCTACGTCTGAGCAGAACTCCTTCTAGGCTTGCATCTGTGTAAAAGGTTGAGCGGTGAGATAGAAAAGAGCGCGCAGCATTCTGCTGTATCTCTACCGCTCCATTCCACTCATCTGTCCCCAGGGCCAGAGTCAGAGCGGCGGGATCAAAAGTAAAATCAGAGCGGAGAGCTGTATCCAATCGTGTCAGTCAGAGAGGTCTCTCCCTCTACTGTAGTCTGGCAACGTCCAGGGCTGAGGGCACTGATCTCTATCAACGAGGATAAATTCAGTCAAGCCTCTAAAATGTGTGGCGGTGGACCTCAAGTGATTTAAATCATTAAAATGAGGCCAGCTGCATCATGCAGTCGGAGCACGCGGTGGTTGCATCCAACAGCCTGGTACAGAGAGAAGAGTGCCATCATCTGGCCCCTACTGATACATCCATCCCACTGCAGATCGCCTCTGTGTGGAGAAATGCAACAGCAAATCTGTGTAGCGTTTAGTATAACTACTTGTGTGTGTATAATCTTTTACAACATAATGTGTATGACACCAAATACATCCCAAATAGTCTTGTATTTGCTTTTCAATTTGTGGCACATTATGAGACACGCACATAGTATGATTAGCAATGCAACAGCAGATCTGTATAGTTAAGTAGCAGCACCCAGTACCTTGTGAGGTCTGTATGTACAGTGGATATGTACAGCACAGTATGATATTATGTGTATGATAAAGAATATACCTCACTTACGGTGGTATTTGCTTTTCAGTTTGAGGCCCATTGTAGGTCATTTGTGTAATAACATGATTATCAGTGTAGATTGAGTGGAGAACTTGTTAGGCTGTCTTCGTAAGAAAGGCATACTAGCGGCAGCCTGTCAGCATCCTAAGGAGGAACCAACAGCTTTCACCACAGACAACAATCACACATCAACCGTTCCATTTCGCAAATAATAGGCCAGCGCCTCCTGCAATCATCATATGGGCCTGGGAGAGGGAGAGTGTGTGCCTTGTATAATTGTAGGGTTACGGGCATATGTTTGTATTCATTCTGCTCATTGTAAAAGGTGTCTGCCGTTGATTTACCTTTCAGTGTGTAATTGAAAAAGAAAATCAATACAAGTCAGTTGCGCTTGCAGTCACCAAGAAACTAGGTGGTTTTGGGGAGTGAAATGAACCGACTTGCATTAGTGCTCAGCTCGGCTTTCTAAGGCTGTTGTGCTCACAGTCAATAAATTCCTACATACTACAACTCCACAATTCAAACTTTAAAGGTTTTATGAAATTAATAATGAGGTTGATAGCAGTTTGACCCTCACACTCCTCATACACACATGCATCCATTCTCTCTCTCTCTCTCTCTCTCTCTCTCTCTCTCTCTCTCTCTCTCTCTCTCTCACTTTCCCTCCCTCTCTCTCTCTTTCTCACACACACACGCACAAAAACGTAAACCCCAGCAATACATGTTCCCATGCAGAGAACACCTCACAAAACATATACATGTTAATAACATGCTTGCACAGTATGCAATCTCTGCAATTATGTGCATCCCACTAAACCTTGAATGTCCTGCAAACAGCATGAACAAAACAAACAGGTGGAATTATCTGTGACACGTACCAGACGGCAAAAACACACAGGAGAATCTTAGTCAATCAACAATCACGCCTGTCCCGAGCATAAACACACCTATTATACGCGCCAAGCAGCGTCAGTGTAAACAATGCAGAACAATACACTCTGCATTTCCAGCTGCAGCGGCTCCTCTGATTGGCTGGATCGATCGTCGGAGGCATTTGATGTTATAGGAGGAGAGGCGAGGCATATTGATTGGAGGATAATCAGAGTCAAGCTGGCTTGGTCCTCTTCAATAATTCAAAGGAAGGATTTGGGGTGAGATTCCCTTGGATCGGAGGTGTGATGTACATTTCATAGCCTGGGAGTTGGAGCTGCACGGGAAAGGGGAGGGCAAAGTGGGTGTGGGGTGGTGTGTGTGTGTGTGTGTGTGTGTGTGTATGCATGCGTGGGTGTGTGTGTGGGGGGGGGGGGGGTCACGTGGGCTCGAACATGAGACACCTTTTAACCAATCCGACCATAACTAACAGTGACCTAATGCTACTTTCCTTCTGTTACAACTATGAAAAGTATAGTGAGAAAAAAACACTATTAATAATTCATACTGCATGTCGGGTTTGCATGTCTGTTAGCAGGTGCATGTCTGTGTGTGTGTGTGTCTGACGCACTAACTGCACATACTTCCCTCCTCAGAGGCTTTTTGCGACATTCCAGAGGCAGAATGTATAGCAAACCCTGTGTTTACCTCACCCAGAGGACCTTACACTGCAATCCAGCCATTGATTTTCCTCTAACACCTTCAGCCCTGTCTGTGTGACTAAGCCAGTTTTACCGGCCGTGACACTGCTGTGAAAAACGGAGCAAACATAAAAATTTTACCTTCTTTTCCGTCTTTCCAGTATGCATGAAATCCAGGATCAGTGTGCTACCTTTTGAGCATGAATTAAATTATTGTTGAGCGTGTTGGTACATCTAATTCATATCGGCTCAGTAAGCATGTCGTGTAAAATGAACTTTTGGTGGTTTTGCTAGTTTATATCATGACTTGGACCTGTGTGGCTTTGTATTTTGTTGGTCTGTTGTGTAGCTACATAGGAAACTTATCCAGCCTGAAAGCCTGAGTCTGCTTCTCTGTTTCTGTGTCTCCCAGAAACTGGAAGTCTAGTTTCTAAGCAAGAACAGATTTCTGTACATCCCCACAGTGCAGTTGTGAAGATGACATACACACCCTAATTAATTAGCAGTTCACCTGAATGTGTTGTCAGCTCCATAGTTTGTCAGCTGCCTTAATTTCTTCTTTGGTGAATACAGAAATATTAGGCTACAAGCTTCTAGCATATTACATATATAGAAGTACTGTTTATACAACAACATGCTTTATTATAAAATGCCAGGGTATGTGCTGTCTGTCAATCATAAAAATATTTAGCTTTATATATTGCTATATGCTGTACATAACTATATGGCAGCAATCCACACAGACTAATGGATAAAGAACCCAGAAGTACATTCTCTCACCATGTGATGCCAAATTTATTTGTATATAAGAAGAGGATTGTGGGAGTTGTGTGAAAAATCACAGCTAAGATGTGAAGTAGTTACGTCCTTTAATTAATTAGATGCTGCTCAATAAACAATCCACTTGATTTGTAGAAAATAATTTTAAGACACCGTGATGAAGCTTGATAGCGTGCAGGTATAGGGGAGTGAAGAGACTCGCCTTCAAATGTATGATCTGACGTTTGAAAATAATTGGCCTGTCGCAACTGCGCTGTGGTGAAAATGTCACAGCATTAAGGTCAGGTCCTTTTTAAATCCTGGTTTAGCTACGGACTGGCTGTGTGCTTTTTGTGGTGAAGGCCTCCAGAATCATAACTTACTGTGTCCATAATTATTGTGGCCTATAGGGTGAGAGCCTACAGAGTCTAATGTGTTTCCATGGTGTCGAAAACCTCGACCTATAGTATGGATCTATGTGGCGCTAGGCCTACGTGTCTAGAATCAGACTGCAGCGCTCCCTCTGCAGCCTGGTAAAAGGTCACACAGGGGCTTCCTCCATAACACGCGGTTTGCTCCCTGCGCTTATCTCCTAATCACTGCAATTACTACGGCAACACTTGTTTGTTTGTTTGCTGGAATGGTGCATTAGTGTGTTTGTATCCCGCTGACTGGTGCAGGCGTGTCGGGCGGGCGTCTAGGGAGGGCTACTGCGGTTAAAGGCTAGGGCTTGTGCTGACTGCAGATGTGGGATCTAGATAGAATAGCCACCATCATCATCATCATCATCATCATCATCATCATCTCTCTCTTTCTCTCTCTCTCTCTCTCCCCCTTTCTCTCTCCCTGTGTCTCTCTCTCTCTCTTTGTGTGTCTCTCTCTCTCTCAGAGCTAAACACACTCCACTGGGGAAATGCTGCATCAGGTCATCTGTCAGTGTCTCCACACACAGCACCACACCCTATTCACCAAAGATGCTGCCCAAACTGTATCAAGCTGTTAAGCCTGTGCTCCCACATGTTCACATCGCTTTTTTTCTACAACTTCACCAGCATTCCATCACAAAATGTTGTCCCTAAATCTTTCTTTTCTCGCCTCTAACAAACCCAAGCTATCTCTTCTCTGTTCTCACATCTCTATTTTTCAGTCTACAGCGGAGGGCGGTGATATCTTGTTCCTCCGCCGCCGCCCTTGTCTTGTTCAGCATCCGACACCGGCCCAGCCCGCTCACTATTTGAGAAGAGGAGGTGAGCATGTAGACCGGCGTCCTCTCCCCTGCTCTCTGTCACCTCTTACCTGGAATCACATCTCCATACATACTCTAATTATCCCATTTGACGAGGAGCCGGGCTCCTCCTCGCGCGGCGGTGCGGCTCTGGCTCCAGACCGGTCTCCAGCCTAGCAGGGCTCCTCTCCCACTCATCATTACTGCAGGAGATACCTGGCTAATTATAGCCTGGTGCTGCTCTAATAGAGAGAGACCTGGATACCAGGGAGACCGGGAGGAGCAGACAGTGCTGCAGGAGCAGGATATGGTATAGAACAGCAGAGGATTAACAAAGGCATGTGATTGCAGTGGTATAAGCCTTATCGGGCTGTGAAGGCATCACATGTGCACCAGAATAGACTCTGGGGAAGATTATGTTATTGCGATTAGCACTATTTATTTTATATACGCCAAATTTTTGTGAATATTTTAGTGAATAATAGATATTTGCCAATAACACTTTTTAGTAATTTGCTCAAGGAACAAATTTGCTTAATCCCTGTATGTGCATTTTCATAGCACATACATGAATATATGATATAAAATGTCTAAAATAGCATCCAGAACGCATTCACTTTTTGTATAGCAGAGAAGGTGCCAATGTTAGCTTTAGCATTTCCCTACTGGAAGCTACATAGGCCAAAGCAGCTCTATTTAATACCGCTTGACCTTCATCGGGAAACTGTAGGTGAGCCGCGCGGCAGGTTCAGCACACACATCCACACACACACACACACACACAGACACAACAATGTGTGTGTGTGGATCCTCTCTGACCCAGCATGTCCTCTTTCCATCATCTTCTTTTTTTCCCCCCATCATCTTAATGGTTCTCTGTACTGCCTCTCTGGGTTTATGCAGCATCATTCACACACATCTAGTCCTCCTTGTCCTTTTTCTACTCTCTCTCTTGTCCTCTCATTCTTTTGAAGTCCTTGATTCGCATATATCCTCTTGAAGAGCTCCTATATGTCAGCCGCCCAGCCAGAGAGACAAAGGCAGGCCTGAGTTAATTACCTATCATTTAGAGCAGATGGCTGCAGATGATATGTAAATGGCTGTGTTGTGTGTGTGTGTGTGTGTGTGTGTGTGTGTGTGTGTGTGTGTAAGTATGCCTGCATGTGAATCAGAGACTGACTGTGCATGCATATTTACATACCTCTATCTCTGCTTCTGTATCTTTTTGTGTGTGCATGTATCCAAAAATACTCTCTCTCTCTCTCACACACACACACACACACACACAGGGAGACAAAAAGACTGTGTATGTGTGTAAAGGGGGATTGCAGTTTGAATTGTGTGATATGGATTATTTTATTCCTCCCAGATAAAGTGTTAATGACTGAAACCATAATTACGGGTTGTGATTTTTGTGCAATTACTTGCAGCCTCATTTAGGCTCTCTGCATATTCATTCAAATGTATGTCTAGCAAATCGTTTCTTTATTTTAGAATTAAAATAGTGTCTTGTACATTTTGCTTTTAATCATTTGTGGTCGATATATTGTATGTTGATTGTTTCACATAAAAAAAGATAGAAGATAATGCACAAGTAAGTAAGTAAGTAAGTATTTTTTCGTGAAGCATGTACGCTCACTTCTCACTCTTAAATTGAGCCAACAAAACATTGTGCTGAATCTAGGCCATAGTAAGTCAATGGAGATGTTTGTTTGCTGTCTGTTTTTGTTTCATGGTTTCTCGAGAGTCTCTCCTCACAATCTAAAGAGACTCTTTATTTTTTTCGGAAGCAAGCTGACTTGACACCGAACTCAAGCTGGTGTGTTCTGTTTCTTAGCATGAAGCAGGAGGCGCAGTAAATCAATGATGAATGTACAATGAATCAGAGATATATGTTACAGTGCACTCCATGACACAGGAAGAAATGTAACCACAGAGGGGGGGCGGGAGAGAGAGAGAGACGGAGAGAGAGAGAGAGAGAGAGAAGCTAGATCAATAGTACTGCTAGAAAGATCGGTCCGCTTTTGACTTCACGCTGTAAATTAAGCCTTCTCTGCGCCAAGATTTTTTTTCAGCAAGGTGTGTGTGTATGTGTCTGTGTGTGTGTGTGTCTGCGGGCTTTATATGTGCATACTATAACGCACCTCTGGTAGTATCTAGTTGTGTCTGATGCGTGTGTGTTGTGCTCTAGTTGTTCTAACGTGTGTGAAATAATCTCTGTATGTTTATTCTCCACCAACACTCCCAGCAGGAGTCTGTGATTGTAGTCAGCATGTGCGACTGTAAGTTTGCAATGCCACAGATGGAGACCCACTAATTTACTCATTATGGAGATTTAATAGGAGAGAATACTGGTGCAATGATCAGATGTAACTAATACAGAGCATAGTCATTCAGTGTGTTTCAATTTGTCATTCAATTTGAGGTTAATTCATATTCAGATCCATCCGCTCTCTGCTACCTTTCAGTCATTTTATCCATTCCTGAAATACTCCACAAAAAAAAAATGTAAACAGACATATTTGAATAGATTTGTTATTTGTTGTGCTCAGGCATGACACAAACAGTGTAGCAGCAGCAAATGGTGCCCATTCACATGATGGTTAGCCCCCTACTTGGTTCCCTGGTGTGCAAAGCTATTTCCCAGCTCTGAAATGTTACCGCTGCTTTAGGCCTTTAATGGCATGATGGGAAATATAACAGTTTGGCTTCATATGAAGAGTCATTTACAAATTGAAGAAGTCTTGAGATAGTGCATCCTATTGTTGTATCATGTCATCATATTAATTCAAATGGCAATTGTAAAATATGCATCAAAATATTACATTAGCAAAGGTACAAATTTGTGTACATTTTCATACATTTTTACATCTGTGTACCACTATTGTTAGTCAAATAGAGAAAAAATAATCATCACAATAGTTTTTTTGTATTTCAGTAATTCTCTTTTGATGTTCCTGCTGCATTATAATATTTTGACAATCTTTAGAATTGTTAGATGAGTCTGTAAAATGTATTCTGTGTTGCATCTATTTCACCAAATTCAGGGCCATTGAATCAGCATTGTCTCTGCTCTGGTGTCAAGTCAGTGTGTGGATGCTAGAAAATGGAACCTATCGTCTCCGTGCTTCATGTCACGGCAACGAGGCCCTCTACTGGCAACAAGAGTCTCTGTGCGGGCTCCATGTTATGACATGACATGGAAAATACAACCAGCGTCTCCTCTGTAATTGTGTGCAGCGGTAGGGCTTGGGGGGTATTTCAGTTTTGGTTCCTCATCCGCCGCTGTGTCAGTCCTAGTCATGGTACTACTGCAAAAATGTTTCCTTCTGATATTTTATTGTAATAAAAACATAAAACATAAATTATAAACATGGAAGACAGCACTTCTTTGTGTGGTGAAGGCAAATTTGGCAGAATTATGTTATTTAAATTTCACATTTTGGTGATTCCGCTGAATGAATGAGGAGGAAACACTGTGATACACCCACTGCACTACCGCAATTAGCAACATCCTGTATCGTCCACCCTAAATATATCCAGTCCAAAATAAAATGTCCTATTGTGTTAAAATGACAGCAAACTCATTAGGATATTAATGGAAAACTTCACACAGGATTTTGACTAATCCTTGGTTGCAACTATGTATATTTACCACCCAGTCCATTACTCAGTATGACCCTTCTCACCTGGTTCTGTGTGGTTGTCTGCTATTACACTGACATGAGGCTCACTGACTGCACACACTCCCTCGTTCACACACATGCACACACAAATACACACATTCTCTCTTCCGCTCACACGCGCAAACACACAGTATCTCTCCCTTCCCCCTGCAGAGAAAGTGTGTGTGCCTTTGATCTGGCCTTGCTCGTGGTCTATATCTCTCCTGGAGCAGAAAACCATTATATACACTTTGTGTCCAGATACACTTGTCATGCAATGGCGAGCTCAGATCCCAGGGAATCAAAGGTGTGGGTGATGCCTCCAGAACCAGCATTAATATGTATGAGAGCCGGAGCTGCCCGACTCAACCCTGTGATGTAATTGCGGTAGCGGCGAAGGTCAGTGCCTTCGCCCAGTCTGTGCACGATATCAAAGCACAGATGTACGCTCGCCACTTACTGTAGGTTTCTTTATGGAATTCTCCATGCATTTTGAAGCTGGAGGATGACTCTGATGATAGGGGTGTGTAAATAGATGCAAATCTGTTTTTAATTGTGTTATCGGCAGACTTGCATGTTCTCAGGGGTCCGACTCTCGCATTACAATATTGCGCTCTCATGTGCTCTCCTTGGACACACATCACAGTGAGCCTTTCATCCAGGGAGCAAAGCTGTTTACAACCCTCACACCCACCAACCCATGTGGTCCCATTCTCAAGGCTGTGTTGGTTCTGAATATAATGGACCTTCCTTTTATTCATGTTCCAGCTCTGGCCCTGATCGGGCCCCAAGGATTCTGTATCAAAGCAAAGCATCCAAATGTTTAATGAGAATCACAAAATTTGTGTTTCTTGAATATAGACCCCCTTGCTACAATACGAGATGTATAATATCCCTTGTAAGTGAAATCCAACGCAGTGGGCGTGTGTTAGTAGAGATCTGTCCTGGGGTGACTTGATGTGCGGTGTGCGATGCGCTCTGTGTTGAGTTTCAGTGATTCCCTCTGCATTGTTTGCTGGTTGCTTTGGGTCGTGTGAATCCCTCACCAGTGCAGCTGATTGATAGAACCAGGACAGAGAACAGCTCTTATCACACGGCTGTGACTGGTATCAGACCCAGTTCTGTCACACATATGACTGTACTTAAAAAAAAGAACAATATGTATTACAGTATTTAACATGGTCCTCAAGGTATTTAGAGAGTTTTCACTCTTAGTCACAACAAAAAGGCAGTTGAACTGTCAGTCAGTCACATATTCTCAATAGGCCAAATCTCGACTTGAGAGAGTGTCATGATGGCCATCATGTAACTCAAACTCATGACAGGAAATTCAAGATACTCAACTCACATTTCGGCAGTTCTGGACTGGAAGTATATTAGATTGAAACTTTGTTGTAACTTTCCATAACATATAGTTTCGTGCCAAATCATTTTCCGACAGCTGTGTAGGATAACACCACATAAAACCCTACCCTCATGGCCCCAGATGGTTTTTCCACATATCATAGATGATAAGTTTCTGAGAGGGAACAGGTTGCCAGTTCTGTGGGAAACCCCCTGAATTGGCGACATAGTGGGACAGCTCCTGTACAGTAGAAGCTAAGAAGATTTCCAAGAGCCTCTGTCAATGCTAATAACCACAGTGGTCTTGCAGAGAGCTCCCCCAGGGCTGTTTGGCCGTGCGAGCAATTGGAGGGGTGATGTTCGGAGTGACGGGGGCGGGGGTGGGGAGGGTTTGAGTTGATGCCTCTCAGACTGTTTCAACTCATTTAGCTCTCCGGGGCACGGCCAATCCATCTCTCTCATGTAGAGATAAGGCTCATCATAACCCCGCTGTGTTTGGAGATGACTGGAGATGGTGAGAGCAAAGAAGCGAGGAATGGGTAGATGCGCGAGCGGGACAGGAAGGCAGAGAGACAGAAATACAGACAGACACACAAGCAGATACTCAGAGGCTCGCCTAGGGGGCTTAAGTCCTTCTGGGCATGCCCCGGTGCTGACATCAGCAAGGGCAGTCGCAACCCCCCACTGAGCACCGCGAACCACGAAGGGTGGGCGAGAGGAAAGAGAGAGGGGAGGGGCAAGGCGGAGGGAAGATGGAGGGGGAGGGGGAGGGGAAGAGGGACGGGGGTACAACACTTGTAATCGGATCATTGGCTACAGTGGGTTGAGTCGATGTGATCAATAGAAACTGCACATGCAGCAGAGAGCCTTTAATGGCCCTTAATCTCCATCAGGCCTGAACAGGAGGGTGGAAGAGGAAGTCACAGGAGCAAAGCCAGCCTGCATCACATTACACACTCACCCTACACTTACACCATGCCATACTCATGCACTTAGACTCAGACTTGGACACACACACATGCAGTGCACACACATTTGAGTCCAGAGTCCCGACCCGTGACTCCCAAGACTCCCGCCCTCAGCAGCCAGCATTTCATATTTCATTCCTAGGTACCTTTTCATTTCATTTCAAATGCATTACATTTCAGACCTTTCCATTCTGCCCTACCCCCTGCAATGCATACCCTTGGCCTGAGCACACTATCCCAGCACAGGACACGTTCCAACCTTTGAATTCAATAAGCAGCTTGACCATAGCCAGTATAGTCTCCAATCATCATCTCCACAGCGCAAGAGAGGCTCTTGTCCAGTGATGAAGTATAGATGTGGTGCCAAGCCTCTGGATGCAGTGCTTTCTCTCCATTCCTCCAGTTTAAATACTTCATCCATCTGCTACATAGATTAAAGTTTCATATATGAAGCCTGGTGCTGGGTAAACTGTGCGTAGCCAAGTGTCCTAATAGAGCAGCACAGCATATTAAACATACAGATAGAAGTCTGTGAAATAAATACAGTAACAGTCCTCTCAGTCGCTCTCTCTCTTTTTCAATCTGTACCTCTCTCTGCTGTCTGATTCTCCTTCTCTCTCTGCCTCACTCTTGCTTTCTGTCTCACTTATCCATAAATAAAAGAGTGGATCGACAATAACCTGAAACCTCAGGGCAGAACAAGGACAGTGTATGGCCTACTGTAAAATGAATAATGATGGCCCAGATCTGTCCAGACCATCTTAGGTAAGAGACCTCACCTGGAGCCTGCACAAATTTTAGCCCGGCTCCCTGTGGTTCCCTCCCTCTGATTTTTTTTTTTTTTGCATCACCTGTATGCACTCGCTTTCCAGTAGACTGAAAAGCATAAGAAAGTAGGATCAAAGAAGTTAGCGTTTTACCAAGTTTTTATTCATGTATTGTACTTTTTGTACATTTTAGATCTCTGAAGGACAGTGAAAACTGTGTACTTTGAGAACCAGAACTGCAGCGGGGTGCATACACACTCCTCAGGCTGGGAGTAATCTGGACTGACACCTAATCACAGACCCCTTATATTAGTGATACATAGGGCAACATGTGTTGCCCAAGGAGTTGCATCAACATGGCTGCATTGCTTAGATAGGTACTTCTTGTTGCCAGGAAACATCCCACTGAGCAAAAGACGTGATTTCAACATCGCGTCTATGCTTTATCTCTCATGTAGCCCAGGATCATTACGGCTATGTATAGACCTATTTTAGACCAAGCAGTAAATACATTATTACAATGAATAAACATCTGTAATACCAAAAATATGCACCAGAGAAGTCCTGTAGACTAGCCTACAAGATAATTTATCTGAGCACAAGAGGTAATTTCAACATTGCGTCTATGCGTAGCTCTCATATAGCCTAGGATAATTTTGTCTATGTATAGACATCTAATAAACTTTCACTTTTCAACCCCATTTAAACTTAATTTAGCCTAGACGGCTATGGCCATTTAGACGTGTTTTAAACGTCTAATCAACGTAAAATTGTTCAGTGGGATGTGAATAGATTGATGACCCTGGGTCTTGTTTTGTTCACTGTCACTTGAAACATTGCCTATATGCATTACAGTACATAAACATTTTGTTTTCCCACAAATACACAGGGTACACAGGGAGTGAGTACTTAAAAAATATCATCTGTTAGATTAGTGACTACCTTCTTAAAATTGTAAACAGCAACACATTTAGTTGGATTACTCCAACTCAGTGATGTTGCACCTACTTTTGGAATAGTTTTATTTTTTAGGCATTTTATGCTTTATTGATAGAGAGAGAGACAGGAAGGCATGGGAGAGAGGGGAGGACATGCAGCAAATGACCACAGGCCGGCTTCGAACCCGGGTTGCTGCGGGAAGGACTGAGCCTTATATGGTATGGGGGGTAAGGGGATATGAAGAGGACAATTGCTTCAAATTCCTCAATTAGAGTTTGAATAGTTATTGTCCTCATCCATATCCACAGCTAACCATTATGTCAAGTTGTCTAAAACAGTTATGCGTATAATCCCAATCAAAATTCTTTCCCCCCTTGTTTCCCCATGCTTTTAAGTAATCCAAGTAATTGCCTATTTTAATCATTTACGTATACGTGATTTGAGTACTGTTAGTATCTGTAACACATTAAACACAAACCCATTTTTGTAACCAGATTAGTGTAGTCCCGTTACATACACTCTGCTACTCTCCAACCCTGTAAATAGAACAGGCTGTACAGCAGAAAACAGCACAGTGAAATAAACAGTCATACAGTCATACCTCTAAGGATGCTGGACGATTACAGCGACACTAAACTGTTCTTAAGGGAAGCAAGGAAAGGAAATTAGGATGTTGCAAATGAGCTCAGTTCGACCTCTTCTTAATGTGAAAGTACAGATACTACACTGAGTGGCAGAGACTTGATGTTCGGCTGCACATGATGTATAAAAAGTGAGAATTAAATGTTTTTAGAAAGAGTTTTAGATCCTTGTTCTGTTCACTCGCCCCCCAGAGTTTTTGTAGTTTTCTGAGGATTTGGCACCACCCTCCTTTTTGAATTTGTTAGCAATGCTATTGTGGTAAGAGGTCAATGGGATATGAAGCCATTCCACTCAAAATCACCTGCAAACTCTGTAACATAACTGTTTGAAATAACTTGAATACGAGGACAGGCTTCTAAAAATCGTGAATCTCCTAATTCTACCAAACCAAACTGTTAAGTCCGACCTCTTCCCCACCACAGATGGCTCCTCCCTGTGGGCTTTTCAAACAACTGCAACTCTGCCACCAAAATGTTCTGCGTGACTGCTCTTTCAACTTTTATTCATTGCTATAAATATATAAACAATTACAAAATACATACATTAAATATGAATGCAAAGAAAACCATACAAAATAAAATGTAATTTCCTTGATAATGAAATTGCTCTATTCAACATTTGAATTTATAGAATTACAAAAAATGTGGAGAAAATATTACACTCTACTTGAATAAATGTGAATCTCTCATTCCTCTTTCATTGTATGCAGAACAATAAAAAAAAATCTCCAGCTTAGATCTACATCATATCATTATGTTGGGAAAATGCTCAGCCTCCACTTTCAGTTCATAGATAATGATATAACCATGGCAACTGAGACACCTTGGAAAAGGGCAGGAGGAAAACTTAGACATTACTGTCTGTCAAAGCCCCATTTCTACAAATGAAAATGAAACTCTATTGATTATATAACTGGCTTGTTGAGTAACACATTGAAACTTCAGCACAGCTTTGAATATAGGGCTGAGTTGAGGATCTGATTAAATGTATTGTCTTAGAAGCAGTCGCATTTCTGTGATAATACTTGGGGTCACTTACCCAGCAGCATCAAGCAACATGTATAGATGCTTCAGTACAATGTTCATTTCAAAAATTACTAAATAGAGAAGCATATTTTTGAATAATTTCAGGTTGCCTCTGAACCCCATCGATCAACCAAATGTCAGTTAACGTAGTCATCAATAGGACTAATGTCTGGAGCGGGCTTACTGAGTGACACACTATGGCCTAGAGTGTAAAAACCTTCAAAACCGGGGAGAAATGTCAGCCGTGAGACTTGACCTAACCTTCCCTGGAGCCATGTGTTGATGAGTCTTCAGTGTGACTGAATCTTCAAAGGCAATGCAGCTCACTAAGCAGAGGATGCTCCTTCTCTCTCATCTCCACTCAACATGGATTCCTCTCCGGAAGGACATTTTTAATGGTTGTGAAAAGATTGCTTGGCATCCCCTTGGAACAGCTTTGACCACTGTGGACGGGGCCAAACCAGCTGCTGTGACATTAAAGTTATGAAACCAACCAAATTAGGTTGTTCTCTGAATGTGTGATCAAGTCTCTATTCATATTTAGTACAAAATCAGGCACAAGTAACACAACAGCATGCAGAGCTGCAGAAATGAAATGAAAGAAGGGAGCGGACTTACAGTAGCTTCTCAGTATCTCGGTGCATGAAGCAGTGCATATATTTTTCATGTACTGTTCTAAATTGTTTTAAAGCACCAGCAGTGTATGCTATTTAAGAAACAATGGAAGGAGAGTGTGATTGTTATCGTGGGAGACCATTCATCAGTTCAATGAACAAGGTAAGAATCACCAACAAACCAGAGGTCTCTAATTAAAACACTGTTAGCATATTTGGCCCTTTGTACATTTCAACACTGTCACATACAACCAGTAATTGTGAGGGCATTGTGAATGGTATAAATAGAGTTCCCCTACTTAGTTTGTCTGTTGTGTGCACAGACAAATGGAGGCAGGAAGAGTGTGGTCTTTTCAATGGCCGCCTGTGAAAACCTGATGGGTGTACAAATTAACACACAGAGGAGAGAGAAGTTGCAATCCAAAGCCTCCACTGTTATAATTACAGCTCTTTATTCCTCCTTGACAAACATAAAGGGGGATTTCTCTCACTCTCGTTCACATCCTCCCTCTCTTCCCCCCTCTCACTGCAAAGCCTGGCGAGCTGGCATTAATTGCTCCAACAAAGATGTGGTAGCACAACAAGTGCTTCTCATCCTGGTATAATTGTGTCTGGAGGAGTTGGAGGGCATGAGAATAAAAGAGAGCTTTGCTGCTTACAGGAAAGGCATTGTAGTAAGTCTTGGGAGCTGAGGGCAACTGCGTGATATGATGGCGCACTCTGGTGGACACACACTGAAACATGTTAGCCGTTAGACCACGAAACAAATGTGTGCAGAGCTGATGAATAGTGAGACAAATTGACACTGGGCCAATGAGCCAAGGGCATAAAGATTGTGCCCTCTATGTTTAATATCATAACTCACATCATGTACATCCTCATCATACCTCCATGTAGAACTAACATCATTCATTGCACTTTAGAACCACTGGGTGTGTCTTGTTCTGTTGTACTGCAGAATTTGGGAATACTAAGTGATGTTAAGTCCAAGTGCACCTGAGCCATTTGCATCTAAATTGTTCACATTGGGGTATCTAGCACCTGAAGTGGCATCACTGTCCTCACATGTCCTGAATATAATGGCGTCAGGTGCATAGTGGTGGTGGATGGTGTGACGGCCATGTTGTCAAACCTGATGGGTCCCATCCCATCCTTCATGCAGCAATTCTGCATCCATGTCTGTTTCATTTGATTATCTCCCTATGAATTAAGTCACAATGGAAAACACAGTGCAATGAACCAGTAGAAAACATCGCCCCTCATGATGAATGCAAACCTACTGTGCATGACATTGCCATTTTATGATTTGTCAGCTTTAACTTATGACTAGGGTTAGACTGATATATCAGTTTGCTGATATATTGGGCAGTATATTTTATTATGAGATATTGGCCAGTCATGTCCTCCACCGCTGGAAAACACTGTAAACAAAATCTGTAAAACCCACAAATTAAAAGTTATTTTCTTTGCACATTTTATTAATTGATTTAATTGCCAAATTGTTTATTGTAATTACTAGATTAGATAGAGTTATAGAGTTTCCCCTAAGTTTCCCCTAGTTTCCCCTTGGAAAGGTGGGTCAACCTGCCCTAAGATGCTGCTAACCTACCTAAAACAATTTCATTATTATGGGTTTTTATTGGAGAGTTTTAGTGTCCAATGGTCTAAATGCTGTTTCAGAGGCTTTTCCACACTGACGGAAGCAAAATTCTGGGGGAACACTGATTATTTTGGAATGAAAAGGCTCATATTTAAAGTTATTTAACATTGGCACAAAATATTGGCTTCAGTTTAAAAATATCAGTGTAGGTCTTCAAAAAAAACATATAGTTGAACCCTATGACTAGGCCTGGTCATTAGCCTATGTAACTGAAAACATGTAATTTATGAACAGTATTTTCAATGAGTTTCTACTCAGTCTCTCTCACAACAAGAGGGTCCTTTAAAGACAGCAACAGGAAATGCCATGGTCTGTCATCACACTATATCACTTACAGATGTCTAGGAGATAGGGCCGCATTTCTTAAACCATCCAGGTGGATGAAGTCAGTGCCATGTCTGAATCTTTACCTCATCTTCTTTCCCTGAAGGTAGATAAAACCTTTCTCCCAAGTAGGTTTTGGAACATTCCTGCATGGTCCTGCATGAATATATTAATTACTGTGGTATTACACCCACAAGTAATGCATACATTTAAGGTAAAAGTCATTTTGGTTGGACATGAGACATTCAGAGCCAAATCAGTAAAAAGACAGAAGCACGGTTTGCGCTAAACATGAGTAATGTTTATTTAGCTAGTGAGTTACCTAGAGGAGAAAACTGTCACATCCTTGCAGTTGATGTTTTGCTTTTTTGGGGGAATCCCAATCAAGCCAAGCAGGAGGGGTGATACGGGGGTTCTCCCAAAAAGTGCTAGAGTTGTTGAGGACAGACAGCCTGATTGAGCCTGAGGTACGGTACAGTACGTCAACATCAGAGCAAAGACGGTCACCCACACGGCCCAAGGAGGCCACCACTAGTTCTACCAGAGCAGCAGGTTTCTCCTCAGACAAATGCACTTCAGAATGACAGAATCACAAGAGAGAAAAACAAAGATGTGCACTAGCCAGCGCTCGCCAGCTTGCTGCATAATTGTAATCTTTTGGTACACAGAAACGGATGCAGAAAGGAAGGGGACGGGTAGAGGGAGAATACATCCTGTGATTGGCATGATTGTGGCCGTTTTCCCAATTAATTCATCCCATCTGTCAATCAACCACAGCCTCTGTCTGAGGAGGATGAGACAGCTGAATACAGATTCAAGTAAACGATTTATTTATACATGTCATCTTTAAATCTCTTCAGGAGGCGATTAAGCTCACCAATATCCCAAACATTTGAGGCATTGAAAAAAAAAATTACAAATAAGCCTGGTGAAATCTTCTGACTACTCTGGTTAGTCAGTTAGTTGATCACAAATATAATTAAAGAAGAAGAAAGCAGAGTTAGAGAGTTAAGGGTATTGGTAGAGGCTGTTTAGAAGGACTGAAAGTGCTTTAAAGACAAAGAGTTTTCAAAGTGGGTTACGTTCTTTTTCTCGTGAGACAGGAACACGGGGTTTGATGCACCAGTCAACTGATACAGATGAGTCCATCTATCATCGTGTTCAAGTGTTCAGATACATTGTCATCTTCAGCGGAAAGATTGTGAGAGCCTTTCCTCCTTGTGGTTAGGCAAATTATTTAAGGTCCTACGTCATTAGTGTTGCAGTTCTAGCAGAGAGCTTGCTTGAAGGTTACTGTTTATTTCTGTTCCGCTCCTGGCAAGAGAGAAAAAAAAGAGAGATTATCAATGGATGGTATTAGAATGAGAGAAATATGAGGAAGAAACAAACATAAATAGCAGGGCTCAGAGCTGCTTTCCTGGTCTGATCTTACAGCCTCCATTCATGTGACACATGTAGTAAAGCTACTCATTGTACACTTGGTCACTTACTGGAGGGGGAAAATCCAAGTTGAAGATTTGTACCTTACTTAAGCTTTCTGCTCATAGTTCATTCTCTAATGTCAACAGATACAGTTGCACTCATGTCTGAGGTGACGGTGGGATTATACTCGCTTTGAGCTTTGAGTCCGGAAGGGTACCTGATCTACTAAAGCACCGCTGATTACACTACTGCGAGAGTGATGATCAAAACCCATTGAGGAAGGAAACTGATAATGTCTTTACTCTTTAGAAGAGCCGTCTGAGATGATTGCATTTGTTGTGATCTTCGTTCTTACAGCTTGGCCAATCTCGTTCACTCTGTACACTCGAAATTAAAAAGTGCACTTATAACGATACAGTGCAGAATTAACTGAATGTCTCTATTTTGAGTCTATTCATATATGTTCTTTGACGAGCAAAATATCTTTTTTAGGAATTTTATTAATCCATCATAATTCAAAATACATGCAAAAACACATTTAGCTGTCGCATACTGTCAGTCTTTGGAGCAAAAGCCCAGACTAAATTTCAGAGGGAAAAAATATTTCACTATCACTATGTAAACAAAGCTAGTAATCAGTTGACAGTGTCGGTCAACAGGAGAGTGACACTGCAGTTCCAGACTGGGGCTCCTGTGGCTTGTTTACACCATTATAGCTGAGAGCTTGTACTTTGTGTTACAGGTTCATGGGGGTTTTAACAATTTTATCCATCTGTTCTAGTAATTCTTAAAGCAGGATCTGGTGAACCCAGAGGTCGCTAAGGGAGTCTCAGGAGGTCTCCAAAGAATGATTAGTAGAATTTGCTGTCATTTAAATTTACAAGTAAGCACAATGAGAATAAATCAATTCTGGCTATTTGGGATCCTACAGCTATCTCTTCAGAAGTATCCCTGTCTTGCATTGTTCCATTTTGCAGGGACACATTATAAATAATGATTTTGTACAATATGACTCCTAGAACTGGTCGTACAGACATGGATTAGGACTAGCCATAGATTAAGAACATGCCTTTCTATGAGATTTCCTATGGAAGGTACTTCTAATGCGTATCTGGTAAACCTGCAGCTAACTTTCTGGTGGCAGAGACAGACATTTGAAGCCTGGACTGTAGAATCACCAATGTTTTAACATGGTATTGCAATAATAGTGGTACCATTTAAGATGCCACTAGGCCTCACTGACTTTGATGAACTGATAAAAACAACACAAACACTCCAGCAAGGATAATGATGATGGTGATTAGCTATTCACAGAAGAGATTGCCTCGTGAACCCTCATTTTCCATACAGGGCTCTTCAGGGGAAAAAACGTCTAAGCTGAGAACCACAAACTATAAGTCTCCTTTAAATTCCTTTTATTAATTTATTTTGTTTGGGTGGGCCTATACTCCTGTAGTGATTTTTATTAAGTGTTCAAAGAACCAGAGTTAGAGCTAGAGCGTATCCACTGTAAGAAAGAGAGACAGCTATGTTTACACTTGGGGCATGAAACTGCACTCACTACTTTCAGCACGTAGTAATAAGTCTCACTCAGCCTCAGATAAACATAAGACCCGTACAATGCATACTCAACAAAACACGAGTAATCACAACACACCTCAAATATCAAATATTCAAGGGTGTTTTCGGGATCACAAAAAAGCAAGAATGCTGTTCAGCAGTTGGGAGTAAAAAAAAAACACTGGAAAAAAAAATTGCATTCCAGAATATCATAAACTGCATGTGATCTGAACCTGTGTTGCCCAACAGACCAAAAACATGGAATTCAAAACAGCCTGGGGAAATAATAACCTTCATGGACTGACGTCACCGAGCAGACTTGATGGTTGACTTTTTGTTCCATTTTCCAGGTGGGACAGTGTTCTCTTTGAGGGTTTGGTGTCCATGTCAGTGGTCTGGGGAAGGCCCAGTGAGACCCAGGCCCCTAGTGTAACTCTATACCCAGCAGGGCTGCTCAGACTAGGGCTGGGGCTCAGGGTGGACAAAGCCCTCCACAAAATCTGAATCTACAGAGGACTTTTTTCACTCAGCACGGTTGAGGGTCAAATCACTTTCAATTCACTCGATTTAAAAAGGTAAATCGAGATTGCAGTTCACTTCATAATGATAAAAACTGTTATCAAGAATTCCTTCATAGATTGGGTGTAAGAACATTTTTTGGCAAAAGGATTTTCTTCAGGTTTTCATTTTTGAAGAAAATCCTCTGCCCGAATTGACCTCAGTCCTGCTTTTCAGGTAATGAAGCTCCTTCCCTACATCCATATCAACTCAATTGACTACTTCTTTACTGGGGTGATATAGCCGTAGCCATGGACTGACTGGCATTCACATTATATTTTTATACTCCGTCTTACATCCAGAAATAGGCTACCCTCTATGTATTCATCTCCAAATTAGGGATCAATGCTAATAAAACCCTGCAACAACATTTAGAGTCAAAGTTAGCTTTACAAACATATTGGGAAGGTGTTATAGTGCAGGCAGCTGGGCTGGTTTGACACCTCTCAAAGTGCGAGAAGGACAGGCAAAACAATGGAGAACAATTAACCTTGTCAGGCGAAGGAGGCTGAGGCCTCAGTTGGGCTGATCCTGTCATGTAGGAGGTCAGGGCTACAAAAGCAGCACAGCGCAACGCCTGCACAACGTGCGATGAAACAGGCTCTCTACTGACAGGTTGTTTTCAGAAGCCTGAAAACATTGACTTGAAATATTTATGAGAAAGTAACCCAGTGCATATTAACAAGGTCAGGAGTAAGGAGTCAATACAGCATCAATGGAGCACCACCAGTGGGAGAGGGGGCGAGAGAGAGGGAGCCGGTCGTGGGGGTTTTCTAAATGCAATTAGATTAGCATACCGGTATATCTAGGAATGAATGCAGCAGAGTGCTAGCTATGATAACATGTTATTCACTCCTTGGCTGGTATCATATCCCACAGTAGTAGAGCATTTTGTACTAATACATTTGTGGCACTGTTGCACCACTATAATTACCACTGCAACATATTTCAGTTTCCCCTCTGCAGGGACGGGCTTGCACCATGTTTGCTTTTCAGAACTACAAGCACAGAGAAACATAATCATGCATTTTAATCATGTATTTTTCTAGGAAATGTTTTGAAAAATCAACCCATTAGAACCTCTAAGACAAACTGTACCAATTGCAAGGCACACTGCAGCCAGTTTGCAGGCCGGGGGCTTATGTTGTTAAAGGCTAATAAAGCATGAGGAGCCTGTGGAGAGCGGAGAGGCCTGGCGTTCAAAGGGAGATCAGAGCCTACATCTGTCTTTGTCTGAGAGAAGGAATGCCAGGAATGTGGGCTATTTCAGGAAACCTCCGTGCATCTAACTCCACTTGGGAAAATCATCGCACTCTCAACAGCACAAGATGGCTGATGATCAGTGTTTCCTGAACTTGCTGATGAGCAATGGTGGCAACACAAATCTGCTGACAGGCCTCTGGGAAGTCCCATTTACGCCAGACTGTTCATTCAACCACAGGACGTTACAACCTCTGTCTAAGACTAAGAGCAGGTGGAACAACATCAGCTGATTACTGACATAGCTGGCTACAGTCTTCAACAGTGACTCAGTGAAAGTTAGCGTCACTTTGAGTCAAAGGGCAACTAAACTAAACTGCCATGCATACAAACAAGCTATTCACAGCTATTCACAGCTATTCACAAACAAGCTATTCCCTGGCTCCGAATTTGTTTGTGTGTGTGTTTTTCTCACCCTCCTCAGAGCCTCCTCTTCCTCCTGACGTTTCTCATAATGTGCAAAGTCATCAAAGATTGAGGTGGTATGCTTGTAAGTGGCGATAATTTTAAGCACTTGTTTGGCCTTCTCCAGAGGCACTTCCTGAGTGTCCCTGGAGTTGGTCACCGGCTTGTTGTCATTGTTCTCCAGCCGGATGTGTCGCAGCTGGTTGTTGGGCACGTCTTTGACGAAAACCCACTTCACCTCGAACTTGCCCTTCCACTTGTCCTGAGACCAGACGCCTGCATAGGCATTGTAGTCCACCGGCGAGCGCATCTCGGCCACGCCGCAGAAGTGGCCGCTGCCGTTGACGCTGAACAACAGGTACAGCGGCCCCTTGCTGCCCAGAGAGCGGTAGGCCCCATCCAGGCGCTTGTTGCCATGTTCTGTGCTGCACCAGATGGAGTACTTGATGGAGCGGTGGATGTCATCTTCTGAATAGCTCTTGATAATGAAAACACGTCCGTTTTTCAAGCTCCAGTCAAAGTCTTTGGGGTTGTAGTTGTTGAGGGCACGGAGTTTCTCCAGCACAGGATGCACCTCTCCAGAGCAAGGGGAGGCACTCAGCGGGACTCCCCCACCCAGGCCAAAGCCCTCCATCCCGCCACCCTGGTTAAAAGCAGCACCCCGGTTCCTGGGGGCCACCCAACGGTTGGGGGGTGGCCCAGGCTGCTGGGGGTGCTGCTGATGAAGGGGCTGGGGGGGGCCGGGTTGAGAGGAGAGGTGGGGGTGAGGAGGGCCAGGGGGCAGAGGCTGGGGGTGTTGGGGGGACTGGAGAGACTGGAGCTGGAAGGGTTGGTGTTGGTGTTGATGTTGGTGTTGGTGTTGGTGTTGGTGTTGGTGTTGGTGGTGTTGGTGTTGGTGTTGGTGTTGGTGTTGGTGGTGTTGCGGCTGGTGTTGAGGCTGCGGGGGCAGAGGGTTCTGCAACAGAGGCTGGGGCTGCGCAAGGAGAGGCTGCTGCACCATAGGCTGGGGGGGCATCATAGCCTGAGCTAATTGGGGCTTGTTGAGAGAGCCCTTATCGTCCCAAGTGCCAATGTTCATATTGTGCTTTATGGGGGGAGGAGGGATGGTGATGCCTCCCCCCATTCCCATGTTGGCTTTGGGTTTGACCTTGGGCTGGGGCTTGGCCGGCTTCCTCGCGATGGCTGCCCAGGAGGCAGGTTTAGGTGCAGATGAGCTGACAGACGGAGGCAGGTTATTGGCTGCCATACTGCTCATACCTGCTGCGCCTCCTAGAGGGGAGCCCACAGTTTTGGTGACAGCTGCCACCATGTCCGTACCCAGTTTTAACCCTGTCATGCCCTGCTCAATGCTGTTCAGCACCGGGACCTTACTGAGCTGGGTGTCGCTTCCAAAGCCGGCCTGTCCGTCCGTGATGGCCCGCCCCAGCGAGCTGGGAGCATACCCATAGCTGTTACTGTAGACTGAGCTCTGTGTGGACTGGCCCTGAGAGACACTGGTGCCCCAGGTGGAAAAGTCTGCATTGCCAGGGAAGAAGTTGAAGCCATGCTGACTGAGGAAGGGCGGGGTGTTCCCCAGGGCACCTGGCTGGCTGAACACACCGTCGGGGATGAAGTGAGGCTCGCCATTGCTCATCTGTCCATAAGTAGTCAAGTAGGGCATAGGAGGGTCTCCTGCTGTGGACCAAGCAGCCTCTCCCAGAGAGTATGGGAAACCGATGGATGGAGCATAGTAGCTGGGCATGTAGGGATCAGACATTGGTGGGTAGCTGTTACTCTGTATGGGGCAGAGAGGCTGCCAGTTAATGGACTATAATGAGTGACAGAGGGTGGTGCAAATAACATAAACAATATCAACTAAGTAAAAATGATTACATTATATTATAGGATAGGTTTATATTGAGCCCAATATAAGAACACCTGTCACCTTTAGGAACAAACTCAGACAAACTGGGATGACATTCAGTGGGAATAGTTCCATGTTTGTCAGCCACTCACAAGGAGAACATAACAGGAATTTGATACCTATAGAAAGCATTAGGCTATAAGCTAAACATTGGCCACACGGTAACAAGTTATCACTCTGTACAGACCGTGTATATATGGTATGTTGTGGGACATTACCTGATTTGTCTGGCCGCTTAGGTAAGGCTCAAAATCATCATCGTTCACACCATCCTTTTGATGCATTGATCCGTTTTGCACTGAGAGTGGAAAGAGAGGATGTTAAATCATCATATCTAACTGATTCCCAAAATATTACAGACTCAAGATGTCAACCGATTTAAATCCTGGCACAGACACAGATGTATCCTCTCAGACATGAATGGCAGTGACAAGATCTCAGAGTGAGGAGGCATAACCAAAACAAGTGCAATAGGGCCAGTCTACAATGCTGACATCAAATAGCAACACAAGCTGTCAAAGCACTATCACAGAGTACCTTAATTGTATGACTGTTAGGTAATTAGAAATCTAAATATACTACAGCACTGAGCTCGTTTTTCAAAATGAATATCTAATCCACCATTTCCAATTTAAACTCTTAAAAAAACACATTACCTTTATTTCCTTGTCCTTTGGGTCTCTGAAATAATAGACAGCACAGGGAAAGAGATCAGATTGTTGTCAGATTGCGTCAAGAAACAATAAATACACACATACAAGATAGCCTGTACTACATGGATACAGCACATAACACACGGCTATAGTAACCTAAAGCCAAGCCATCTGTCCGGATGTAACATTTACAGGTTGCTTTGCATTATTGACCGGGTGTCAAACGCTCTGACATCCAGTAAACGTGCCGCATTGGCAACCGGCTACAGCTGGAGTTGGTTGGCATTTTGGTCGGCCTACATTACGGCTAATAGCTATCACATATCAAAGACTTTTTTTTGCCTGTTTGATCTGGCAAGCCTGCCCGCGCTAGGTTATGATGGCATGGTTATAGCGACCGATCAAACTGTTGGCAAAGTTTCATTCGCCACACGATTGATTTGTAGCAGCAATCAGTTTCCAAAAAGACGAACCTGGTCGACTGTGGTCGCAGACATCCTCCAGGAACCGAAACTGATTGCTGTTTGTGACTGTCCACGGCTTCCCCTGCCTCTGCACTCCGGTGCTTTCCTAGCTCGGGCTATCCAACCAGTCTGTTAATAGGCGATGTTTTCCCCCGGTAGTCACACCGTACGACGATGTAGCTGTGGCGGTTACGAACGGCGATTTTGTATCTACGAAAAGACGTTAAGCGAGTCCGATCCGGTAACAGTCTTATCAGTCACTCCGAAACTGACTAGTGTCTTACTGGAATATCTCTTACCATATTCCACAATGGCGGATAGGCTTTTACTCCCGCTTCCGTTCCGTTCTGCTGCTCCATGACCTTCCGCCTGTGACGCTCTGAGTCATGTTACAAACTGACACTGCACATGACAGTCACAGCAAAACACACAGCAACTTCTCTACGTTCACAGCATTTTATACACACTGCATTTTTACTGTTTTGTTACTAGTGGACTTGACATCAATAGCCATTTCTTTAAGGTGTTCACTTACTACCTGCCCGACCCACAATCGACAGATTTGACAAATAGTATGCTGTAACGTTACATCATTCAGTGTTGTCTTTCGCCATACAGATTATGTAAAAATACGTATTCATTTCTTATACACCACAACACACACACAACACTGCTTACACCAACAGGCTTTTAGGCTATTATAGTTGAAACAATAATAATGAAATGATATTCAGGCAGTGTAGCAAGATAGAGCACATTTAGACTTTAACAGTAAAAATCTAAACATTTACAACAAACTAGAGCAAATATTTTCCAAGCCCATAGTGATTTTTTGAGTAGCAAGTAAGTAACTGTATGCCTTGGCCAAGCAGTGTTCACTGGTTCACTCACTGAATCAGAATGAATGCTGCTGTTCTCGCGATACTTCCTCAGTGGGTCGCGGAGCAGTATGGCAGCCGTTGCGCTGAGGTCCTGCCGCAGAGGACTTTCACATATTTTAAGCAATGGAGGGGTCTCTGCTTTGTCTTCAACGCGTTTGGAAGGTTAGTTTAAGCCTCCAGTGCAAGTAGTATCAACTTCATTGCACTGAATATGTAAATAAGGTCCTTAAACAAGCTGGAGGGGGTGTGGCACACACAGGCCCCGTCGTCTGAAAAATTTAGAGCATGTAAACGGCGCGACACCTGTGCTTGTGACTGATTTTGTTTGCTCTGGCTGTAATTCGCACATTATATGGGCACTCTAACGTTATTTTGCTTCGTTCAGTTGTGTAAACTTCAGTTAATCCGACCTTAAGCCGAAATGGCAAACAGCTTATTCAGTATGTCGGCGCAGTATAAACATGCGCAGGATGTTTCCCAGTAGCCATGTTGTTAGTCTGTGTCACTGTTGCAAAGTTACATTAAGAGCAGCCTATATGTTATAATTAATTGCATTACAGTGAAATGTTGTACTCAACAAAGTTACTATACATTTTTTTTGTTATGTGTTATCTTTCCATTCAATTTAGTGTACACTAACAATGTGAGAGCATACCATATTAACAATGTGTGAGCTTGCTATCTGACTTTGTTTACAATCAAAATTGTATCCATATGTTCCTGATCTTTGAATGTTACTTTATGCTTGTGTGGTGTTGTTGTTTTTTTAAACAAAGAACGGTTTGTAGTGAAATATTTAGTAAGATAGAAAGTACACAACAGTTTTGCCAGCTGGGATGTCAAATCTTTGTTGCACAACATCTCAAAACTGCACTTCACCCAGATACAATTTTACAGTTCCAAGGTCACAAATTGTCTCAATGTTACTTTGTGTTGTGTCTCCTTACTCCAGGAGTAAGACACAAGTCCACAGTTCAGTATGCTACACGGCCGGACCTCCCAAAGCTGGCCTACAGGCGATTGAAGGGGAAGAGCCCAGGTGTGGTCTTCCTGCCCGGCTATGGCTCCAACATGAATGGACAGAAGGCTGAGGCACTGGAGGAGTTCTGCAAGTCACTAGGCCACTCATACCTGAGGTACGCTATTCAAATAGACCACTCATAGAGGTACAAATAAACAAGTAAAACTGTACATTACTCATACCTGGGGTTGCTCAGGTTTACAGTCTTGATTTTGTGAATCTTAATACAATGTGTACTTTTGCAGACAGCATAAAAGTCAGATTTAGTAGCATTCTGCTATAAGGACACACCTGAGAAGGTGACCAAGTGAAACTGTCATTACTGTTAATATAGATAATAGTATAAATAGTGTCTGTTTGTATGCAATATACTGTTTAATTTTTTTCCATAGCACAGTACCTATACTCCCAGATAGACTAGGTTACATGCAAAACGGGTTGTCATGGGATTGGCTGTGGAGAGTAGATATCCCTTGCACAGGGCGTCTGGTGCCATCTGTCATTTGAGTCTAATTGGTTTATAAAACATAGTGATGTGAATTCCGCCTTGAGCGGCTCTTTGTTCAGTCATTTACGTTTTTGTCAAAATCAGCTTGGTCTGCATATTTTGACTGATGATCAGCATTAGTGTACAATCCATCACTGAAATTTGCAGTGTAATCTAAACATACTCTTTTCTAACTAGGCCTACCAATATAACAATTTTGTATTATGTTTATTAAAAACCTTTTAAACTTTTTGTATTGAAAGAAGGGCATTTTTTAATGCACAGTTATCATTTAAGTCAACCACTGGACCCTTCAATCGATTACAATCGAACACAATATACATAAAAACATATAATATATTGAAATATTGCCTGGTCAAACCTTTTCTAATATATGGCAAGAATGAGAATCCTAGTTGTATACCAAATTAATTGGCCTAGATAATATGGCTATTTAATAATTCCACAACATCATACAGTTATATTGCAATTTAATTTGTATGATAGGCTAAATGAAAAGAGGATTTTTGCTACAAACCTCTTTTGTTCAGTGCGTGTCACAGTCTTGCATATCATGACAAAAATGTGCTCACTGATTTAATTATAATTTTTGTATCATAGGCTACAGTTGTCGGATGAGAACACATCACAAAACACTAACAATACTTAAATACAATTTGTCTTGGGTTTATAGGCATATAACAAGCCTCTGATCTACTCCTAACTGAGGACTTATGATGTAGGCCTACCAGAGATCTCTTTGGTTGTTTTTATCAACAAATTGTCTCATCAGCTCAATATCACCATACTGAGTTGTTCACTCATTTTTACATCAGCAAATGAGTCTTGGGAATGCTATTTTTCCTATCAAACAATAATATTTCAGTCATTTTAAAATATTATGCTCATACATAATCATTTGTTCACATCTGCCAAATATGACTTACAAAATTCACAAAAGTAATTAAATACACTGCTAAAATACTAGCCATTTCTGATTACAGCAGAACCTCAGACCTCTGACCTAGCAAGCCAAATTAATTGTATTATGAGTAAAATGTGTCAAAAGTAAAAAAAAAAATTAAGAATAGGTTTTATGTAATTGTTGGGATTTCCTTGTTGATATCTGTAGCTAAAAACATTTATCCTCCAAAAGAGTGGGCCCAGTGTGCATGTGCTTTTGTTATTTTTGATTTTTTTGGGGTTAGGGTTGGATTTTCAATACATATCAGTGTTCCAAATGTCATTCTGCTGTAACGCCTCCATTCCCGAGGGGTTTGGACGTACAATACATGGCTCTGTTGTACTCAGTACTCAAAAGCCTAACCTCATGTTCAGCGGAGTACACACATAAGTGGGGCACTATACTCATCACATCTAAAAGGATAAATCAAAATTAACTTTGTCCTTGGCCTTGCACAGCTTGTTTTGCACAGCATTGTTTTACCCTCTGATACCATGGGCTGTTCTATTTATATTTTCCCAGGTTTGACTACACAGGCCACGGGGCCTCGGAGGGGGTGCTGGCAGAAGGAACCGTTGGTACCTGGAAGAAAGATGTCCTTTTTGTGTTGGACGAGTTAGCAGAGGGGCCACAGGTACATATTTCTTACAGTAATACCCCAATGCAAGTTAATGATGATCAGTAATCTGTGCAGTAGTGAAAACTTGCACCATTGTCTCCAGAAGATGGCACTGTGGTTGTATGAATAGTTTTCCACTGCTGTGATTACATGATTCTTATGTAGAGGGCATGTCTCTTATATAATATTGTCTACATGTCTTAAGTAATTAGTCAGTCAGCCAAGACATTTCACTTAACCTGCTTTACCATGTGTTTGTGATGTTATTATGTATTTTTAGATCTTGGTGGGTTCCAGTATAGGAGGTTGGCTCATGCTGTTGGCAGCCATTGCACGACCAGAGAAGACTGCCGCGCTGGTGGGCATCTCCACTGCGGCTGACCACCTCGTCACATCCTTCAATTCTCTTCCTCTGGAGGTGTGAACATCTAATATTAGTATAGATCAGAGCTATTATTATACAAGTTATCTTATATGTGATTGAATGAATGATTAATGTGACAAACCTATATGATTTGTTTTAAAAAGATGACAATAATGGTGTCTATACAGTATATGTATATTACAGACTAATCTTCTGAGTCTAATTTCTCCACCCAGACACGTAAGGAGTTGGAGGAGAAGGGGGAGTGGACGGTGCCCACCAAACACTCAGAAGAGGGCGTGTACAGGTTTAGCATGGACTTCCTGCGCGAGGCAGAGAATCACTGTGTGCTCCAGAGCCCCATCCCCATCACCTGCCCCGTACGGCTCATTCACGGGCTGAAGGACGAGGACGTCCCCTGGCACATCTCCATGCAGGTTGCCGAGCGCGTCCTCAGCTCCGATGTGGACGTCATCCTTCGCCGACACGGCCAGCACCGCATGGCCGAGAAAGACGACATCAAGCTCATGGTCTACACCATCGACGACCTTATAGACAAGTTGACCACCATGGTCTGAGTGAGGGGTGGGGGGTGAGCTTGGGTGGTTGGTGGGGCAGAAAGAGTACGGGTGCTGGGAAGGCAACCCTCAAGGAAATCACCAAACAATGGCAATGCTGTCTCTCTGCCAAATATGATCTCTTATCCTGCTCCATTCTCCTCCCCTTATTCCATCTATCCCCAGCCATTTTTTTTTAAAACATGCCGTTACAGACAGTGCAAACTATAATGAAAGGGAGCTCTCCTGCAAGCTGGTCCCTTTATATCTTCAGGTTGTGTTTGTATGCGTTCCAGGTTATTATGTCAAGTGTTATTTTGGTCAACCTTTACTAGGTCTGCCACTGCTGCTGTTTCTGCCGCTGTTCTGACTGTTTGACTATTTTTCCCTGTCCTTTTAATTAGACCCATAGTTTTCCTGTGCCTTTTTTAATCACTTTTCACCTGTTTTGGCCAATAAAACCTCTGCACACCAGAGTGCGGGTCTCTGTGTGCTTGAGATGATAGCACCCACAATTAGCATTGCACACAAACGCAGCATAACCAGTTGACAACCAAACACTACATTTGTTAATTAAGACAGAGTGCGGTTGATGTTGAAATGCATACATACTGCATAATCAGTTCATATTAAACACTATTTAAATTAGTGGTACAGGAAATCAGATAAAATATGAACACAGCAAAAAACAACACTGACGAACAAGAACGCAATTTGTCAAATAGCAAGATCACCATCAAGGTCTGTGTACTATAGCTGTGTCTGATTGATTTTTGTTAGCAGAACATTCTGTTGCACCACTCCTATACGTGTAGGCCTTTAGCTATAGAGGCCGGCCGTGCTGGAGCCACTGGGCTGTTGATTAACATGTAATTGGCCACTAGCCGGACTCTGCTCAATGGGGTGAAACCAACCAGTAACTCTCAGGCCTGCTAACTGCAGCTGTGGCCTTTCACTCATGATTAAGGTTTCTGTTTTGAGGTGACCGTATCAAAACAGAAACCAAAGAACATCATTCATAGGAGCAAACATCTGCATGGCCTGTGTGATGCATGCAGAAGAGATGGTGCAAATCCAAAGGGATGAGAAAAGGGGGTATTGGCTTTAATATTGTGATATTTTACTTTGACTATCCTTTGTTCAGAATTAAAAATAGTTTTATTCAAAGCAGATTTGTAAAGGAACATATTTTTGCACCACCAGCAAATGTTTTGTAAGAATCCCACATTTTAGTTGTCTTGTTGTCTCGCTGCCTAATTTGTAGGCTAGGGTACATACTGTCCATTTTGAAATGCAGCACTCTGCAGACGGCCTTTCTCTGGAACATTCATCCACCTCAAATAACTCTAACTCAATAAAGGAAGAGCAATAGCTCTCATTATTGAAACTAAGAGAGGCAAGCTGCAAGAGACAATAAGCCTTTGTGTCTGCCTTGTAAACTAGATTGAAATCTAGGCATGACTCAAAGTGATATGGCAGCAGGGAGGCCTAGTGGTTAAAGACACCATCCTTCCATCGGACTGCATGGGCAAACATCCATACTGCTGAAGTGTCCTTGAGCAAGTCACTGAATCCCTACCAGCTCCAGGGGCCGGTGATGTAGAAGAGGAACAAGTAGCATACACCTTAAAAGTGTGTATGTCCTATGTTTGGCTTCAAGTCTCGGAAAAAAAAATTAAAAATAAGACTTAAAATACATTTCTACCATCGTGTGCCTTGGCATGCAGCGCAGTCTGAGGGCATATACTGACGGTCAGTTCGTATTCCTGAATCTGAGCAGCGTTACAGTAGCTACTCGCCACTGTCCGAGAGCGGTGTTATGTCGCATTGTGCGTTAGGAGTCTCTAGGGACCCCTCCCGGAGGCGCTGGCATATAAAACGAGTGGTTCGCCACTCCCGGACAATGTGAGTCCCAGCCTGGCCCGACGCGCTTCATGGATGCTTCAGCAGTTCAGCATCCTCTGCCCTGCCCAGCTCAGCGGAATTAACACTCCAGCACGGGACAAGCCACGTCTGCTTTCTGTTTGGTAAGTGCACGCAGCCTTAACTGAATGAAATTGCTACAATTGCATGCCAGGTTATACATGTCTTTATTTTACCGATCCATTGTCCTAGTTTGTATGGTTTGTGCAATTGCCCGAGGGTTTGTAATTTTTTTGTATGATTTTTCAAGTATAATGCATCATCAATTTAGTGTCGCAACGTTAGATGGCGGGTTTTCTTCATTTATAACTTGAAATTATTGAATGGATGTAGGCTCGTGGAGAGAAAATCAACATTTATTTACTTTATTTACCTACCATTTATCCGAGGAATACAGTTTATCCACCTTTTTAGGGTGACGTAGGCTAAATGTTGACAACGTGAATTCACAGTAGCCTAGGCTACATCATTATACCGAACTGATGTAAGTTATATGAAGATAGTGTCTTTTAAGGGAAAAACCAAACTATTTTTCTGAAAATAATTTTGACTTTACTTATATTGGTGGTTACGTCATGATGAGGAGGTCGTAGTTAAACCACCATTTTATTTATCCATGCATCACTGTAATCAACGTGCAGGAAACGGGCTTGGTTACCATAGTAATAGGAGGGCTTGTCCTTGTTCGGGACAGCTGCCAAGGACCACACCCTTCCCTGCTACAGTCTCCAGGGATGCGCCTGGTGGGACTACTGAGCTGTAAGGGACACAGGTGCTACTGGGGGAGGAAAGATTTGGAGGAAAACCAGGCTCAGTGTCTTCAAGCAGTGAAATAGTTTGGGATTATTATAGTAGAAGGAGGAACATGAAATTACATGAAAAAAAAAAAGGAAATTGATTAGGATACTGTATAAAGATCACAGCAGAACTACAAACCCCAAAAGGAATATCACAATACCAAATACGACAATATATCACAATACCAATTGTGTACAATTGTTTTGTATTGTACAACAATAATGTACAATACGGTCACTATAAACTCACTATTGAGTACCACAGATACCCTGTAAGTCCACAATAGGTATATTATAGTGAATTCTTATGCTACAGAGTAATGTAAACTTTGCTTTTTCAGCTTCAGGTTTGCTACCTTTGTTTTCCTCCAGCGCTACGACAGACTGGTGTAGACTGTTGGGAGAGCAGCCATGGCGAACAGGGGACCCACTTACGGACTGAGCCGGGAGGTGCAGGAGAAGATCGAGCAGAAGTATGACCCGGACCTGGAGCTCCGGCTGGTGGACTGGATACTAGCCCAGTGTGGAGGAAACCTGGAGAGGCCTCAGCCAGGCCGACAAAACTTCCAGAACTGGCTGATGGATGGAACAGTGAGTGCCTAAGTACCTGTACTTAAAATAGAAATAACCATTGAATTATTTAGGCTACAACATAATATATTTACAAGCTCTGTCAAATATAAAGGTCCCTAAAGTAAAAAAAACAAAATGCTGAAATACACAACCAAATAATGTTCTGTGTCATCTCTGAGAGCTTAACTAAATAATGTTGGTCTAAAGGTACATTAATACGTTTGTTTCCCCGTAAAATTTTATCATATGTGGTTATTGGAATTAATAAGCCAGCTGAAAGTGGGGTCTAGCTGTACATAAAGTAGCAAAGCGGAACTGATTTGCCTGTTTAGTATGGTCAAGCCAGTTTGTGCTCTCCTTTCTCCCAGATCCTCTGTAGGCTTATCAACAGTCTTTATCCAAGGGGGAAGGAACCAGTCAAGAAGATTCCAGAGACTCAGATGGCCTTCAAACAGATGGAGAAGATCTCTCAGTTCCTGCAAGCAGCAGAAGCCTACGGAGTCATAACCACTGACATCTTCCAAACCGTGGATCTCTGGGAAGGTGAAGGGCTCTCACAAATCAGCACAACTGTTTACACACATCACTTGTCTCTCTCATACGAAAAGTCTTACAGCTTTGCTTCCGATTACCGTGTTTTATATCCCATCTAAGGCTGGTATACGTCAGTTTTTACATCCATATGCAACTACATGGCAAAACAAGATAATACTCAACGGAGAAATGCTTGCTTGTGTGTTGTTCTGGCTGCAGGAAAGGACATGGCAGCAGTGCAAAGGACCCTGATGGCTCTAGGGAGTGTGGCCCTCACTAAGGATGATGGCCATTACAGAGGAGACCGTGACTGGTTCCACAGGTAAAGAGAAAGCTAATTGTAAACTGCAGAAGAGCTTTAGATCTTTGCAGTTGTATGTTCATGGTTGGTAAGTTCCGTAATACTTCATGTTCCTCCATCTCACCCCATGCCTGTCTTGTTTTGTGTGTGTAGGAAAGCCCAGGGGTATCGGCGAGAGTTCACTGACGAACAGCTGCGCCAAGGCCAGAGTTTGATCGGCCTGCAGATGGGCAGCAACCGCGGGGCGTCCCAGTCTGGTATGACGGGCTACGGTATGCATCGGCAGATCATGTAGATGACTCAGACACTAGCTAACCTACTCCTAGACCTTACTTTCTAAGGATCCCACTAACCTTGTATCCCTAAAACCTTCAAATCCTTTGTACCTCTTGCTGTGTTAACCTCACAGTTTCCCTGTGATTGCTGCTTTTCCCCAACAGAGCATCTTTAAAATTGATGTTAAATGCCATAGAACTGATTCCTTATGCTTGTCCCCTTTTCCCTTTGGCCATATACTGTCCTCACTCTGGATTTGTTCTCTCCCTTCCCTTCCATGTGCAAATGATTGCGTATTGTCGAACTATGAGGTCATTCAACATCAATTTAGTCTTACAGAGAACTGAAGATTGATCTCTGCAAAACAAGCCAATCGTATTGTACACATTTTTTAAGAACTACTGCAGAAATACTGTAAGCCAGTGTTATAGCATGTTGTATGCTATTTTTTTGGTATTCGTGTGTACATTTATTTATGTATGTCATTGTTTATTGCTTTAGGATGGTCTGTTATTGTGTAATTGTTTTGCCTTAAACTTAATAGAACTCAATGAGTAACGATGTCTCTGCTATCTTGTCTGAAGACTTGTTGCAGTATCCTCTGTAACCAAATCAACCTCACGTTGTGCCTGGTTATGGGACTACAGAGACTGTGTCCTGATATATTGGCCTCAAATTATAAATGAGTTTGGTTAATTCTGAACCATGGCTTTGTAATTTATTTGTTAGATTACGTCTTTGTTCACAATGTGTGCATTTTGTGCACAGGCAAGTACATGAGTGTGTAATGGCCATCATGTATGACAGTGAAGTTACCACTATTAGTTCCAGGTACAGATATTGCTTGGATGTGCACATTTATGTATTGTCATGTTTATATTTTGAAATATACAGTATTTATATCTGGAGGCTTGTGTGTGGAAAACTTGCAGAAATAAAGTATGTAAACATGTATTTGTGTATCAGTCTGTGTAATTCAAAAGCTGGGGTACCTTGGTGGCTTAGAGGGAGGGGGTATATGCCAGAGTTGTGGGTTTGGGTCTTGTTCATGATTTTGGATGTTTTCGATCCTCTTTTCTTGCTCCCGTCCCTGCTGTCTCTCCCCACTGTAGACTATCTGATAAAGGGGCAGCAGGGCGGCATAGTGAGTTGGGAGACCGTCCCTCAACCACAGAGCCCTGTGATGGCAAGCCTTCGCCTTGCTGAAGTGTCCTTGAGCAAGACATTGAATCCCTACCAGCTCCAGGAGTGCTGTTCTCTAGCTGATCCTGCATTCTGACCCCCTCTGAGGAGGGTCAAGCAAAAAGAGAATTTGCAATTAAGTATCACAAAAACAGAACTGCCATGAAGTTAACCTCAAAAAGCTTATAATAGATATTGTACTTTGCTTTAGGAATTGTTATTCTCCATTTCCTTTGGCACAGTATTTCCAAAGAATATCCCATCCTATTTAAGTTCAGTGACTGAATGTCCACACTAAACCTGGATATTGCATGGATCTAAGTGTGCAGAAGTCTTTCTGTTTACTCACCCCATGTAAGTGCTAGACATCTAAGGGATGCTATCAGTGAAGATAAGAGGGTGTTACTTAAAAGAAACATCTCTCCAAGGTATTCTGGTGAGGGTTAGGATGGGCTTTGGAGCATAAAAAGGTCAAAGTTTATGGCAGTGATGCAATTTATGGGGTCAAGTTGTTATTGGCCATTGGCATTTTAAAAGGCTCATATGAGAAAAGCATGCATGATTTAACATCACATTAATTTATTAGTTTCCAATAGCTAACCAGAGGCCATTTAACTGCTGTGCTTTGAGTCTAACATTCCAAATGTGAATCAAAGGTTAGGATGAAACCATGACAGCCAATATCATTCTAAGGCTTGCATACCCAATGTCTTTCTTTTTTTATTGGTCTATTAAAAAGGGGGTATACATCCATGGGAATGTGGAGTGACAGCAGAATCATTTGCATAAGTTCAATATCCTGTTTTGCTTCACTTCATCTGAAGGCAACACGTGAAACTTTGTGGCCTTTCGCATACCCGATTCTCACATTGCTACATGAGTCCAAGCTGATTATTAGCCCCAGAGAACAGGAGAAGCATCTAGAGGGGCACAGGTGATGTGGAACTGACAGGGGCAGACTCAATAACTAAACCAAAAAACAGAGTCTGACCAATGGAGTGGACTGATGTCACTTTTGTCCAAAGTCCAGATAGTGTTTTCCTTGGTTGGTGCCTTGGTTGTCTTTTGTTCTCCTGCATTCTCCCACTTCAGTCTGTTACTTGTAGATTCATTGGTGTGTGTGTGTGTGTGTGTGTGTACACTGGAACAGGGCATACGGTTATGAACTCAACTGTGCATTGGCGTGCAATTCTTAGAGTCTAAAACCTGTTGCATGGTAGTGCTTTTAGTTTTGTGAGACAGGCACTTCAAGGACAATGCTGCGGATGAGACTCAGTGTCACTCTCTTGCTCCTCCTATTGGCCGTCAGGTGTGTTGCAGTGGAGGAAACCCAAGTGAAAGGCTGTGTCTGTGGACATCCTGGAATACCTGGGGACCCTGGGCACAATGGCATGCCTGGCCGGGACGGCCGAGACGGACTCAGAGGGGACAAAGGTGATCAAGGTAAGTTAAACGGAATAAGTCCAAGAAAAATGATCCTCTCTACAGTTTGGTTCTATACACAACTTTTTTCCAATATGTATTTTTTTAACATCGATTTCAATATTTTAAATATCATAATTATTCTGTTAATAAAAGGTGAAGTTGGTGCTAGTGGACCAGCAGGCAAGGATGGCGTCAAAGGAGACAAAGGGGAAGCTGGTATGTATCTTTAAAATAAACTGCACCACTGAAAAGTGAAAGTTATGGATCTGTGGTATGACCTAATATAGATCTTTCATCTACATTTACCAGCTGAATATCCTTTCTTTGCACTTACTTTAACAAAATTTCTTGGCATTTTGTGTCTTACTTTGACTGGCTTTTTGCAATATGTATATATTGAACAGTAAGCATTAACCATAAAAGAGAGGGAGCCTTTAAGAACCATAAAAAGAGAGGGAACCTTTAAGATAATGCTTGTGCTTTACAGGTGCGGTTGGCCCATTAGGCCCCAAAGGAAAAAGGGGTGATAATGGAGAGAGAGGACCACCTGGGAAAATGGGGCCCCAAGGAGTCCAAGGGCCCATAGGCCTGAAAGGAAATAAGGGAGAGCTTGGGCTACCGGGACCCAAAGGGCCTAAAGGCGAAGTGGGACCTCTTGGGCCAGAGGGTCAGAAGGGGGAAATTGGCCCTCGAGGAGACAGAGGCATTCAGGGGCCCTTGGGACCCCCTGGTAGGCCAGGACCCAAGGGGGAAATTGGTGTTCCAGGCCACAAAGGCAGTATTGGCTACCGTGGGGAGAGAGGGACTCGAGGAGAGGCAGGGGAAAAGGGCCAGAAGGGGGACACATTTGGCATCCCTAAAAGTGCTTTCTCTGTGGGACTCACGGAGAACACTAAACTCCCGGCAGTCAACGTACCGATCCGGTTTGACAAGATCATCTACAACCAACAGAATCACTACGATCCACAGACAGGAAGATTTACATGCGTCGAAGCGGGTGCTTACTACTTCACCTACCACATCACTGTGTACTCCAGAAATGTGAAGGTGGCTCTCGTGAAGAACGGGGCGAGGATCATCCACACCATGGACAACTACCAGAGCAGTGAGGACCAGGCAGCAGGGGGCGCTGTGCTGCACCTGGACGTGGGGGACAAGGTGTGGCTGCAGGTAGCCGGAGGAGAGCTCTTCAATGGGCTCTTTGCTGATGAGGATGATGACACAACTTTCTCTGGGTTCTTAATCTTTGGGGCTTAATTGAGGCATGATTGCACTTTCTAATTATTAATCTCAAAGACCCAGAAAAATAACTTTAAAGAACAGATGAGTCGAGATTAGCTTGCCATTTTTACGTTTACTTTGGTAGACTCTCAATGGCATTGTGTGTGCATTATAATTTCAGCTCTCACATGGTTTACTCCATGATATTATATATTCATTTTGCTCACTGGGTCTTCAACAACAGGTAATTGTAGTTAAATATAATCACTGTTATCTGTTTGTCATTTTTTTATTGTTAATGGAAAACTGTGTGATATTAAACAGATCGAATCCAGATGTTGTCATCTTTTCTACATTCAAAATATTCTTCTGCTATGTGTTTCCTTCTAGCCTGTTTGTCTATACAAAACATTCACTAAGCCATCCTTTTTTTTCTTCTCTGGAACTGGGGATGGGCATGCACAAATGAAATATCCGACACATAAGATGTCTTGGCATGATACGAGGAAGCACGCCGAGAGTGCTGCACCAATAACTGGAAGGTCGAGTCTTGTTTGTTTTACAATAATAGCTCAGAGAAAGGCCCAAAGCTGCGCAGGACGGAAGACAATGGTATGCTTCTCAACACTGTGCCTTTTTTTTTTTCTTCAATGGAAAGCGCTCCACTGTGGGCGTGGCTTTACGGTCACGGTCTCATCCAATGAGTCATGATTGGCTGTCATCGAAATGGTCACGTTGCGGTCAACCAGTAACCTTTCTCGTAACCCGCCGAGGCTCCGCCCCCTGCAATCACTGCAACAAGTGCATTGATGATGCTCGCCAGCTCTATCTGCCAAGAAAGACCTCTTTTACTTGAGCATCAACGGACTTCTAAGCTTTGTTTGAACAACTTCGGAAGAAATTGTACGATCCACTATTTATTCTGTGTATTTATGTGGCTACCAAAATAGTTTTTCCAGTCGGTGAAACTGAAATTAACAACCGTTCAGTTTAGGCAATTTGGTAGAACTTTATTAGAGAACCCGTGAGCTAGCTTAAGTGGCTAGCCTTGTGTTTAGAAGTTAGCCAGCCATTTGTCTCAATATGTTGCGGGGTAACTAGTTGGCACAGAAGCAGCCAACCTGCTTGCATCCGACATGTTTTTACAAGTGCTCATCGATTGCGAGATAGGAGACCTTTGGACTTCCGAGAAACCCAGCCTTTTTGAAGAGCGTCTCCTTCACTATGGCCAGACAACAAAAACAGCTGCTCTCTTGATGTGAAGAAAAGTCAGAAGGACAACATCGACTATGAGGAGGGTGAGCAAAAGTTTTAACTGTTGACGTTACCAATAAATTAAAAAATAATGAATGTTTACAGCAAGTATAAGTTGTCATACATACTTAATATAAACAAGTCGTCAGTTTTGGGATATTCTTTCATGTATTTGTGCCGTTTCACATTACTCTTGTAATGATTTTCTCGGTTGAAACGGGACCGGAGGGGGTTATTGTAGTGCATTACAGCCCTGGTTGTTATAGTGATGTGGGAGATGCCAGGCTGTGCAGGGAGTTGGTGAAGGAGGGAGGGGGTTGAGGGCTGCACCAGCTACAAAGAGCTTTATGGCCAAAGCAAGTTAATTAATGCACAAATAAATAAGCAGTTTGGCCTCCCGGGTTCTTTGCGAGCTTAGGAAACTACACAGTGTAATCCCCTTTTATAGCTCCTTGTTTTCAAAATGTACTTCTCTCTGAGCAGGCAGTAATAGCTACCCAATTTGTATCATTCTGCAGTCATCCATGCAGTTTATTCCCACTGCATTAACTTGTTTTAATGGCTGCCCTAGCGGACCTTTACACTAGAGGTGAACAGATTGCCCTGGTGTTGCCATCATTATAATTTTAAGACTCATCCAACAGGTCAGAGTCCTCTGCTCTAAAGAGTGCTGTCAAAATTAAATGATACAGTAGATCTCCATCAGCAAGTTACTCACATTTTAGAAGAAAATTATACAATAGGCTACTTTCTCTTTCAGGCACAGTTGTAATTGTTTTCAATCATACTGGAAATTAAGTAGAGCCTTATGTTTCCGTAGCTTATGAACTTATTCTACTTACAAAGTCTCCTTCCTGTTGTACCTTATCCCAGGAAACAAGCTCATTTTCTTCCTAGCTCCAACCCGCCGATCTCAGTCCAATGACACAGTGTTGACTAACTCCACCAAACTTACAAAAGGGCCTTTACACCAGTGAAACAATGCGTTCATGGTCAATTTTCTACAGTGCAAAAATGTGTTAAAAGTACTTTTAGAATTGGAGCATAATCTATTTTCACACTCATTCCACAAAATTGTAAACTGTACCATGTGTGCACATCATGTTTTACTCCTTGTGGGAAGACTTTTGTTTCTGATTCTGTCAGAAATAGACAGTTAGACCTATATCAGATTGGTGGTTTTGAACTCTTTAAAACCTTTCTGTTTCATGGTTTCTTTAATGCTGATAAAATAGCCTTTTGGTCATTGTTGTGGTGCTGTCAGGTTTTACTGTTGACTGTTGACAACGAGGCTCAGTAGTGTTTTGTCCTCTCTAAGCTCTGTACACTGTGTGGTGTTAGATTTCTGGTTGACTGTCTCTATGACAATCCACAGCAGATCAGGTGAGTGAGTAGCTACCTGTGTAAGAGTGGTGACACTCCCTGGTTGGGCCTGTATCTGTACTTCCCACGCTCTATAGAAAGGGGCGTGGCTTCTCCAATGCTGCCTTTTTCCACTGGATCAAAAAATGAGGAACTAGGCCACAGACAAATATGAGATTTCAACCAGGAGCCTCAAGTAGTAGCCTACACCTTGTTAATGAGTTCACCTCTACTAGACACATGTTGCCTATTTCAAAAATCATTTCAGATAGTTTGCAACCCGGGACCGTAAAGGATAAAGCATGTTTGTTGGATACTAGTGTCAGTGAATCTGTCCTTTACCAGACTTGTGGCCACTTTGGTGCACTAGCCAATGGACTAGGCTGATCTGTGTAGCATTAGTATACAGTTAAAATGATATTTGTATGTGGTTTTAAATTGACCCCAGAAGAGATAATACATTTATTATGGACACTATTGGCAGAATTTAGCCCATATTATCTCATCTGTCATCCATTACCACTCCCAAACTATAGAGTGCACATGGGCCAAGTTACCTCCTGCAGTCAAATAATGTAGAGTCGCTTAGAAGCATATGAGTGTCACTCTCTCAGTCAGTGCTGAATAGCCTAGTTGTCCCCCTGATTAGCCTATAAAATGTGGGTGAAACCAGTCCTGAACACAGAGTGGTAAAGCTTCGTTAATGAGATTAATACTGGGATGGAAGAGGAGTAGACTACACACACACACTCCCACACGCTGTCCCTTCACACACTTGAGTGGGCTTGCTCTTGGCCTTGGACATGCAAGTCTCCTTCAGCATCTCATTCCAAACGCTTGGCCTCAGTCTGGGCCCAGGGCAAGGCTGCACCAAGGTGAGCTAACAAAAAACTGGGCAAAAAGATTTCAGTATGGATTCAGATATTCAGTACTGAATATTGCCAGGTGTTATTTTAATCTTGCCTCAGAAGTGGACCCATCCAAAATAAATCAAGCATTTCTTTTTTTTTTTTTCAAGCACTTAACATGTATTCAACTACTATTTTGCAGCACCCTAGTTACACAAACTGATTGCCACTACTCCAATCAACCAGTCACACCTGTAGAACATTGTGGTGCTTTTTTCAGGACAGCCTTCTTTGCAGCTTTCAGTCATCAAGGCAAATAGACAACCAGTGAAGTGACAGCTTACGAAGGAATGGCGGTAGTGCTCCAGGATGATTGTGTCTGTCTCAGAGCTAAGCCAGAAAATGGAAAATGACTACAAAGCTTACTTTACCTTGATACTCCCTGTCTGGCAGTCTTTTTCATTTAATGCTCAGTTCATTTTGGCCTAATTAGTTTTATCCTAGCCTTGGGCGGGACATACCTCCGCAGAGGTGAACTGTGGGCGGGAATTCACTAATCATTATGCATTTATGACCTCTTGCATAAGAGCCTGGCTTTTCTAGCCAAACGAGAAGGGAGTCAATGACTTTGAATGCCTTCCTCCCTGCTCTGTGTATGTGCGTGCACACGCACATGTGTCGTGCACGGTGGGAAAGAATGTCCTGACTGCGCATGTGAGATGTGTGTTTGTGGAGTGCATGTTTTTGCCTGTTGTATACATGTTTGTGTATCATGCGTGTCCATCCTCGTCTCTGAGTCTAATCTGAGGCTGGCTCCAGCTGGCTGCTGTGTGGGGGGGCTCCTCCCTGAGCCCTTAATTAACTCTGGACCAGGGCCCCAGAGCGCCGCTCCCATCCAAAGCTTAGCAGGAGGAAGCCACAACAGTGATCCCGGTCCGCGGTGTAAATGATAGAGCAGGGATGATATAGGAAAGCTCAGTGCTGTAACAACATAGTAAAAGTGATCTTCATTCACAGACAATAGGGCATGAAATTGACATATGAGAAATTTTGTATTATGAGTATATTGCAATGTACTATAGAAGTGGACATAGTGGACACAGTGGACACTTTTTCTACATCATTTATTTTTCAGTCCTTATAAAACGTCCAAAACATTGCTAGGGCTTAAGATTTAGTGAGCTTTAATACAATTATTTTCTCAGAAATGCAGCTTCATTTGCATTCATGTCTTTCTGTACAAGGTGTTCCTGTACTATGCATGGATTGTGGATAGTACAGGAATACCTTCTATAGAAAGCAATGCAAAACACTCACTCACTTTCACTCTAAGAAAAAGATATGGCAGCATCTGGTGATATGGAAACTGCAGAAGTCATGAAAACTGCAGTAGTCAGTATTGCAATTTAGATTTTTTTGTAATCATTATTTATTGTGGAGCCCTAATAAACAGATCATTTTACAAGTGAGGGAATGTGTATACCATGCACATCAAGGCTACCATTGCCATTGACTTATGCTGCATTTATGCTTGACTGAAAAAATAAAATATCAATAAAAATCATAATGCTGGAAGGGCAGAGTTAAGAGTTATGGGGAAATAATACAAAGGAAAGTTAAGGGTAGATAAAGCATCATTGGTTAAGTTGTTGATGTTTGAAGTCATGTCTTGCCTTCTTGTGAATTTGTATACCCCACCTGTGTAATCTGTCTCCTCCTGGCTAGCAGCACTGCCAAGTATTAGTAGATGCCAACTGGCCTGTGACAGTTGGCGCCAAGTGAGGAGAGAAGGCATAGAGGTGTTGAGGGAAAGCACAGTTGGTAGAACGGCTGATAGGATGATGTGAGTTTTCATAACAAAAGCAAGGCACCCAAGCTGTAGAAATTCTTTCCTTATCTCCTATCTTTCTGCTTCGAGAAAACGTGGAATAATTGATCCGGTGTATTTTTCCAGTTACTGTTCACCGTGATTTCTCAGTGGCCGAGGAGGAAAGGACAAGAAAACAATTCAGCATAGTTTTGAAAGCGGCACATTGTTCACGAGGGGTGTTTACTGTCTGTCAGCAGTGGTGCTTGGCAGCGGTGGCTCTGTGTTTACATAAGTGTTCAGTGGGATGGAGTGAGCTGGTTGAAATGACAGCATACTCCACAGAGAGTTTGACTGAGCAAGCCCATCTGCTGCAGGAGAATGTGCATGAGGATGGGAACGTTCCAGCACCCCCACCCTCCTCCACACACACACACACAAACACATACACACACACACACACACACACACAACAATCAGTGAAAACAGTGCTACAACTGTCAAAAATTGCCTCCTTTTCGTGAAGCTGCTTCGTGTGACAGAGACAGAAGGTTAGGGTCATGATCTGTGGACCATGCTGGCTCTAAAAAAAAAACTAGCCTACTAGCTAAATTATTTGTATGCTTACTTCTCCTTAACATGCAGCAAAAGTCGGTCCTGTTTTATAGTTTTATAGAAGATTCATGGTAGGTCTGGAAAAGTGTGGAAAATGTTTGGATAATTTTCTTGAAAGGACCAATAACTCTGGACATGTATGGAAAATATTGTTGTTCATGTACACACCGTAATTATACATTTTATGTAGTTGTTGGCCTACTGTTATTTCATGTTATGATATTTATGTGGTGAAGAAAAGTTTTCAGCTATAGAGTGATCATGACCCTAATTTAGTCATTGCACAGTCACTACACAGCCCAAATTTATTAAATCCAATCAAGAAAGAGATCTGGAGGAAGTGTGAAAATTTGAAATTGAAAACATGTAGGAACCATACAGACAATAAAGCCCCTTTCACACTGGTCAAAAAACCCGCTAACATCTGGCTTTTGCAACCAGTAAGAGGGAGTTGAGCAGTGCTGCTTCCCTGGAAGTCGGAGTTGAGATAGAAGTTGGGACCACACAACCCTCCCCCTCACCTCACCTCACCATCGACGTAATCTGGAGAAAACTGGGCAATTTATTGCATTAATCACAATGGATTAGCAAGTCTCATTGCTTAGTCATGCTCACAAAGCCCCTCATCAAAGGCTCAGCTGCATTAGCACTGCCCTGCTTTACACACACACACACACACACACACACACACATAAAGCTCAACTAAGCACACCACCCCAACCTGGGCCTCAACTCTCCTTTGACATCGAAATACAGCACCAAGGAGAAATGCACGTAGTATTCTCAGTGAAAGATGGCTTACTCCCCTGGCTCCCACGCATACTGAGGGATACTCTTCTTCAGTCTCTCTCTCTTCTCGCTGTCTTCTCTGTGTTGCACCTTCTCTCTCATACACAAACACAGAGGAGACTTTCATTGGAAAGTACTGTAAACACACAACACAGCTCATTTTCATGCTCCTCTCATGTCGTGTAAACATACATACTCTTCATATCAATGCCATGCTCAAGAGCGATTCTCATCAATTCACTTTTCCACACTTTCACACATGGCCTGTCTTGAACAAATATGCTACAGCATTACTGTAACAGTCTCTTAAGGTTTCACTCAGTTAACTTTCAGAACAAATCTATCCTTATTTTGTTGTCTGTCTTTCTGACCTGTCTTTCATCTGCTTAGCACATTTATTTTCTTTATAACAACCTATGAATAGGAACATTTGAACTAAATGTTTTTGGATAATGTGAGTTTAAGTGTTGAATCTACTGTAGAGACTACACTATTGGCTTAAGGCACCATAATGTATAGTCAAAAGATGCTTTGCTCAAGCGCTTGGGTTACATTGGCCATGGTATGCTCTGGATTAATCTATTCCCCTGGCCTCCATATACGACAGCGTAGCCTACTTACTGTAAGTCTTCTATAATTCACTTTGCATAAATTGCTAAATTAATCTATGTTGTTTTTGCAGGTGGACCCAAAGGACAGAGTCTTGTCCACAAGTGAAGACTCCCTCCCTTGCCTCCAAGGCTCCAAAGCTGACCCTCGGTCCCTGATCCGGAGCCGACCCCTTAGTGATATATACCCATTCCAGAGTCCTGCTGAGAGGAGTGCAGTCCCATGCCTGCTGTCTGGGTGTGTTGCCCAGCCAGTGACCTCAAGTCATCACTCTGACGAGAACAGGTTGAATGGCATCAACTCCTCTGCCTGGTCCAGTCCTGTTATAGGTCAACCAGAGGGAAAGCCCTACTCCTCAAGGATTATGAGGCTCTTTTCTAACTCGAGGAAGGGTCTTGTCCCTGGGCACAGTCCAACCACTGATGGGGCCCCTTCAGTCCAAGGCACCCACAGTACCAGCGGCCCCCAGGCCTGGCCAGGTCTCTCAGGACTAGGTGTCATGGACTCCTTCAAAAAGCTCCGCTCCTCTGTGCTCCAGGGTATCCAGAGTAGAGGGGCAACCGGTCATGATGCAGAGTGTGCCTCTTCACCCAGTCAGGAAACAGCTAATGGCATGCTCATGACCAATGTGGGCCTTGGCCCAGGTGATGCAACCAACCATTTGGAGTTTTCAGAAGGATACAATGTATCTAATGGCGTTTTTATTGGCCAAAAGTTGGCCACAATGAGCCAATATGGCTCAGATTATGAGGACTATGAGGATGAGGAAGATGATGAAGGAGATGGTCTCCAGAGGAATACGCGGTTCTCAAGGAGTATCAGGAGAGCATATGGAGCAGGACGCATCTCTTTACTTGACACAGGGCAGAGGAGACTTGGAGGAAGTAGCACAGATGAAGCTGTGGACAGTCAGAAACCAGTTCTGGGGTCCAAGGTCAACGTCCATACAGAGGACATGAATGTGAACGCAAATGTGAAGGTGCTGAGCAGACTGAGCAAAAGTGCAGAGAACTTACACCTGTTCAAGTCCCCTTTCAGACGCAAAGCCCCATCTCCCAGTCCTCCTTCACCCCACCCAGACTCCCCAAGGACTAGCAGGTCGAACGGGACACCAAGCATCCAAAGGACAGCCAGCGCCTCATCAGTGGACCTTCGGGGGCGCAGCGTCAGTCGCTGGAAGAGCCCCCTGAAGGCCAAGGGCCACATGCTGAAGCTAGTAGGCAGCATGACTGACCTGACTGTCCGACGCAGAAACAGTCCCTCCCCCAGCCCTTCCCCTACCTCTCCTCTGTCACCCCTGAGCCGTCTCCATGACGATTACTCCCGCCGCGTGCCTTGTCTGCCAGCCGGTGAGCGGCAGCGCCGGCCCTCGCCCACCAGAGCCCGAGTCATGGGAGAGGGGACAGAGAGAACAGAGGCACCCATTGAACACACCCCCATGGTCCATCCACAGCCTGAATCTGAAGCCAACCCAGTCCAACACCAGGCCCTTATCAGCCCAGTCTCTCTGGAGCCCTCAGAGCGGACGGAACAGACTTCACCTGGTATCTCTTCTGATTGTGAATCACTAGATGTAACCACAACGAGTGGTTACACCCAGAAAGCAGAATGGGATTCACCTCCACTCAGCCAAAGGGAGCCTTCAGGAAGCCAAGAACAGACCAAGGTCAAGTCACCACCAAATGAGGTAAGGGAGTAATTGCAGTCAGGTGTATAAAGATGACAGCACCCTGAATTTAAATAATTCCATTCTCCTGGCACATGTACAGTAACTGTCCAGTGTGCAGCCAGTATTTGCTCCACCTTTTCCTCTCTGCCTATTGACAACAGCAGATGCTGACATTCCGGTACATTACACTGCAGGACGCATGTGACAAAGTAATGATCACATCAAATGAGGAAGTCATCTTTATGCAGCTGGTCTGTTTGATTGCAGGGCTTTTTCACAGCTCAATGATGGATGAAATGCACTGCAGCTGAAAGAAAACAAAGCTGCAAACTGTTTCAGGCTATCACACACGAGTAGCGCCTTTTTATCAGTGAACACAAAAGAATAGAAGCGAGGGATTGGAAATCATTAGGTTACAGGGTTTGTGTGATGTTTCAAAGGGGAAGAGTACACTGAAAGACAAAGGAGCGATCAAATCTTATCCTTATCATGTAGAGCAGAAGGATCATTAATGGCATTGACCCTTGTCTTGGGAAATGGAACACATCACTCCTCATAGTGATTTTATGAAGTGATCTTTGAATCTGGCATGATTCCAACTTACTGAGATAAGTTTTCATGCAGACGTGCTACTTGATCAGTGCCATGCTCTTATGCTAAAAAATGAGCTCTATGTGGTCCAAAGTCCCTACCGGTGCCACATAAATTATGTCTTATTAGTCTCATTGGTTCTCCTCCTTGCTGTCCATCAAATTCCACCACCCTTACAATTATTCACCCCTTCCAAGACCTGTCTGTTGTTTGCCCGCACTTTGTGATATACTGACTTCTGCTCTAGCAGGGTCACATGCTGAAGCCAGCTGTGCTGTGCTACCAGGCACACTGAAGGAGCAGACTCAGAGTTAATGATTAGGCTTTGTTTATGATTAGTGGGCCTTGCGCAAAACAGCTCCATAGTCCTGTGGCTGCGGGTGGGTAGGCAGCTATGACTAAGTACGTCCCCTCTCTCTCTCTCCCCCTTCCTTCTGGCTTCCCTCCCTCTGGCTGCAGCCCGCTAGATCAAAGTCCAGCACCATGCACACTGGGCCCAGGACAGCTAGCAACACCACCAGGTAGACAGGAGCATAAACACACCGTTATAGTGAAATATGTTTTGATCAAAGACTAGCGATAATTGGATTGGATTGGATCAAGATGGATGGGAGAAAGCAGATTTGTTCACACTAAAAACCAAGAAGCAGGAGGCATTTACTGGACTCAAACAAATCTAGGTTCTTGGCCTTGGGGACACAGGCCTGTGTCTGCGTTTGTGTGTTTCACAATGGTGCTAGCCCACTGTGTGCCTTTCCAGTGTATATGCAGGAGACCGGACCCAGACCAAGAAAACCAGGAGGTGAGGTTTGATATCACTGGCTGACTAACCAACATAGAACAGCACATTTCCAGATGAGTAACCATTAGCCAATATTTGACCATTGAGCATACAATACTTGCATACATACATAGAGTATGATAGGAATATTTGTGCAATTTCTGCTGCTGTTCTTGTTTGAACTTGATAAGCCTAGCGGTTGTGTTCAATATGTGGGGCCAATCACTGTGAGAATACTTTCACAAGATAATCATGCCAGGTTTCTGATGAGATTTATACAGTACAAAACTTTATTCAGATGAAACTTTATTGAAATGGCTTTGCACTTGTTCTTGTGGTTCTGCCTTCAAATCTGCTCCAAACAAGACAATTGTACCTACGTGGTACTTTTATGACATGTCGACTAAACATTTTGTTCTGTTTCTGATTAACAGATGTTCTTCCCAGCAGACAGTCTGTTCTACAGCCTGTGTACAAACTTCGAACATTGAACAGGGAAAGTCAATATCATTGCCCTCATTGACTTGTGAACTTTAACCTTTCCCTTTGACCCCTAGGCTACGTCGGATCAACAGGGGCGAGAGGCACTTCTGCAAGCAGAGGAAGAGTCTCCAACAGCCAGCAGCACCAATCCTCCCTCACCAAAATGCCTGTCAGAGTCACCCACATCACCCTCAGATGCAGCCACAGCTTCCACAGAAACATCCTCTGTCAACCCCAGGCGAAGGCCGGGACGAGCGAGACCTAGGCCAATCTCTGACTATGGGCAGCTTGTTTCCAGGAAGTACTCCATCCCCGATGAAGAAGCAGAACTGCATCCTGAGGAAAGGACTACAAATGGAACGTCGCATAAAGACTACAGTAGCAAAGGCAGATGTGAGAACGGAGACAGCCCCGAGAACTGCAGCATGAACGGGGACATTCAGAGCAGGAGGCAGCGGCCTATCTCAATGATAGGAGTTGTGGACCTGTTCCCTCCCGATGCTGAGGAGAAGGAGGACCGCCTTCCCTCTGTAAGACCAAACTCTAACTTGGGAAACACTCATTTTGGTGATTTGATTCTTAACTCTGGATATATGACAATTCTGTACTTTTCCAGTAAGAATATAAATCCACTGGAGGTGGTATGGGTTTATAGGACTTTCCATCTATATAAACTGGAATTTTGTTTGTATGTTTTTTTCAAGCAGTCAGGTGTTTAACTAACGGCCGAAATACATGGGACACGGACACGACGCGTCACGTAGGCGGGGCGGAGCGGGGTTTTTTTACCTGCTACACAGACTCCGTCTTTGTAGCGTGTGGTTGCTGCCACATAGATGATTGGATTCACTGTTTTTTGGGTTCTGTCAAGTGATAATGCAGTTGGTTATGCAGGGTTTGGAAGTGTAGGCGATATTAACTGGTACTGAATTAATTAACTAGATCGTTTTAACTACAGGATCATGGATACACATTGATTTGATTGATTTATTTTAATGTGCAATGTAAAAAGACCCACAAGGTTGCTCTGCTGCGTCAAATTGCCTCTGGTACAATGAGGTATTTATTTTAATCATTTTTAAACAGATTGTACTCGTTTTTTACACAGTTCTATGGAGTTTTTACCTGTTTGAGGGCCGCGTAGCCGCGCGTAAAGGGGAAAAAATAGACCAGACGCGCAAAAATAGAGATGAGCCGCGCGATGCCCGCGCGGGTGCGCGCGGCTTCCGTGGTCCGTGTAGCAGCTTCAGTTGATTATAATGGACGCGCTCTGTTGCGGGCATTCTACGGCAGACGTGTCGCGCCGCGTCTGTGTCCCATGTATTTCGGCCGTAAGCTTGGCTGTTAGTTGCCTTTTGAAGAAATAATAATCCAAATAACTTTCCTGATTATAAGTGTGCAGGAAACCGGTTAACAGGTTATTTATGTAGCCCATTAACACCTCCCTGCATTTTATGATGTGCTCAAAAATATGTCCTTTACATTGTTAACAAGAGAAAAAGAGCACAGGTAGAAAAATATGCCACCAGTGGATGCCAGCCCTAACAGTGCTAATTTATACAGTACAGAAAGAAAATTGATCATCTAGGTGCAGGCCTTGGCTAAATATGATTTTTTATGTGACAGTGAGTCAACAAGCAAGTGACGAATGCTGGAGAAATTAGGTTTTCCTAAATCCAAGGATGTTTTCTGTCCTACCCTGCAGCCCCTGTCACGCCCACCCATCCCGTCCCACCAGGTGCCCCCCTACAGAGGAGTGTCTGCCAGGTTCCGCCCCTCCACGCTCTCCCAGAGCACCCCCATCGGACTGGACCGCCTCGGGCGACGCAAGCTCCACAGAGTGCTCAGCGGTGAGAACCAGGGTCACATTTGTATGGAAGAGAGCGAGGGGAGACAAACAAGAGTTCACAAGTTTGAGTTTGTGAGATAGTGAGTCTGGACATGTTAATGTGTGTGTTGGAGGAAAACGCTGGTGTATAAATAGGTGTGTATATGCTGTGTCTGTGACTCGTTTGACTTTTTTTGTAAATGTTTTTTTTGTATCTTGTTAGAAAGTGATTTTTTTAGCCTCATACACTCTATTACCTCTTTTTACTGTTGCAGATGGAGTGTCTGAGTGCTCGGCAACACTTGATGACAGCGTAAGTGAGGAGGAGGGCAGCTTTGATGAGCTCAGTGAAGTCACTCCCTATCTGCAGCCAGGGGTGGAGCTCTCTGTGCTCAACGAGGTGAGTCTGCACAGGAGAATTTTCACTGTCACGCTGCAGTACGTTTTATCCATGAGGATGCAACATTTGTCCTAACTGTAACCCTGCGCATGTGTCTCATGTGAACAGCCACGAGAATTTGTTTTCGTGTGTGTTCTCAAGTTATTTGGCAACAACTCAGCACAGCTTTGGCCACAGCTCAGCAGAACGAACAACCTCTATAGTGTCCAAAAAGTCTAGACATAATCTTGTGTGTTAGACATGGGCTTGCCTTGCATGTAATTGTATCTTTATCTTATCTGTGTGTGTGTATGTGTGTGTCTGTGTGTGTGTGTATGTGTTGATCAGTGGATAAGCTCTGGCCACACGGTGTATGCTGAGGCCCTCTGGGACCATGTGACTATGGAGGAGCAGGAGCTGGCCTTCAAGGCTGGGGATGTGATCCGCGTCCTGGACGCCTCTCATACAGACTGGTGGTGGGGCAGAGGGGCTGACAGAGAAGCCTGGTTCCCCTCCAGCTTTGTTAGGGTAAGTAGACAACCTGACCTGTGTGTCTAATGCATGTTTGCTCTCCAACGCCACAGAAAGGCCTGCAAACTGGCTTTGCTCCAAACAAGGCCTGCTAGCCCTCTTACTACTGTGTGGAGGGGTTTGGACTTCAGAGGTTTAACTGGTTTCTGTGGTTACCAGTGCTGATTGACAGTTGAGTCTTAATTAGGCAGGCTGTGGTAACCATGGTGAGGTTATTTGATTGGCAGATGGGCGTCTGCTGTGTAATTGCTTGTCACTGCATCAATGTTGACGAACAGGCACTGGTTAAACTTGCACATGGTGTTGTTACCATAGTGATGTGAAGTAGATCTGGGGCTTTCATAGTTTAATTGGTTATTTGCCTCCCTTTTGAAACCATTTTCATGTCTCCTATAGCCAATAATTGTATTATTTTGCAGTTTAGTTTCATCTCAAAAATAGGAACCACATAGTTTCAGTCTTGCTTTTTAAACTTAATCAAAAATAAATACTGTTTTGGGAAACCAAACCTGACTAGAAGTTAGCATTTAGCAAATAGACTTGTGTGTGCTCATGTCTATTTGAATGCAACTCAGGAGCTGCCATTGTGTATGCGGTGCATGTTACAGGTGCGTGTGAACCAGGAGGACTCGAGTGGGGAGAGTGTGGAGAGTGTAGCGGACCAGGAAGATCCAGCCCCCAGAGACACACACAGCTCCCAGCACAGAGAGCAGATGAGAACCAACGTGGTCCAAGAGATCATGAATACTGAACGCATCTACATCAAGCACCTCAAAGACATCTGTGAGGTAGGGGCTGAACTGGACTACAGCTGTTACTGCGTAGAACTCCTGCAGCCCATGTAAATCAAACTCTAGTGCTGCTTTTCTCTCATCTTTCTGCTTTGTTTGATCTATAACAGTCACACCTCTACTCACTCACACACTCCCACATTACGTTACTCCCACGTTACATTTGTAGTTTTAGAAATGATCAAAAACTCAATTTAGGTCAGCGGTCTTGAAGGCATCTTATCCTAGAATGCTCGACTCAACCCTCAGGCACCTCCTGTTGGCCAGCATTTGAACTGTTTCCATCATCCATGTCAGTACTAATATACTGGTTTTGTGTTTCTCCTAGGGTTACATCCGCCAGTGCCGTAAACACCCAGGCATGTTCACTGAGTTGCAATTGAAGACCATCTTCAGCAACATAGAAGATATCTACAGGTTCCAGAGGCAGTTTCTCCGAGACCTGGAGAAGAAGTACAACAAAGACCAGCCACATCTCAGCGAAATCGGTTCTTGCTTTCTCTTGCAGGTAACAGGCCCGCACAAGTAGCCAAACACAATCTTACTCACAGTCACAATCTCACACTCGCCCGCTTACTTGGTCTCAGTCACTCTCTCCCACTCATTTGCTCCCCAGATAATCACTCATTTAATAGCATATAATTTCCATTTAATATCTCTCTCTCTTGTTTTTTTTCCTAAGGGGGAGGGCTTCTCCATCTACTCAGACTACTGTAACACCCACCCAGCAGCCTGCACTGAGCTGCATCGCCTGATGAAGCTGGGGCGATATAAGCATTTCTTTGAGGCCTGCCGGCTCCTCCAGCAGATGATTGACATTTCCATTGCTGGCTTCCTGCTCACACCCGTCCAGAAGATCTGTAAATACCCCCTGCAGCTGGGAGAACTGCTCAAGTACACACCCAAGGACCACAGGTAGTCCTCGACAAATCCCTTATACGCTATCTGCGCTACTTGTATATTTTCAGCCCCTTTATTTCACTGTTTACATTCTTTGTTGCACGCACACATTGAGCAGCACCCTCACTGCACCCCAGCCTGCATACACACTTTCAAGCTCCTCTGTACAGTATTTACCATGAATCCTTATACACACTCATTCCGTTTCTCACTTATTGCAGCGACTACAATGGAGTGAGCAATGCATACGAGGCTATGAAGAATGTGGCCAGTCTGATTAATGAGAGGAAGAGAAGGCTAGAGAGTGTCGACACCATCGCTCACTGGCAGGTCGCCATTCTCCACTGGGAGGTGATGATGAGCGTTGAGTATTCCTCAAAAATTTTAACACTGGTTACTTCACATTACAAGTAGTCCTGTATATTTTTACAGCTTTAGGTAATGAAGATTGAATTATATAAATCTTTGACTGTGCATGTGTACTGTGTGTATTGCTGCAGGGAGCTGATGTGCTGGAACGCAGCTCTGAGCTGATCCACTCTGGTGAACTGACCCGGATCGTCCGGCAGGGCAAGACTCAGCAGCGCAGCTTCTTCCTGTTTGACCACCAGTTGGTCTTCTGCAAAAAAGATGTCCTGCGCAGAGATCTGCTCCACTACCGTGGACGGCTGGATATGGACCAGACCGAGGTGGTGGAGCTGCCTGATGGGCGGGACCCAGATCTGGGCCTGACCCTGAGGAACGCTCTGCGCCTGCGCCACACCTCCACTCTGGAGAGTGTGTGTGTACTCTGCTGCAGGAAGGCCCAAGACAAACAGAGGTGGTTACAGGCGTTTGCCAGGGAGAGACGCAGGGTCCAGGAGGATCAAGAGATGGGTGAGTAATACTGTCTGGGTTGCTTTCAATCGTGACCTGTGACCTCAAGTGAAATCAAATAAAAGGGGTAGAGGGATTGCTGTTGAAAAAAGGCTATAGTAGGAACTATTTTGAACTGAAAGAGTGTGTTTGTGTCTCTTCCCTCATGGCAGGAATCGAGATCAGTGATGAGCAAAGAAAACAGGCCATTTTTAATGCCAGAAAAGCCAAACAAGGGAAGATCAAAAGTAAAGAAAATTTACTTCTTCATGCAATTAATTCATTTTATAGTCTATAATAATTTTAATTTGCCTCCTCACACAGTTTTTTTTTGCCTCTCTTCCTTTTAGCCATTGGTTACTCTGGTTCTGTCCCACCCCACCACCAAAACCTTCACCCCCTTCACCAGCGTCATGTTACTGTTCCAACCAGTGTGCCTCAGCAGCAGGTGTTCTCATTGGCCGAGCCCCCCAAACGAAAGCCGTCCCACCTGTGGTACGCCATCACCCGCAACACCTTTTTCAGGAAATGAAGGCTCCTCTTTCTCTCTTTGAATGTTTAGATCACAAGCAAACCGTCCTGAAGACTCAAAGAACACTTTATTTTTTCTTCTTTTTTTTTTTCCTTTCGAGAACCTACCTGTGAATGTACTGTCTGTGTTTTGTTTTTTGTGCCTCATGTATGTCTCTTGATGTATATGTTTTTGTTGGATGTTGAAGTGCAGTGCCTACAATTTGGGAGGGGCATCCCAAAAGTGTTAAAATACTGACTCCCTCCTATTTGTTGGTGTGTTAAAGATGCTGCTTACAATAGTTCAAGACCCCCCCCTCCTCTGTGTCTTATAAATTCCAGCTGAAAGATTTTTTTATGTTAATTATGACAACGATGTATAGTCTGCTTTTAAGTTGACGTACTTACATGGTTTTACTTGATTTCTCAAAGGCTGGACCCTTTTTTTGAGTTATACTGCAAGTCTGTCAGCTCTGAGCACAAAGTGGCCAGAGGACAAGTCCGCTGACACACTCACCCACCCTGTTAACACTGTAAATAAAACTCTTGTACAAAAGTACCAAATGAGAATGGTGTCCTTTGAAAGTATTCATTTCAAGTATTTGTTGAAAATGCTGCTAGAAACAGTCGTTTCTTTCTTGCTGTTGCTGAGCAGATAGGCTTCTTTTGTGCCATGTTGAATATTAGTTCATTTGAATTCGATGAATGAGGGAGATAGAAGTTAATGAATGAAACCTTAGCCACAGGACTGAAGGAGGTTGCCATCAGCAAGGTCCCCGGTTCCCCGCAGCTTGCCTGTGCTGAAGGATCTGGTTTCACGCACCTGTCGGCTGGGATGGGATGCACCTTGGGCACAGTGTCCTGCATGGCTGTACACCAGTGCCTCTTTCTGTGTCTGCTGCTGTTTTCATACGCCAGTTTTTGATCTGAGGGAAACAGAATGGCTCCTAACCACCTGAACTGAGGAATCAGATGATACAGAATTGAGGGGATGCCTGTGTCATGGGCACAGAGCGCGTGGAGAACGAGCATGCGAGCGGAGATGAAGATGCATCTCAACTGGACACTGCCAGTGTAAGTAAGATATACCCATAATAAGCTGTTATTTTGCTACCACCAGGGTGACTCTGGGTTTTAGAACTGTTTCTCCAGCTGAAACCATGGAGGTTTATATGTACTGGAGAAGTCCCCACTCATACTAATATGTGTCAGGCATAATTATGATTAAGTTGTTTCACTGAACATGCATTGTGTAACAATAAATAAACTGGTTTTGTTTTTCTTTGTGAATACATACCCTGCTATCTCATGGTGGATTAAGTGCCACTTGCGCGGTATGGGATGACACTGAATGAATAATGTATGGGTAACTCAATGAGTGTGAGTACTGGATCTGATGGAGTTACTGTTGCTCTCAGGCTTTCCGCTAGAAGTGACCAGAAATGGAGCAACGTTACCAACAGTCACATTATACATAATCCACTGGCAGACTTTTTCCTTTTACTTGAACATTATTGCCGTCAAGCCACTGCAGCCTGTGAACCATTTCTGCTTGACTTCCCTTTCCAGTGCATGCTATGACATACTTTAGATGACATTTGTATCTCGATATCCATTTGGTCACCCAGGTCTCTGTGCAATTCACTTGGAGACATTTGGGTTTGATTGGTTGATTAGCATATCCGTCACCCTACTGTAATGTACACTAGCTGACACGGATGACGGAGAGTGATAAGAGAAGAAGGGCAGCGGCTCTGGTGGTTTCATTACCCGGGTTATGCCCTCTTGATGACTCCAGCAAGTTATTCAACCTACATATGGTCCTCAAATAGAGCAAGACGCACGCTGGGTGCCTCTAAGAAGCCAACATTTTCTCACAACAACTCCCTTTGTCCCAGCGCTGAATCCCCAGGGATTTGATATGCTTGGTTGGGGACCTCTAGAGAGACACTTCTTTCCATATCGCTTGAGCATCATTAACCACATTCCTTTTAGAATCAGCACGGATTGAGCCGGCCACTTGAAAGGGCAAAATAAATTGATTGCCAGCGTTATATCGTGCTGGTATTTTATATCAGAGCCGGATTGTGTTCCCCCCCCCTGTAGGTTGCAGATGTGTCTGTGGAGGTGGCCACAGTGGACCACACTCTGCAAAAGCTGTGCAGGAAGTACAGCAGGCACAGACGGAGGCCCAGGAGCTTCAGGGCGCTGTGGCCCCCTCCGTGGAACCTCCAGCACCTAGCTATCATCATCACAGTGGTGGTCTTCGTGATCGTGATTATCATGTGGTCGCTGCTATGGGTTTTCATATGTAAGTGTAATAACAATGCTAGTGCGTTTGATATGCATTGTTCTGCCAGCTTTTAATACTTTCATGACTTTTTCATGATTTGTTTCTCACACCTTTTTTGATGTACTGCATATCTCACAAATTGCATGCACAATTCTCAATGCTTTCACAATATATGGGGCAGTATATCTCTCTATATCAGTGTTGAGCTGATGGGCAGGTGGTTTATTCTGTACATTTACATTGCATTAACACTGCACCGTATCACTGTACACTGCACAGTTGGTTGATATACCTTGTGTATGTTTATCAGGTCATTTTCTTAATTGTCAGTTCGCAGGGAAAGCAACAGTGGAGTGTATTTTGCCGGGATGTTCCGTGTTGCCAACGTGGAGTTTATCCCAGAGTACCGCCAGGCAGAGTCCCATGAGTTTGTATCTATGGCAAGCAAAATACAAAATGTGGTATGTACTGGTGTAACCCACATTATGGTTAATGCTAATCATTAGATTTTAGAGAGGATTACTGTGAATGTTTATGGTTTTGATGTTGTGCTCATTGTTGATTGCTGGTGTGCCACAGGTGAGCAATGTGTACAAAATGTCCTCAGTGGCCAGACTCTACAAGCATGCCGTCATTTCAGACCTCAGGTATAGTGTCCTGTCAGTCAAAATCATACTGTACAGCAAAATCATAAACCAGTGTAACCAGTTCAGTCCTTATTTTCTATTAATTCCAGCACCTGCATTTTTTTCCCCTAAAAAAAAAAAGCATTACCACTTGTTCACAGCTGGTGATAACTGAGCAACACACCTAAATAAACTGCTGTATAGATGGATGTTTTGACTCAAACTCAGCTGTGATCTGTCCTCACCCAGTAACAACAATAAGGGCGGTGTGCTGGTGCATTTCTGGATGGTGTTTGTGGTCCCTCATCTGAAGAGCTCAGCGGTGTGTGAGGAGTGTATAGAAGCCATCCTCAGAGACTCTGTCCTCACCAGCGCAAAGAACAGGTCCTCTGTAGGCTACTTACTGGGCCTGCCGGTCGATATAGACTCCATCCTCATCAATGGTGCGTCTGTGTGTCTGTGTGTGCATCATAAGTGTGTTTATCAGAGTGCAGTCATAGAGAGATTGACTGTTTTGTCCTCCCCAGCTGCTCAGCGCTCAGATTATTCATCAACTGCAGTAGGTGAGTTGAAGAACTTCAATAAAGTGGGATGAGTTATAAAGCATTTGACCACTGTATACGGTTAGTATACCTGTATGTTGCTTTTCAATTTTAAAATTGATGTGTAATTTCTGATTCAAGAAATACCTACCTATTCCACAATAAATATAATTTCAGTACTTTGCTGCATCATATGTCACACTGTGTTGTATTAACCTGTGTTTTTAAGGGATGAGGTGTATGACTCTATGTGAATGTGGGAATAAACTCTGTCTCTCTTCATCCAGGCTCACAGTGTGTAGATAAGCTGTATGCCAACCTTCCCGGGGCGACGGTCCCTTTAAATGTCTATTCATCGTGGGGTGGTGTGAGTTGCCATGTAAAGCTCACTTCCATCCCCGGCTCTCTGATCCGCTTGACTATCTCCTCGTTCCATATTGAGCCCAGCGACTGTGTGAGTGATTCCCTAACTGTGTATGGTGCGCTGCTGCCCATGAGAGGGCGCACTCTCCTCAGGTGAGTCTGTGCCATAGGTGAGCTCAAAGTCTCTGAAAATACCTTTTTCCTAAAGCTGTTAATCAGTCTCACAAACCTTCACATAGCTTCCATCAGTCAAATAATATCTCAGTGTTTTTAGAAGGGACCATTGCCTCCAAAAGCTGTTATGTTGTGTCACATAACTGCTTGCAATGTGTCACTGGTTGTCTATGTCCTCTAAAAAACAAACCATACATACTGAAGTGTGGCTCTGTGCTGCAGGGTGTGTGAGCCAGTGTCCAGCTCCTTCTCTCTGGTGTCTACCTCCAATGTCATGTTGCTGTCCTTCAGAATGACTCATGGCAACAAGAGCTTCAGAGGACACTTTCAGGCCATCGCTGAGGAAAGTGAGACACGTTTACCTGGTTATCTGAAAAGCAACAGTGCTGGTTAACATGCAAGTATTACTGTGTTGGTTGGAGGTGAAAATAAGCATATGTGAACATTCCCTGGGTGTCTCTGTCCCTCTGTCTGCCTTCTCTCTTTCACACACAGTGTGTGTGTCTCACATTGAGACCCAGATACAGCCTGGTTTCACCGGTCAGATCTACAGCCCCTTCCACCCCAGCCTGCTTCCCCCTCAGAGCTACTGCACCTGGACTTTTCAGGTAGTGTACACACACACACGCACACACACTAGCACACACTACTTGTACCACTGTATGTGGTGATGTACTGTATGTTTGCAAGAGAAGGTAAGAAATACATTTTGTTTACTGTTAGCTGTTAGCTAGTGGTTTACAACAGCTTTTTTCACTGTGGATTTCTTCATTTTATAATTATTTTAATTATTTTACTATAGACCCCTAATGAGGATTTAGGAGTTGCACTGAAGTTCCAGAACTATGTACTGAAACCAAAGGACATGAAGAGCTGTGAACATGGCTGGTGGAAGGTCAATGAGATCATGTATGTGTGTGTACCCATGTACTGTATGTTCAACTATATGTATATATGTTCAAGTATATGGAGAGTTTGTTACAGAATGCTATACATCTATTTTGGAAAAATTTTGCTACGTGAAATTCATCAGTCAGTATTTCAAAAACCTAGCTCATGGTTATGAGTCACAGGTCAAAACAGGTTACAAAGCAGTGTGACTCATAACCTTAATTATGGAAGTGGATATTCTGAGAATTCTGATTCTGAGAATAAAGTCAGAATTCTGAGTTCTGACATTCCCAGAATTCTGAGTTCTGACATTCTCAGAATTCTGACTTCTGACTTTGAACTCAGAATTCTGGCATTATTCTCAGAATTCTGAGATTGATCTCAGATCACGTGGCTCTAATCCTCTTCCACACTTTATAGTAGCCCATAATATACTTTACTTTTATGACATAGTATAGCCATACATTTTTTTAAATGTTGGATATCTGATTAGGAATTAAATGATTCATGTTGTATTCATTTGTGCATGCACATATTAGTCCCATATCAACACCCTCTGACAGCCTCTTTGAGTAACTGATGGTTTGTTGATGGTTGATTTCCTTACAGTTTCTGTGGGAGCTACGTGGGTCACTCCACAGTGTTTCGAATCGCTGACCACAACCCTGAGGTGGAGTTTCGCTGCAGCTCGCGTAACTCTGACCAGCCTTTCCAGGCCTCCTACAGCAGCTACAATATCAGTCAGCGTAAGCACCGCAGGGCCAGAGAATGACTGTCATAACAGCCAGGATATACTGTAGGAAATGACAACAATACATGTGTATTTCAGTCTATTTAGAGGTGGAGTTTATTAGTTTATTTGAAGTACATCTCACAAAGAATCACAACATACTTTACAGAGACTGTAGAAAAAAACAGAGAATTGTTGAAAAAAGAAAGAATTCTATACATTGTAGAGACATTTTAGAAATAAAAAAATATATAGAAACTAGGAACTTAAAACATGGACTCTCATTTTTAGAAAGGGTGTCTTTTGTAAAAAGTAACTCTACTTTGAGTACTGTACATGTTGAAAGAGCTACATTTTAGTTTTACTCTTAGTTATACTCAAGTATATTTTTACACCTATAATTTACTTCTACTTAATTAAAATTTCAGCAAGTGACAGAACTTCTACATGAGTAATATTTTAGTACTCTTTCCACCCTTTGGTTTTGAACCCATGCTATCTCTGTTTTATCTTGATTCCCAATTTCTACAATTCCACTGTGATCTCTTTAAATTGAACCACCCTCACTTCCTAGGCTGACTATTTCTCCTTCCCTCTTCCCTATCACATTCCCATCCTAACCTCTGCCCCCATCCATGCGTCTCCAGCCTGTCCAGAGGGCCACTTCCTGTGCTCCACAGGACTGTGTGTGGAGAAGAGTCGGCGCTGCGACGGCCTGGATGACTGCCAGGATGAGAGTGATGAGGTCTTCTGCTGTACGTTGTCTTACATCCATACTTAAATACAACATAACAGACACTTTCATTGCTAAGATCTGTGCCACTACTAAACAGCACTGTAAGGTACTGCTAATAAGTGGCATTGTAGTAAAAACTCTACTGTATTAGTGATGATGTGTTTTTATTATATTTGGTAAGTAATTACTCATGCATTAAAGACATTTTTGCCATGTTGAATACCTTTATAGCGAGGCCCATGAAGAACTGTGGTGGCAATAGTCCTCTGCACCCTTTTTATGTATGCAACGGAGTAAAAGACTGCAGTAACGAGAGAGATGAAATCAACTGCACTCAAGGTATGTTTTTTACCATTTCTTACATAAATGTCCGTGTGTGTGTCTATGTTTGTGTCTGTGTTCTGTATGTAAAGTAATTACAGTTTAGTAATTACAATGTGTTGTCTGTTTTTGCCAGAGACCACCTGTTCTCCGATAAAGTACCAATGCAGCAGTGGCTCCTGCATCCTGAAAAAGAACGCTAAGTGTGACGGTGTTCCTGACTGTCTGGACCACAGTGACGAGGACGACTGTGGTGAGTGCTCAGTCTCCATGCTCCATGCACGCACCTTAAAGTCACAATGAAATGAAAAAATACTTCTTCAACTTGTTAGCTAATTCTCCATATCAGAGCATACACATATTTAACAATAAATGCCCCAAAAAATTCAAAATTTGTATTTTTTATATAAAAATCTCATTACTTTCACTTCCTGAGAAAAGGCATATCTTATATTAGTGGTTACTTAATGGCGTATATAAAAATTCCAACCAATAATACCATCACAGATTTTTTTAACAATCCGCTTCTCTCGTCATAAACCTGCAATTTCACAATTTTCAAAGTGACACGAGTGACATGGTACAGACGTGCATTTTTGGGTGTTCACCCCCAAAAAACCCAATTTCCTTTTCCTAAGACATCATGATTATGGTCCCGGTGATTGGAATTTACTATGCACAAATATTGTAAGTGCAAAGCATTTTTGAGCTTTTGAACACTTTTAACAGTCTGTCCCTGCATCATTTCCAACTCAAACATCCTGTTTCAACCAGAAATATGTTGAATTATGGAAGCACATCCACGGGTCCTATATGTCCACGGGTTGCTATCCAATCACAAAGTACAAACATTAAAAACACACATTAAGCGCACATTAAATCAGGTAAGTGATTTATCAGCTCAACCTCAAGCTGAACCACAACCACACAAGGTTAGCTATGTCCCACCTGAGGTATCTGCAATTAAAGTACATAATGAGTACACCGCCTGCCCTTACAGCCACTACACTGCCTTTTCTCTACCAGTGCCAGACCCTTTATGTGGTTTCATGAGAAAGTTGCTGTTATTTTATAATCCCCGGGCTGTGTGCTCCAAACCTGCTGACCTGCAGCACTGGGCTGACCCTGCTGTAATAGCTTTCTCTGTTTGCTGTTATTTTATCATGATGGGGTCTCAAGGTGATGGGAACAGGCCTTTGATCACTCACTGATACTGTACATACACACAAGCGTGTGTGTGCACACGTACACACACACACATACCTCAAAGCTTTACTTTTAATAAGGTGGCAGCAGACCTGTCTGTCATGGTGGTGACTCAGCATGCAGGCATAGTAGGTCAGTGTAGGCACACACACACACCCACACACACGCACACACACAAACATTAAATATGCACGTATAAATGCTTTATATGCACATAAACTGCACATTTATAAGAACTGTCAGTATAACATTTATTGTTTTGCATGCCTTGCGGCAAGCTAAATTCTCCATTAGGGACAATTAAGTCTTGAACTTGATTACTTAATTAATGACTTTATTACACAGAGATGTAATATGCATATGTGCATGTACACACACATCAAGGCCAGCATGTGCCTCTTCATATACACAGATTCTTACAGAAAACACTCACACAAACTCACACAAAAACACATGCCGCACACACACACACATCCCCCACGCACACTTTACTGCTCTGTGCTTCTTTACAATATAACCTAATCCAATCCATTACAGTATAACCAATATGACAAAATCCATCATTGTGCGCTCTGCAGCCTGTGGCCATCCGTCCCCGCTGAAGGTGGGTTCGTCTACAGGCTCTGACCGCATTGTGGGTGGACTCAACTCTGTGGAGGGGGAGTGGCCATGGCAGGTCAGCCTCCACTTCTCTGGAAGCCTGTACTGTGGCGCCTCTGTGCTCTCCTCTGATTGGCTCATCTCAGCCGCCCACTGCTTCAGCAAGGAGAGGTGGGTGACACTCACTGCTGATAAACTGAATCTGTTGTTATATAACAGGCCTGTAGCAACTGATAATGTAATAACTGCCAGATAATGTAATAACTTGTCAAAATGTAATAAAATGTCGAGTTGAAAATATTGATGTAAGTGTTGATTTAATTTTTATTACATTAAGCGGTCATTATTACTTTTGAAGGGGTGTAACATATTTTTCATTGATCATGTAATAATGCTATGACTAATAATGTAATAACTTATACAAATAAGAAGAATGCAATAAATTATTACTACTGAAATTATTATTACATCATTAGTTAAATATATGCTACACCCTTTATGAAGTAATAATCACTGTTTCATGTAATAATGTAATGCAATTTATTACATTAACATTTTTATTACATTTTCAACCCATTTAGAGGGACATTTTATTACATTTTGACAAGTTTAATTAATTTTTCCAGTTAATAATTTTTGACCCCCCAGCAACATTTATATTACATTTCAGCTCATCATGCTCAATTTGCACAATTATGTGCACTTGTGTTTGATATCATGAAAATGTCAAATACATAGCAGCTTTTCAGTCAAGAAGTTTATTAGATCTGCTCTACAGTGTGTTCTTCAGTCTTTGACCCTTGACCTCTGACCCTGCTAGGCTGTCAGACCCGCGGCACTGGAGGGCCCACCTCGGCATGCTGACGCAGGGCAGCGCCAAGCATGTGGCGGAGATCCAGCGGATTGTGGTGCACGAGTATTATAACACGCACACGTTTGACTATGACATTGCCCTGCTACAGCTGAAGAAGCCCTGGCCGGCCTCCCTCAGCCCCCTGGTCCAGCCTGTGTGCCTGCCTGCCTCCTCCCAGACCCTCACCCAGAACCACCACTGCTGGGTCACTGGCTGGGGATACCGCTCTGAGGAGGGTGAGGGCACACCTAGATATACCTAAACTTAAACTTTAATGTCCTCCTAGAGGCAATATGTCTTACAGTGCAGTTTAAATGCAATGACACAATACAGTAAATAATGAAGACCATTGACAATTACACTGGATGTGACATAACAATCCCTTGTGTCATTTGGCTAAAATGCAATATGAGCTACTTCAATTTCCAAATCAAAAGAAAAAGAAGCTGCAATTATTTTATGAGAGTGGTGGTCAAAATGGTCCTCTGGTGCTGAGCCCAATTTCTGGCGTATAAATTGAATTGCACATTGCAAAAAAAAACTTTGTTGTATTCAAACAGAGCATATCTTTAGCAATAACATCTCAGTTTTTATTAAAAATGTTTCTTGTTATTGAGTTATCAGTGTCTGTATACTGCAACTTACAGTATATCGCAATTGAAATATTCAGCAAAGCAATTGCAATATGATTATTTGTCAGATATTGTGCAGCCCTAAACCATAATGAATCTAACCTGGCTTGCCTTCATACCCCACAGTTCCCTCCAGCTGAGTTTCTTCCTCTCTACATTTTCCCCAATTCATCCACTGACCCTGCTTTGCCTGAGAGAGGGCCTTAGCACGTCTTGCTGCTTCCTCCTGCTGATGTATTTGTTCCACAATCATCTTTCTTTTACCAAACAAAGTTGCCTCAGACCCTGTTGTGCCTGCTCTGTAATATCCCCCTGTCTGAGCACTGGATGTGCCTGCTGAACTGCATCTCTGGAGTTCCATTATCGCCCCAATCTTTAGACTCTGTCAGCATCACCTCCAATCTTACCTTTGCACATTTTAATCCCTCTGTTAAGATAGATATAGGTACCTCCAGAATCCTTTTCCCATACAAAACCATACAACTAAGACACCATGGGACCCCCAAGTCATTTCTAACTCCTCCACCTTTGTGATAGGTATCTCATATACTGTCATGGACCACATTAACCAAGGCATTAGACCATACTGCAGACACGACAACTTTTCTTGACCTCTCTGTGCCCTCGGTGTCTCTGACTGACTACCTCCTGCCTTAGCTCCTGAATTTGCTCTTGTCATTTAAAGTCACATCATATCACCTTCCTAAGCTTCTGACAGGCTTCTGTAGCGCTTTTGGAATTGCTTCGTCAGCGTAAAACCGTTTTGTTTACCAGTTTCCCTTTGACAATGGAGACAATGGCTCGTCGACTTGCTCAGCGTAACCTTCATGCCTGCACAAAAGTGCAATGCTTATGTGCTATGCTGTGTTTTTCATTTGGGATAATTATATCTCTCTCCTTCGCTCTTATTTTACTTCTTTTTCTAGCACTTGCATGATCATTCTAGGGTCAAAGAGAAATCGTCAGGGCACTGTGGCTCTGACATTTTACTCCTTACTATTGGTTCCTTGTAATGTTGGTGAATCTTAAATAACATCTTAATCCACTCTTGCATTCATTGTGAGTTGCTCTGATAAGAGTGTCAGCTAAGTGCCTAAAATTTAGGTGTAAGTGTAAATGTTTGCAGTCTGTTTCATAATCCACATTCATGCTGTGCCTCCTCTCCTTCGCCCTGACAGACAAGGTGCTGCCCACAGTGTTGCAGAAAGCAGAGGTGTCCATATTCAGCCAGAGTGAGTGTAAGAAGAGGTACGGCCCTGTCTCACCACGCATGCTGTGTGCCGGGGTCTTGTCTGGAGAGCAGGACGCCTGCCGGGTGAGTTCATTCATCATTACATCTCTCTTAATCACCTGCATTTAAATTAATACAAATGAAAGATGCTGTGAAAAGTCACAGTATACCTTTTTGGAATTCTTACAGAAGTGCCTTTGTCAACAGTGATTACTCTTCTTTTAATTAGACTTATGCATGCGTGTGTGTGTCTTTCTCAGGGGGACTCGGGGGGCCCTCTGTCGTGCCGGGCACCAGGCGGGGGCCACTGGTTCCTGATTGGCATCGTCAGCTGGGGGTCGGGCTGTGGCAGACCTAACCTACCTGGGGTCTACACCAGGGTCAACAAGTTCACCTCTTGGATCCACAGCCATATCACCTGACACAGACCCCCTCATTCATTCTTCGCCAGCAGGTGTTTAAATGTTCTGTTGATCACACCAAATAATAAAAGCATGATTAGGTAACTACTGTGTACTGTGTAAACTTCTTCATGTCAGGTAACAAAACAAGACCAGCCTCTCTCTGAAATTACAGCTGTGTGACTCAGAGGTGTAGCCTCAATAAAGCTAAAACACAAAGTGCCTTCAAAGATTTTAATCCTAAAATACCTTGCTGTTATCCAATCATCACTGCTATTCTCCTGCTTTCTTTTTCCCAAGATTGAGACTTTCCAGTAAGCCCATGTTATGTCCTGTAACAGCCACACAATAGACAAGCTTGGTGCCAGATTGGTAATTGTAGGTTTTGTCTTGCTTTGCGCCCCTGTGGAGCATCCAAGCGCCATGCCAGCCAAATTCCAATTATTGTAATACCTCGCACACGTTCCCCTCAAACAGTCTTTTGTCCGTCCAAGCTTGCTCCCACATACACAGCGAGGAAGTTTGCCCACAATATCTGTCGCACGGATGGTTGTGTGGATTGTACGCTTTCATAGTGGTCTCATTGTCCCGCACTGCATTCTGGGGCTCCGTGTGACACCTGCCGCCCAGGTAAACGGGAGTGAGTGAATGCCCGCCGCATCCGACCCGCTCAGGTCGGATTTCTGCACTTTTTCAAAAGAAGCGATAGCAGGGGTTTCCTCTCTCCATCATTTCTATGCCTGAGGTATTGTTGCATATCGCCTCTCCGGAGCTGAACGGGACAGTGCCATGAGGACTCTCCCCAAAAGCAAAACTTGCGAAGTTTACAGCGTCTCTGGGCATGGACATCCCGGCTGTTCTGCTGCACAGGTAAGACAGATGGCTTCACTGTCGCTCTTTTCGTCAGTCCGGTGCCGTGAAAAAGACGGGGCGGCAAAACAAGGCACGGCTTGTCGCAATATATATATATATATTCTCAATACACGCTGGCTATATCGTGCAAATAATCTTTTTATGTAACTTTTGGATGCGTTTTGCCCCACCAGAAGAAGACTTAACGATCTCAGCCTGCTAAGCCCAGTCAGCCGTGGTTCATCTTAATTGTAAAATCCGTCTCTAGGGATATGCGGGTCTGTTTCTCATGAATGTCCATGTCAGGCTGAGCCGCTTGATTGAGTGCTGACACCGCAGCGCCAGGCCGTGGGAAAGCAGACCCCTGCAGCCACGCTTTGTCCGCTCCCCCGGGGAATCCTGCCAACCCCTTAAATGTTTTAGAAGATCCTTTCATACTCAAAGATGTTCACCGTTGCTCTCAATAAATCAGCTGTGCTTAAAGTGTCTGCCCCAGCCTTGAAATGTATGTCACCGCTCATTGATTCTGGCAGGACTACACGAAATTGTCTTTATTCCTCTTGTGATGGGGTGACATTATAAAAATAATTTCCACACAATTAGAAACAAGTGAAGCATGGAGATAGAAGGAGGTATGATATGTGAGTTATGTCCTTGTCTCTGCAAGGGAGAGGGGGTCCTAAAGGAGCCCACCCAGTCACTGAGCCCCCCCACCCAGCCTGAGGCTCAGGCGGACCAGAAGGCTGAGGGGGGACAAGCTCTGGTCTGCGGCTCCTGGAGGAGACGGATATTAGTTGTCCTGCCCTTCTTTCCCTTCACCGCTGCCATTGCACTGACTCTACACTTCTTAACATGTGAGTACAGTGCTGTGTGTGTGTGTGTGTGTGTGTGTGTGTGTGTGAGACTGTCACTGCATCAGTCCTGAAATGTGTTTATTTCAACCTTCCTACGGTCTTACACCTGTCTCAAATCTCTTCCTCCAGCTCCGCCCTCCTCAGTGTTCTTCCTCGGCGGCAGCGTGGAGTTTCCAAACCTGAGCTTCTCATTAGACCTGGCTGACTCCACCTCCCCGCAGTTCCGCCTACAGGCTCAGGCTTTGAACCATTATGTAAGTAGAATGGCGAGCCCGTGCGTCACTGACTCTCCTTCGAATGACACCCAAGAGCACTGCTTGACCTTCCCGCTGCAGCCCAAAACTGATCATGCTGGTCAAAGTTTGATAAGGTTTACTACAGCAGGCCACTGGTTTCTGTGCATTGCATTTGCAAAACACTGCTTCCCTCTTTCTCCACTCCATTCTCCTCTCCCTGTGTCTCTGTCTTTCATTCCCATTCGTTTTCCCTTTCTTCTTCTTCTTTCTGTCTTACTGCCTCCCTCTCTCTCTCTTTCTTCCTCTCTCTCTCCCTCTCTTTCTCTCTCTCTCGCTCCCTCTCTCTCTGGTGGTGTTAAATGTAAAGCTGAAACAGGAGCCAGGTCCAGTGTGAGTGTGTGTGTGTGCGTGAGTGAGTCCCGGGACCCCCAAGGGACGGGGGCCTTTCAGGGCCGAGGACAAGCCCGGCATTTGTGAGCCCAGCTAGGCCCAGGCAGCAAGAGTGAGAGGAAGAGCAGGCCCTCAATAAAAACATTGTCTGTGTAGCTTTCACACAATCAGCCACTCTGTGCCCTACACTACAGAGAGCTAGAGAACCACAGCTTGGGGTTGAGAGGGAGAGACAGGGCAGTAGGGCAGGTCGGGGACGCAGGGACATTGGGGGCTGGACCGAGTTAGGAAGGTGCTGAAGGGAAATGGATGGGACGTTTTGATTTTGGAGAGGAGGATAGGAGACAAGTCTTTGTGCTCAAGAGAAGTGGAGACATGGCCGATTAATGTGGGTGGAAGTTCCCAATCATCTTCGCCGATTTCCTGTAATGTCCCTGTAATTAGCCGTGTGGGTGAGTTAGCGGGCCAGTTAGCTGGCCAGAGTATCTGTGTGGCCATCTGTTCATTAAAGAGCAGGTGAACCCAAGGCCAGGAACCCATACCACCCAGGGTCTACTGCTACAAGGCTGGCAGGTTCAGACACAATGGAGCTCTGTGCTGCTCAAAGTCAACATGCACACACACACAGAGACATACACACATCCAGAGTCTGTTACACACACACAAGAACAAGGCTTTTGTTGAACTCAGGCTGCAGGTTCGACCAGGTGAGCTTGTGTTTGTTACACTGGAAAAGTGACCTCACGTGCAGCGCTGTGATGTCACACCTGGTGTGTACATTATGTGCTCTGCCCTCTATCTCTTTCTCTTCTGCATTCGGTAAACAGGTCTCACAACTGTACGAGTCTTCCCCGTGGAGCTCCTACTACCTCCGCTCAGGAATTACTGCCTTCAGGTATGCCGCATAAAAAAAACATACTGATAAACCTAACTATAAAACAGTTTGTACATGTCATGAAGAATATGCATGACTACAGGTACAAGAAACAACAACATACACAGTTGTGTGTCCCCTACTGTCAATGTTAGAACAGCAACATTGTAAACCCTTTGTGTGACAGTGAAGGAGCAGAAGGGCTCAATGTCTTCTACTGGAGTAAATTCTCCGCCCCGGACGACGTTGCCATGGCGATCCGGAGGTCCAGCCCAGAGAGGCTGCAGCGGAGGCTTCCTGGCAGCAACAAGCTGCGGGACAACCGCAACCAGGAGCGCTACTACATGGAGCGAGATGATGACATGCTCCACCTGCTGGGTACAGGCTCTAACTGTCATGTGCATACACACACATGCACGTGCGCACGTGCACACGTGCACACGTGCCCACATACACAGTTTTCCGTCACTTCTTTCCATCTTTAGAGCTTAAGCATCCTGTCCTATCACTTCCTAGTATCAAGGACTTTTGGCAGAAAGTAGATGATATTTGCTTTGCATTGTACAATAACTAAACCCAGCAGAGTATTTGTTGTGAATTAAATTATTAATAAATAGATAACCAATACATTATAGAGCATTATCTTTATCATAGATGCTTATAAAATATTTTGAAGCTGCGTATAAACAAGTTATAACCTAGAGACATACCATAAAGCAAGAGTTTTAATGCCATAATAGACCCTAATAACTTGATTATAAACATTCACACTATTTAGACTAAGCATTTTATAAATAAGATGGTTTGTAATATATAAATACATATGTAAATATAAATACATAAATAAATAGTTTATACACATTTTAATAATGTGTGTAAACTATAAATGTTTTATAGGGTTGGATTGTTGTAGAGTGTTACTGAAATTTGCAAAGTATCTTGACATGTGTTATGTGTGTGTGTGTGTGTGTGTGTGTGTGTGTGTGTGTGTGTGTGTAGGTTTGGACCCTGATGACTATGATTCAGAAGACAAGACGGACAAGATTAAGAACCCAAATAACATCCAGAGTGGGAAGTGGCAGCTGGGTTTCCAAGGTGAGGAGAGCATGCTTCTGACTATATGCTGAAAAACTGAAAGAGTCTCTGTTGGTGAGTGACAGCTGATTATAAAGGATGACTGAAGCAGACTCAGTAAGGAGCTGTCTGTTTAACCAAGATCTATCAAAGTCTTGGCCCCTGTTCCTGCTGATTCTGATGATCTGCTACTCGACTTCTGCTTTCTGAGTGCGCATATAGTGAATTTAGACTTTGCATTTACCTTTTATTCAATTATGTGATTTTATTGTAATTTTGCTTATGTACATTGTTCTATGCTGTTTGCCTACAGCTTTGTATTTGTGTTTTGAATTAATGTGATTAACATACACAATATAACACTTCAATCACTTCCACTGTCCAGCTATATCCTTTGACCTCTATGCCAAATATGGTAACAACCGCACCCTGAGCCTTGTGAGTCCCAAGAAGCCGTATTACCAGTGGCGTCTGCGCGTGCCTTCGGGTCACGTGGTGCGACTGGTCATCCTCAACCTTCAGGGCGCCACGCCTGGAAGCTGCACTGCCCACAAGCTGTCCGCCTACGATTTCCTGCTGCCTTTACAGAACAAGATCATCGCTAGGTAAAGTTTAGGAGTTTATTTTCATTCAGTTAATTCATTCTTTGTGGGGTTTGGAAGTCTTTGTGACGACCTTTGCATTAGTATCACACAGAACTTGCATTAGTATTACACAGAACTTAAACCCAGGGACCGGGCTTTAAGCTCCCATGGCAGCAAGTGTCTATTCAGCAAGACCCCTAATCCCTTCCAACAAGAATCACCTTGTTACTGCAGGATTTCCAAACAATTCCCCACAGTAACAGTGCTGCATCCGTGTGGCAAAAGCAGGAGCTCTTTGATGGCCTCATCTGTAAATACTGTTTCTATAATGTATGTTACATTTGTATACTTTATATAACTGTATATAAAGTATATGTACTGCACATAATGCCTGCATGTGTGTCTCAGGTGGTGTGGGCTGCCTGTTTCTGGCTCAACTCCAGTCATGAAGCTAACGTCTTCTGGGAACGTGATGTTGGTCACCTTCTCCTTCAGCAGACAGAGGGATGGAGCCATCTTCAAAGCCTACTTCCAGGCCATCCCAAAAGCAGGTCTGGCTGCTCTCACAGACACACACACACACACACACACACACACACACACACACACACAACCGTATGTCTCTTGTATTGCAGTACACCTGTATGATATGTTTGTGTTGTCTTAGTGCAAGAATGTCTTCTATTTGCAGGGATTATCATATGTAGTACAAGGTTGACTTTCTGTGCATTCTGTGCATTGATCATTATCTGTGTCACCATCTCCCCCTGCAGGTTGTGGAGGGTCAATTTCCTCCTGGAACGGCTCTATATCCTCACCCCACTACCCAGCCTACTACCCTCCTAACGTGGATTGCAGCTGGACAATACGGGTGAGCCACATGTGTGTATGTATAGATGCTTGTGTGTGTGTGTGTCTGTGAGAGAGAGAGAGTGGATTGTTCTTTAGCCTCTCCACATTCCAGCATTTGAACTATTTCTTTGCTCTTCTTTGGTTTCTTTATCAGGCGCCATTGCCAGGATACCTGATCTCCATGACGATCGTAACGCTGGACATTCAGGACTCCCCGTCCTCAGACGGCTGTGAGAAAGACTGGTTGGACATCGGAGGGGTCAAGTGAGTAATGAAGCAGGCTTGTGATCAGACGGTTGCCAGTTTGACTTGGCAGACCAGAAGGGAAAATCTGGAGCAGGGAAAGTGAATGGGCAATGCTGTCTTCTCTCCCAAAAACAACCAAGGGGTCCATGAGCACTTAACCCACAATTCTTCTAGGGGAGGAATGGCAGCTCCTAGATTTGAAATAGATGTGTAAATGTATGAATGCTAATGCTGAGCAAGGTTAAAAAAAAAAAGATCTGTTTATGGAAGGATCAATTTAACAAAAATGAAAAAGTGGTCTGATAATATTATTCAGTGCACATACTGTAGATGTCAGTATGTGTTGATTTGTCTCACAGATTATTTAACCTTTCCATATGTTTGGTATCTGTATGTGCGTGGAACAGAGAATTCAGGTTCCATGCTTATGTGCTCCTCTGCTTCTAGACTGTGTAACCCAATGTCAGACAACAGCAGAAAGCGGGTCTACTCCTCTCCCATCTCCCTCCACTTCCACTCCGACGAATCTCTGACTCACAAGGGCTTCTACATGCTCTACCGGGCCTTCCCTCCTGAGGGCAGTAAGTACAAAATGCTTTGCTTTCACTTGATTTGCAAGGGCCATTTTGCATCATTTGAGTAAGGATTTGTATTAACTGAGCTGTAGACACAAAAGCAATGAATATCCATTTCAAGACTTACCCTTTTCACACTGTGATAAGGGTCTGCCTGGACAAAGACACAGCCTGCTATGAAACAATGATTCAGGACTTTTTGGTTGATTTCTTTAATTTAACCGTGCAACGTAACTAAGAACACAGGGGGAGCTAGGGACATGAGGGTACGGTGTAGTGCTCAAGGGCCCTTTCACAGTCATTCTTGAGGGAGGGGAAAGTATTCCTCGTTCAGTTCCCCCCACCCAAATATTCACAGCTGGTGCTGGGATTCAAACCAGCAACCATGTGTTCACAAACATGTGCTTCTCCACCAGTCCGACCATCACTACCCCGAAAGAAAAGTACTGTAATTCCAGAGTGTAATTTTCCTTGCTTTCTATCCCCAGCCTGTCCTCGTCAGTTCCGCTGTGGAGACGGACGCTGCATCCCTCTGAGGAAGGTGTGTGATGGAGTGAGAGACTGCTCAGATGGACGGGACGAAGCTAAATGCTGTAAGTCTGTCGCCTCATTTTACTATAAAAATACAGTTAGCTCAGTGCTTGCAGATTCCCATCCAATTTTGTATTTTTAGAGCTAAATCTGAATCTGTCATGATGTCGCCATGTTGTCTTTTATATATATATCATCATTTGGCTGCCACTGTCAACGGACAGCAAAATGGTAAGAAGCCCGCTAACACCTGGATTTCAAAGACATGAACCTTGCGCTAGACTCAGGTTTGTGCGTTTGTACGTGTTTGTGTGTTTTTGTGTGTGTATGTTTGCACGTGTCTGTTAAACATATAGCATCCTGCAGGCCAGGGGAAGTGTTGTGCGGGAATGGGCAGTGCAAGCCTCACAGCAGCCAGTGTGCCAGCCAGAGCAACTGTGGAGACAGCAGTGAAGAGGCCAACTGTGGTGAGCAGAGACAATATTAGCACTATTGTAAGCACTTGTGTGTGTGTAAGTGTGTTTGTGCATTTCAGTGTTTGTACTGTGCTTTGCTTTCACTGTGTGTTGAACGCTTATGTGTTTCGGGCTTCGTTCTGTTGTGTTTTCAGGAAATAAATGCTACCACATGTGTTCCAACAAGGTGTGTGTGCCCAAGTCTGCAGTGTGTGATGGTGTCATAGACTGCAAGGACCGTAGTGACGAGATCAACTGCACCAGAGCATGTGAGTCCTCATGTTTTTTTTTCCATCAGTCATTCATGAAGCTGATCAGTCAGTCATCATCAAAAGCAGTCTGTGAAAGGCCATGGGAAAGTTCAGCGGAGAACAGTTTTATATACTGATACTGCACTCTATAAAAGTGTGTATTATCATAATCTGTTGTAATTGTAATCTGCTGTGAGATTGGCATAATGAGGTTAGTGCAGCTGCCTGTGCAATCATGTGTATTTATATGGAACCAACTACTAGCAATTGTTTGTCCTGTAGTATAGTTTCCCTGCATGGTGATTTCATGACAGACAAATCTGAAAATAAAAAATGATTTAATTTAATCTAAAGTAATCTAATCTAATCTAGTCCAATCTAGTCTAATATCATTTAATTTAATCTAATCTCATCTAATATCATTTAATCTCATCTAATATATTTGTAGTATGATATCGTATGTCACTCCCTTTTGCGTATGATTGTGGGTAGTGTGGGTTTTCTGAAAGGCAGACTAGGACAATTCAAACCACCAGGGTCAGCCGGTCAGTTTTTGGTGTAATGTTGTGAACTGGGTGTAGGTCCAGGGTGGTATAGACTAGTTGTGATCACTAAGGACAGATGAGGAGGGGAATGGTTCTGGGATGCAAGATCTTATTACCACATCTGTGATGGGAGGTGCCTACTTGATAACCCAAGGTTCACCCACCCACCTTTCCAAGCTCCATTTCTACACTCTTATCTAGGTTTCTAGATCCTGTGTATGTGTAAAAGTCTCCTCTGATCCCTTCTCTCTCTAAGGATGTCTTTCATTCTCTTTAGACCATAAAGGCTGCTCCCCATCCTCCTACAAATGTGCCAATGGAAAGTGTGTGGGCAAGATCAACCCTGAGTGTGATGGAGTCAAAGACTGCGGTGACGGCTCCGATGAACTGCGCTGTGGTGAGTACTGTCCCTGTTGAGTACCTGTATATATTTATGATAAAAACCTAAAGAGATGATTTTCATGACTTTTTTTTCTCTCTCTCTCTCTCCCTCTCTCTCTCTCTCTCCCTCTCTCTGTCTCTGTCTCCCTCCCAGGTTGTGGTACCAGGCCCAGGAAGCGGACTAAGATAGTGGGCGGGTCTGATGCTGGGGCAGGCATGTGGCCGTGGCAGGTCAGCCTGCAGATGGATCGCTACGGCCACGTCTGTGGAGCCACGCTGGTCTCCAACCGCTGGCTCATCTCTGCAGCGCACTGCTTCCAGGACTCAGATGCCATAAAGTGAGACAAATGCCAGCCGCCGTCATCATGATAGCCATTGTTAATAATTAATTGTTAATAATTAATAACTGCCACCTGTTGCTTCCCAGTTGTGGTCATTAATCCATTTCCATTAGCCATGTACAAATAATAGATCAAGATTTTAATGTCATCTTCATGATTAGTGTCATACTTGTCATCTTTCATGAGGTTCATCGTCGTCATTGTCAGCGTCTCCGATGTAATTTAAATGTATTAATTCATGCTAATTTGTGTTTCTCCACTCATGCACGTGTACATGTTCATGTGTGTTGTGTCTCCAGATACTCAGAGGCTCGCTCGTGGCGGGCCTACATGGGGATGCGTGTGATGACCACAGGCAGCAGCGGAGCGGCCATCAGACCGATCCGCCGGATCCTGCTGCACCCGCAGTACGACCAGTTCACCTCTGACTACGACATTGCCCTTCTGGAGCTCAGCGCTCCCATCTTCTTCAACGACATGGTGCAGCCCGTGTGCGTCCCCGCCCCGTCACATGCCTTCACCACAGGGACCAGCTGCTTCGTCACAGGCTGGGGCGTCCTGATGGAGGATGGTAAGAGCTTGTTAAGAGTATCCCGTTAAACTGAAGAGCTAGATTACTAGAAATTACTTTTTTAGTCAACTTCTTTCAGAGCAAGATCTTGTCCGCTATTGGGAAGATGATCTGGCATGCGGTTTTAGACTCTTTTTCTTTGATTGGAGAAGCCTAGACTCAACATAGACAAGCATCAAGGCATGGGCAGATTTTCCACAACTCCATAAAATGTTTCCATTCCTAATCTTGTGTGTGTAATTGATTGATATGTCAAGCAACCAATTTATTTCAAGGATTCTTGCCATAATTGACCCAAATGTTTGTGTGTGTGTGTGTGTGTGCGTGCGTGTATATGTGTGTGTGTGTGTGTGTGTTAATTATAGGTGAGCTGGCATCTCTCTTACAAGAGGCCTCAGTGAGGATCATCAACAGGGGAACCTGTAACAAGCTGTACGACGACGCTGTCACTCCCAGGATGCTCTGTGCTGGGAACCTGCAGGGAGGGGTGGACGCCTGCCAGGTGAGTCTGTCTGTCTGTCTGTCTGTCTGTCTGCCTGTCTGCCTGTCTGCCTGTCTGCCTGTCTGCCTGTCTGTCTGTCTGTCTGTCTGTCTGCCTGTCTGCCTGTCTGTCTGCCTGTCTGCCTGTCTGCCTGTCTGCCTGTCTGTCTGCCTGTCTGTCTGTCTGTCTGTCTGTCTGTCTGTCTGCCTGTCTGCCTGTCTGCCTGTCTGCCTGCCTGGCTGTCTGCCTGCCTGTCTGCGTGTCTGCGTGTCTGTCTGTCTGTCTGCGTGTCTGTCTGCCTGCCTGTCTGTCTGTCTGTCTGTCTGTCTGTCTGTCTGCCCGTCCGCCCGTCCGCCCGTCCGCCCGTCCGTCCGTCCGTCCGTCTGTCTAGTTAGTTTGTGATGAAGTCTTGTAATTAAATTTCCCTCAAACTGCCTGTTCTACTTCTACGTCAGTTAGTGATTACCTACATTTCCCAGAATGCCTCTCTACAACCTCCAACGAACATGTCTGAACTTTATGCATTTCAGCTGTGGGTTTATTGTACATGTTGGTAGCAACAGATGGCAATTGCAGAGTAAGAGCAAGAGAGTGAGAAAAAATGTGTTGTGCGCCTTACGCAAAACGTGTCTTGTGGCTGCATTGCATTCTGGTCTATTGAGGCTACTATTGGTGGAGAAACTATCTCTTCCTCTTGTATGATGGATTTGTCCCTGCATGATGTATGAACATCGGTGCAAAATGATGAATCTAGAAAGAAGCCCTTGTTCTTTGATGATGAGGGGCTGACACCAGAACCTGATGTTTACCATTGATGTTGATAGTTGAAAATGTTTTGCTATTAAACTTCATTGTAGTTGCGCTGGAAACATTGTCTGCTTTGACCAGTTATCCACAGGAAAAAGAAAAATGCACCACCAAACAACTAAATGGATCCAGAACATACATTTAGATACATTTTAGGGTGGATTTTTCCTTTAAGTATGTGTGTCCTTTGTGTCTGTTTTGTGATATCACTGTAAATGTGCCTGTATTTTATGTATTTGTTCATGTTTTTTTGTCTCTGCATATATCGGTGTGTGTGTGTGTGTGTGTGTGTGTGTGTGCGTGCGCAGGGGGACTCAGGAGGTCCCCTGGTGTGCCTGGAGCGCGGTCGGCGGTGGTTCCTGGCGGGGATCGTGAGCTGGGGTGAAGGCTGCGCCAGGCAGAACCGCCCCGGCGTCTACACACAGGTGGTCAAGTTTACTGACTGGATCCGTCAGCAGACTAAAGGACAAGTCTGACCGGACACCCAAGTCAGACGTGAACAAAGGGACAGACCGACCTGACAGACGGGACTAGTGGTTCAGACCTGGAATCCGTGGTCAGACTAAAGGATGATATCATGGGAACACATTCAGTCGGTGGTTTATGGGAGCGTGCCCGTCGCAGCGGGACAACGGAGGGCGTCGTCACACCTCCAGACCAACCAGCTTCCTTACAGTCTCCTCTAGCCCAGACCTGCTCTCAAAATACTGACATTGGCTACGTTTACATGCACAGAGAATTCTGTTCTAAACCCGGTTACTGGTTTTGGGTCAATGCATGTAAACATTAGAACTCGTTTAGAATAAGCTCACACTCCAATTATGAGATAGATCCATGGCTTGCTCCTAAATTGAATGAGTTACTGTAGCATAGAAACATCTTACTCCATTCACATTTGGTTTTGTCTGCACAAACCTACACTTGCACTTGCAGTACTATTGAGATCATCAATTATTTCCCCTGTAGTACAAGTAACCTACTGTTGCTCTCACAGTGGGGGAAGCTGGCAGCCGCACCGTTTCATACTTTTTTGCAGGCGGACTGTTCTCTCTATGGGCAGGACATCGCAGGCGGACAGGAATATTCTGTTCACTGGTTTATTCATGGCAACAGAGAGACTCAGTTGCAGAGTATCAAAGGTGCATGTGAACAGCTTAACCCGAATAAGACCTTAACCGCAGTATGGCCGGGTAACTCCGCACATGTAAACGAAGCCAATGACTCCCTGTACTTACATTCCCTCTCTGTTCTCCTGTCTTCTCCTCTTCCTTTTTCAACAGTGCATCTACTCTCCCTCTCTTGCTTCCTCTCTCGCTCTTTTCCTGCCTTTCCCAGCTGTATTGTTCACTGCGGAGATAGTGTCCATGCCATGTGTTGCACACAGACAAAAGAAACCTGTTCAATCCTTTTATCGCATGTGGAAAGAGTTCTCTCCCTACAAGTATGTAGCCGTATTTTTTTTTTGCCCTCATCTACATTCGTCTGTACTGTATATGTGTGTGTTCATGACTCACTGTATGTGTCTATGAGTTGTTATTGTACTGTATGTGTATGTATGTGCATTTGTATATCATGAGTTTATTTGAGTCATAGCATTACATTAAATATATTCTGTAATTGTAGCGGAGTGAGTAATCCCCAGATATGGGGATGATAATATCATAATTTTGCGTTTCAGATTTACTATGATATTTTTTATTTATCTTTATGGTGTCCCCTTTGCTCTCTGTGCTCTATGGAAACCTAACGTGACCCTCCTTAAAACCTTAAATAATGCTGGTTGAAGGCTGTATTTAGAAAAACAAATCAGGTAATCAAGAATCTTACGATGGTCTTTTTCATACAGTGACGGGTCAGGTTGGAGGTGAATCATACAATCTATTTAGGAGTTGAATATGAGTTGAAAGAGCCTTCATCCATCTGATTTAAGTCCCCCCCTCCTCCCCCATCTCATCTACCAACTGACATCGCCGCCCAGTGGCCAATCAGCAGTATCACCTCTTTTATGTCCTGAGGGAAGGATACACCTTCCATCCAAAAGATTTAAAAAGACAGAGTTTGTCTATCATTGTTTAAGAGTATCAAATGATTTGCATTCACATTAAAGACACCATTAACAGTGGCAGCAGGTCCTAGTGTTGTGTTCTCTACCAGATCCGTGTGCCATGGTTCTGTATTTTAGGCCTGTTGTGTGTTTCTTTGTATATTTTTTATTTATATTTTTCTGACATTTATTATGATTTAGTGGAATTGGGGTTCCACCCTTTTTCATGACTTAGAGATTGGTCTGGGAAGTTCAAAGCACCATGCAACTGAATTCTCTATATCGCTCCCTTTCTAGGTGGCGCTATTGGCCATGCAGAGTATGGGTTGTAGACTGGAGTCCCTGTAGGTGCTTGACCATCTATACACTTAGAGATTACATCAGGCGTTTGAATTAGCATTACCACACTGTTACAAAATGCTACAGTTTGTCTGACATTGGTATTTATTAGGTTAGCCGAAACCCACAAGGTGTCAAGTAGAGTATATTAGTGGTATTATTGTGGTAGTAGGCTATTAGTGGAAACCATGTGTTTGATATTTCTATTCTATTGATTATTAGACGCAAGGGAGAGTTATCTGACTTAATGCGGAGATATGATACGTTTCCTGCTCTGAGTAGATAGTTGTTGCCGCATGCCTCAATCATGGAAGCTTTGTGTGTTTTATTAACGCTGAAAGAATGTAGTTGGTTGGAAATTTGAGCACTGCAAATGTCATGTCCTGATCACGCCACCCCAGTTTATCTCGGTGCCTACGTGCTGCTCATCTCGTCAAGCAATTCAGAGCGCGCAAGATTTAGGCACAGTGCGCAATCCACTCCATGATGGCTATTCATTAGTGCGTAATTCGAGCCTCCTCCTCCTGAGTGTGTTATAATTTGTTCATTATGGCTCAAGCAAGGGCTTTTTGACTCTCAAATACAGTTTTATCAACCCTTTAGTGGCCAACTGTGTGACAATAAGCAGGGGGGAACTGCTGTTACGCGCCTTGGGTGTGTCAATGGACGTCACGGAAGCCCGTTATCCGGCGGCTGTGGGAACAGTATAAAATCTGTGCCGCTGTCCAAAACGATGGGAAAAAGTTGCACTGGAGTTCAAGCGTGGTGTCCTGTTGCGTGATCTCCCGCAGCTATCCTCAGGAAACCAACCACCTTCATTCACTGGCCATCAGTGCTGAGCGCCACAGTGAAGCGCGCTGTAGTGAGGCGGCTGTAGTGTCCACTCTGGAAAAAAAAAAAGAAACATCAGGATTAAAACCGAAAACTTCCTTCACAAAACCCTCTCGGTGCATCGGAGTCGTCTGGCATCATGCGTTTGCATTTTGTTTTAATCTGTATACTATGTGGATTGCCGTATGGTGTGTTTGCAAAAGGTGAGTAATACTTCACATTTTTGTCTGATGCAATGCGCCGCAAGGTGTGATGGACACCTGCGGTACCCATTTGAGCTGGTGTTCACATAGTTAATAGTTAAGTCCTGTAGTTGATATATAGACCAGCACTGTGACTTAGTTTTAAAGTTGCAACCGAAATAGATCACTCTAAGAAAGAGCTTTCATTGAACTGTTCCAACCTGTTCAGATGGCCTCATTACGCACGGTCCCTGATAAACACCAAATTCAGGATCTATGTGTTGGCTCCTTTAAAAGATAGAGGGGACTACTGGTCACAAGAGAACATTTTCCAACACCTAAGCAGTAGATTCACAATCGTTTCTTTGGAGAAAAAACCCCAGAAGTTGGCCTCTATGGCATTGGGCCTCCATTGCGGCTGCACTTTATCTGCCATTGAAGACGTCGGTGTGGTCGTGTGGCCTGGGCTGTTCAACTTGTAAACCTCAATTAGCTCTGAGTGTTGTGAGGGAGATAAGCGCTGTCCTGCGGGACACTTGTTTGGATAATTCGGACCTCTGCTCTGCGACCTGGCTTGGCAGCCGCTCTGTGTGCGCTTGGCCCCGGTTGAATCGACACACACAGGGCGTTGTTTCCTGGACCTGATGAGTTTGTCAAATGGAAGTTCTGATATAAATGACTGAGGGGTCATGGCCGACTCGAGGAAAATGTCTAGTGAGCAGGATCTGGAGCTAATCAGTGCTTATTGCTAAAACAGTCGCCTGGGTGTTCGTTGTTCAGTATTTTGTGCCTAATTAGGCTGAAATAAATGTTGTTTGATTGTAAAATATTATCTAGTGAAGAGCACTAATCTAAAATATACCGAGTCCGTTATACAGCCTATATGTCCATTTAATGGCCAAAATAATTTCCTGTTCGTCATTCCGCATTTCTACACATAGAGGATCCATTCTGTAGATGTTTCATTTACCTAGTATCCTTTAATTCGTTTGATTTACCCTAATTTGTTTTAGGTTTGTGCTAACAAGCATTTTGTAAGAGCAGGTGTCATTTTTTTTGGAATGAAACTCTTAAAGTATAGCCTAGTTTTCTTTGAAGTAAATGATATATCTGTTGTTGATTACACAAAGTAAACTATATAAATTCTGGAAAACAATGTTTATGATGATTTAACTTTTCCTGTAATAAATAAATAATCAACTGTAAATGTAGGCTACATATTGTACACATTTATTATAACTAACTATAACTAACTATATATTATATAGTTAAGTAGGCCTATAAGATGTTGAGACTGCGTAGCCTCATAATTAAGACCTTACAAATTTAGCAGCGTCATTTATCATAAATGCTATTTTATTTCAGAAGATGTATTTCAAAGAAAATCCATAAATACTTAAATACATAAAGCCTTAATTACAAATCAGTGACCAGTTTTATTTGTTAATTATTTACTAATTGTCACTGCCGTTACCTTATCACAGCAGACTATAGAGATAATATTTCAATAATGCAGATGAATTCCCTCAGAATGTTGCAACTGGCCATCATCTGTTGGCTTAACATTGGATGCAGTGATATAAATTCAGTTCTAAAAAGTCTTTTAGGTGCATATTGATCCAATGTTTTCTTGAATGACAATGAATGTTTTCCATTGCACAATGAGCCTACATAGTTTTGTCTTTAGGGCATTGTTGAAACCTGTCCCTGGGGCATAAAACAATATTCCACATCCTGGGTGCTGTTTTCGCTGTAATTTGGATCTGATGATTCAAACAATCATGCCTTCAAGAGAAACTGTAGAACTTTCTTAGTTGTAATTTCAGCTGTACTGAGTAATGGAAATTGGAAACTGGAAATTGGAACTGGAAATTGGGCTTGTAGACACTTTTGCAGCTTGTTGAAAAGCCCCCAGGGCCTGGAGAGGCTCTTGACTTCCCTTACTCGGCCGTGTGTGTGTGTGTGTGTGTGTGTGTGTGTGTGTGTGTGTGTGTGTGTGTGTGTGTGTGTGTGTGTGTGTGTCTGCCTGCCTGCCTGCCTGTGTGTGACTCACACTGTGTGAAAACTAAGGAAATAGTATAGGAAGCGCTAGCAGTGTGAGTAAATCTAGATCTGCTCAATGGGACATCCACTGGGAACAATGATGCTGACACTGAATGGTAATAATGGACTATCACACTTAAATACACACAAAGGTTCTTATTGTGATAAACTCAGTCATTGACAGCCATATGAATGATTTAACTATTTACAGAGCAGTAACATGGTTATGTCCTGAAGAGCGTTGAGCTACATTTGTGTACAATCTATAAGGAGCAGCCGGACTGAAGGACGGACTTCCCTGAATGATGTTTCCGCTGTGGTTGTGAGGAAGGAAGGGCGGACGGACAGCAGTCTTTATCTCTCATTAATAAACCTCAGCAATGGAGTGGAGCAATGCCTTTATTTGATAAACAAGAGGGACACTGCTTACGCATTTCCACACAAGTTGTCAAGTGGCCCTATTGGCCTGAGAGGGGGGATGTGAGGAGGGTCACTGATGTTCTGGCCTGGACGGGGGTGAATTCGGTGGAACTGGGACTTGCTCACACTGGTTCTGCAGTGAGCTAAGAGTTTGGTCCAGTTTGTCATGTTGGCCATGTTGTTTGGGTCAGTGAGGATCATACTTTGACAATGCTTACAGGAACTGTCTGAAGTATTTACTGGTAGTAACAATGTTTATGTCTTGCAGGATTTCCCAAAGAAAATGTTCCCTTAGACACCATGTGACACCCAAACTCTCCATTTACAACCTATAGAAATTGAATTATTTGGGGGTAGGGGGTTCACTGACATGTAGATGTAAGTCCATTCTGGTGCCAGTTGGGTCTTAACATGTGACTCTGGATCCATTCAAAGAGATTCAGTCTGTAGTAGCCAGAAGTATCCCAATCAAATTACTCTGATTTGAATGAATTGAACATGCAAAGACACACTTATCCAATTACTGCATTAGTTTAACAACAGATAACAAGAAACCTTCTTTCAAACAAAGCCCCCGGACTCAAGTCCCCATTTCAGCAAGTATACAAGCTTTTGTGGTCCAGTTGAATGTGTGGACTGATCTTGGCTACTGGATGTTAAATGAGTTGTAACTGATTCAGTCCACATCTCCAGTCTCTTTTTAATGCCATTCCACCTGCACTCTGTATTCCCTTCCACTTTCCAGATAAAGTGAAGCGGAAGTACAGCGTCCCTCTTCTGGATGTGAAAGCTCGGCAGCTGGTCGTGGAGGCCAACCAGACACTACTGCTCAACTGCAGGTGAGTCTCGGATCGGATGGATGGATGGATGGATAGATGGATGGATGGATGGATGGATGGATGGATGGATAGATGGATGGATGGATGGATGGATGGATGGATGGATGGATGGATGGATGGATGGATGGATGGATGGATGGATGGATGGATAGATAGATAGATAGATAGATAGATAGATAGATAGATAGATAGATAGATAGATAGATAGATAGATAGATAGATAGATAGATAGATAGATAGATAGATAGATAGATAGATAGATAGATAGATAGATAGATAGATAGATAGATACAGTCATAATGAGCTAGCTTTCGACATTGGTGCTCTCCCAAAATAGCACTAGTGATAGTTACATCAGATCCGGTGTATTGGTATATGAACCAAAATATAACCTACAGCAACAGACCAGATCCTTTTGACTGAATTGGCAACATGCCCTTGGGAGATTCATTTAATTAAAACAGAATAAAAAATACATTGCAAACTCTGAAATGATTTAGGCTGTTTTGCATTTTTGCCTATAAAAGGCAAAAATCCTATAAAAGACAAACATGGATAAAAAAGGATAGTATGCTAACATAATATTTGTCAGTGGGTTCACAGATGTAAAGACTACACAGAAACCACTAAACATGTCGTCCCCTATGAATGATGCAGGCATCCCTTGGGCCAATCGGTAACAAGATGCATCATCCCTCCAAGTTTCACTCAAAATCAAAATTTTGACCTTTAATTGTAGCACCTTCATTAGGCCAATCAGTGTGATTTGTAAGGACAGCTGCGTAGCGAGTTTCATTTCAATCTTGACTTGTAGTACACCAGTTATGGCCTTTCAAAGTTTAAAAATGTTGCCCTTTAATTATAACACCTCCATCAGGCTAATCAGTGTAATGTTTTTAACACCAGAGTCATAGTGCCAAAATGCGTCATCCCTCGTTGTCGAAACAGACTAGCGGTGTAGCAATTATGGCATTTAAGATGTTGAAATTCTGACCTTTCATCACAGTGTCCCCATCAGGCCAATGAGTGTGATTTAGTAAATGCCAGAACTCAGTGTCAAAATGCTTCATTCCTCCAAGTTTCATCAAAATCAGACCAGTGGTATCTGGGATGATATATGTCTGAGAGATATCACATTTGAGTTAAAGATTTTGACCTTTAGCTATTATATCCTTTAGGCCAATCAGTGTAATTCATTAAACTCTGGAACACAGTGCGAAGATGCATTGGCAAGGAAAGAAAGTGATTTACCAATGTATCTTCATCAATCCAAATAACGCATGCAAACCTTCAACCCATTGTACCTGCTGACCTCTCCAGGGGCCGCTGGGAGCTGGTGTGGGCGTTCCCAGTGGGCGTGGCCAAAGACCCGGAGAGCGTACGAGTGGAGGAGTCTCGCTGCGGCAGGACGGGCCAGCAGCACTGCAGCCGCCTGACGCTCAGCCGCAGCCTGGCCCAGCACACCGGCCTGTTCCGCTGCCGGTACCGGCACCGGCCCCGCAGGCAAGCCTCTGTCTACGTCTACGTCACAGGTAAGACGCTCCAGCTAGAGGGACGAGACCGCTGCTGTCAGCCAATCAGTGATCAGCAACAATCAATTGATTATTGCAGCAGGGATGTCCTCTTGTGTTTTGTTCCCATGCCTGGTCTTTCTTTTTGAGCTGCCCTCTATTTCTTCCTCTCTTTCTTTTTTTCTTGCTCTCCTCTACACCGTTCTCTGCCTTACTCCCATTGATTGAGTAGCCCCCCCCACCTCCACCCCCCCACACCCCCATGCTCATTGTTTATATCCCCAGGTTAAACAGGATGTGGTGGGTGCTAAATACAGACCAATGCCAGAGAGCCAATTATATCTAAACACTGTTTGTCCCAACAACACATCCTTCTAGATGACTCTGGCACAGTTTCACCCCCTCCTCCCCTGCCTCTTTTCTCAGCCCTAGTCTACCTCCCTCTTGTCTATATATAAACCCTTTTTACTTTCGTTTACGTGCTACCTCGAGGCCAGGAATAGCCCAGCTGCTGAAAGGCTCAGGCCTGGGCAAAGTTTCCCAGGGCATCAGCCTTATCTGCTCTCCTCAGCCCTGCTTGAAGCATCCTGTGCTGGGGGAGGAGGGGAGGGCCGGAGGGGGTGTGCTGGGTCTCCGAGCAGGAGGGGATGTCGCTGTCTCTCTGCAAGGTGGCGGTAGGGAGGTGTGTGGAAGTGATGTGCGTGTGTGTGTGTGTGCGTGCATGTGTGTGCGTGTGTGGAGCTGGGGAGGATAGGATGAAGGCCAGTGGCTCAGTGGTATCCAGGGGCAGAGGAGGCATGATGTCTGCCTGGCCGGCTCCTCCCTGTCCTGGGGGTGTCGCTGTCCGGGACGGGCTGGGCCGGGCCGGGCACGGAGCTGGGCTGGAGGCCAGGGTCACAGGGCAGGCTACTGTTTGGCCAACAGGACCCTTGGGAGCCATCAATCGCTCGGGTAGCCATGTCCATTAAGCTTCAGACTTGGCCTGCAGCTCTCGCCCTCCTCAGCCCTTCGCCCCCCCCCACCCCCCACCCCCCACCCCAGTCCTCTATATGGAATCAAAGCAGGAGAAGGAAGCCCTCAGTCCGCTAGTCCTTGGGGTACTTTTGTTCGAATGTTCAGAGATTTGCTTTCCTTGAATAACACCCTACAGTAACAAACAATACAGTGAGCAACACCCACACCTTTCAATGGCACAGAAATATTACAGTAGCCGAGCTGGGAGGAGAAAGCACAGCGAGGCCGTTTGATTGCCTCTAAACAATCTGTGTGTTTATTGTTGACTACAGGCAGTCATTTGCTGAATGGGTATTCAGTGAATGGGTGTGGGGAACCAGTGTATGTTTAGGAGTGTCTGTATGTTTATTTTTGTTTATTGTTGACAGTAATGCTTGTGTGTGTGTGTGTGTGTGTGTGTGTGTGTGTATACGTGCACATGCATGTGGCTGTCCTCTTGTCTGTTTACGTGCATGCATTTAAACTTACTTGGCACATAATAATAATAACTTTATTTATGTAGCACTTTTCCAAACAACGTTGCAAAGTGCTTACATAAAAAACAAAACACAAGAAAAATAACAATTACAATAAAACACAACAAGGGATAAACAAAGCACAATATATCAAATGAAAGAGGACAATAAAAGTTAAACAAATAAAACAATAAAAACAAAGCTAAAACACAGGTGAAAGGGTGTAAAAAAAGAAAAATAAATAAAATAAAAGAATAAATCAATAAAACTATGAGAAGGGCTTCATACAAAAGTGAGTTTTAAGAAGTGATTTAAAAGATGACACATGGGTGTACATTCTCTTTTTTCGATGTGTATGTGATATTGTGCGTGTGTGTTGGAGTCTGTGTTTATTATGCATTTTATTTTACATGCACATTATTCGTACCGTATGTGTCCCTGACCGCAGTGTTTGGGTTTCAGACAGCCAGCGGCCATTTGTGGAATTGCGGGGTAAGAGCCCAGATGTGCTGTACATGAAGGAGAGGCAGCCGCTGCTCATCCCCTGCCGGGCCACACACCCCAACATCACCGCCTCGCTGGTTAAGGTTAGTGCAGACGCCTAATAATAACTGAAAATATGAGTGATTTATCAAGCATACTAACAGTTTGGATCCCCTTTAATTCATATTTGGTGTGTCTTTTGAACTCACAAATACTCATTCATATTTTCTAGTGCTATTCTTGATTTTAACTACTAATTGTACTGCTTGAATATATGCTTATTGCCTCTTGTCTATTGCTTGTGTCTGAATATTGCACTGGATGCCATTTTACTGTTATTGTTTTGTTTTTTCGGTCTGCTATTTGCGCCGCACCGACTTACCAAGCTAAATTCCTTGTATGTGCATACTGTATATACTTATAATAAATCTGAATCTGAATCTGAATCTAGGCCTGTCTAGATTCAGATTCAGATTTATTATAAGTACAATAAATCTGAATCTGAATCTGAATCCAGACAGGCCTAATGCACACATGAAGTCGACAGGAACGCAATGCCACTTTCTGCTCTTATCTACTATCTCCTCACACTCACAGTTCACTTTATGTCTTTCTCCTCTCTTTCCGTCACTCAATCACACCACTCACACTCTCTGTTCATCATCAGCCTGTCCCAGTTTTTCCATCAGGGCTCATACATGCACACAGTCCCCCGGCCCGTCGTTTCTCCCTCTCCAGATCTTTCACCACATTGTTCTTATCTTGGCAGCCGTTCTGCGGTGGCGTGTGTGTGTGTCCGTTTGTTTGTGTCAGTCTGCGGATATGTGTGAAAGTGTGTGCGGATATGTTTGTGAGTGTTGGTGCTTGAGCGCTGAGTGAGGGAAGAGAGCGGAGAGTGTTACTAAGTGCAGTGAAGAGCATAACAGTGCTCTGGCTGTGTGTGTGTGTGTGTGTGTGTGTGTGTGTTGCACGCAAGCATGCATGAGTGAGTGCAAGCATGTGCGTGTGTTGCTTTATCAGTGTATTTGTCTGTAAATGAGGCTGTATATTTGGATGTGTGTGTGTTAATGAGTGTGTGAATGTGTGTGTGAGAAGGTCTGTCTGTTTATGTCTTCAAAAGAACTCACCGGTGTGTCAGAGATGCCCCTTTCTTTACGTTTTTTTTTTTTTCCGAGCGAGCGGCGCCCACGGCGTCCTGTTGGCACTGTTCTTACCCCCGGAGACAGGACGTGGGGTCTGGAGTGCCCCCTTGGTCCCCGGCCAGCGACCCCCCTCCACCCACACACACCCCCCTCTCCCTCTTACCTCCTCTCCAGTTGGAGTCCTGGCTGCCAACTTCCCCCTGATGCTTTAAACAGCTGGCATGCTGGTGGAGGAAGCAGAGGTGGCTGCAACACAATGTCTACCAACACAGCTACTGTTGGCCCGGCCAGATCAAAGAGCAGTCCATGCTCTTTAATCATCACTGTAATTTTTTGGCAGACCCAAGCGGCACTGATCATTAATACGCTGGATAATATGTCACTATGGCTTGTAGGAAGCTGTGTTGTGGTACAACTGTATTAGATTAGCAGTTACACGTAGGCTCAGGTGAATAAAACAGGATTAGGCAATCCCACCGATGAGTGATGAATAGATGTTGCCTGAAATCCTCAGGAGCTTGAAAGACTCAGGATTCAGGATTCAGGATAAAAACAGCATTAGAACAAATCAGACCCTTCATGTCATATCCTACTAGTTCTCCATCAGGATGTACCGTGATTCTGACCCCGAGACAGACATGGCTGGACACCAACACACACACACACACACACACACACACACACACACACATACATAAATACACACACCTCCTCACAAATGCTCCCCTCCCCTCAAAAATGCCTGGGGCCATAAAGGTAATTATTCCAAAAATACCTCTCCTCCTCTTCCTCCAGCTCCCACTCCCCACTCTCACCCCTCTCACTGGCCTGTCCTGAACCAGGAATCCACTCACTGTCACACACTCTGGAGTGTTTTTTTCCTGGAAGGATTTTGCACTTTGCCTGGATCTTTAATATGACCCTTCTCAGTGGGAACAATACCCAGGAGGCCCTCCTCTCTCGCTCTAGCCGTGAAAGTGACCGGGAGGTCCCGGAGGTCCGGGAGCAGGGAGGGAGGAGGGGGTTGACCTGGGGTTCCAGTCAAAGTGTCTATATCCTGTAGTAACAGGATGTGAGGAGATGGACTGGAGTCACGTTTCTCACATCCTGACTCCTCTGCTCCTCCCGGTCACCTCTACCACAGCCTCCATCTTCGCCTCCTTTCCATATCCCCATGTACTGGCTCCCAGGCTTGAAAGAGGGGGAGAGGGGGGCAGAAGGGGCACCGAGGGCACTCACACAGCGCCTCAGTGAGATCGGGAGGAGGGAGGGGTGGGAAGCATCTACTTTACCGGATCGAGAAGGGAGGAGGAGGAGCTCAGTGGCGTCTGAAAGGGTCACCTCACTGCCGTAGTCTGGGAGGGGGTCTATCAGCCAGTTCACACTGGGGGTGGAGGAGTTGGGGGGAAGTGTGTGTGTGTGTTGAGGGGGGTCCACCTGTTCCCTTGAGAGAGGGTGGGAGGCTTCCACCGTGTCACAGAAACTCTAGTAAACATTTCCTTGAGTCTGCCTCCAAGAAAACAACAGGGTTACACAAGCATCCATCCATGTCAAGGTAGTCAAGGAGCCGGCTTCTAAAACTGTGAGGATGCCTTTGGCTTCGTTTGGGGCCTCTTGTCTCATCTTACTCTCCTGGATTCTGCTTTATGATGGGTGGTTTTGTTTAGCAGTGACTCTGCCAAAGCTTTTTTGTGCTCTTCTACTCTGCAGGTTGTGATGATAACTTATCTCTACCAATTTCGTGTTCCTTAGAAATAATTTTTCCACTTGTTCATGAGGGTGTGTTCTGTTCATGGTTGACATGATCAATGGTTGATGAGTGTTGTCTTCTCCTCCCTCCTCCCACAGTTCCCTGACCAAGACCTGAGCCCAGACCAGAGGAACATTGTTTGGAACAGCAAGCAAGGCTTCACCATTCGCAGTCCAACCTACTATTACGTCGGCCTCTTCTTCTGCCAGACCACCACTGACGGCGTCGCACACTCGTCACACATATACTTTATACACAGACAAGGTCAGCGTGCTCTCTGCTGCAGTACATAAACATAAATGTATTCAATACATATCACATGTGTATGTGTGTTTCAGTGGTTTATGCATAAAAGTCAACTTCTACAATACTTTCATTTGCCTTTTTAAATTCTAACCTGTTCTCTGTATCCTGCAAAAAAATTTTTGATTCACTAATATTTTCTGTTCTTTTTTATCGAATTCCCTCCCTTATTTCTCTCCCCTGTGGCAGTGAGTAACATCATGGAGGTTTATCTGAACAGCAGTGGATCTGTTCAGGCTCTGAAGGGAGAGAGACTGGCCTTGAACTGCACTGCCACTGGAGAGCTGAACACCAGAGTCAACATCACCTGGGATTACCCTGGAAAGGTCAGACCTACGTTAATGTCCGTGGAGAATTTCTATGAACTAGCCAAGTGCAGGTTTAGACGGCAAATGACCTTTGACAGAGGTTGAGAGGGGGTTTATTAGCACGGTACAGTCTGCTTTCTGAGATAACAGTAGAGAACAGTACACGTCTTTATGCAGTCTGAAATGTGGCAGCAGGCCACCTAGTACTGCTGAAGTGCCTCTGAGCAGTGCAATTATATACAAATGATATACCCCCTTATATACAAATGTACCAACCAGCTGAAAAGACAGCTCTTGACAATAAGCTAACATTACGTCGCTGTCAGCTGAAAACCTTGTAACTCCACTTTTGGAGTGGATTGAATTGAAGGATAATTGAAGGATTACAGTACATGCTTCCCTATGGGTTGAGAAAATTCTGCAACCCTTGGATTTACAAAACCTTTTCAAAACCAATTTGATAAAGTCAAAAACGCACTGTGGTCAAGCTAGCAAAAAAGCTTTTTTTTCTCACTACCTGAAAAGCTGGACATTTTGGAGATACAAGGTTTCCCCCCTACAACAGCCATTAACTAAATACAGTGTTGCAACCTCATTGTCATGTTATGTTTGCATTTACCTTTGTAAAAAACATACAGACATCGACACAAAGATTATTACTCTTAACACATTCAAATATTAGTGTTTATCCGTGCCAATACAGGACAACAGGGACAAAAGGTCAACCTTCTCTGCTAATTCTCTTGCTCCCTCTCCACCTTCAGGAAAATGGCGTGGGCTCCATCAGTAAGCGGATCCTGAACATCCGAACCCACATGCTGTTCTACAGCATTCTGACAATCCCCAAGCTGCAGCGCTCAGACCGAGGCCTCTACACCTGCCGCGTCACCAGCGGTGAAAAAATCAGACGAGAAACCAAAGCTACTGTTACTGTCTATGGTTAGCTGTCCTCCTCCTAGACTCTCCCTTCAACACATTCACATTTTCCCACCGCGGAAATCACTGTGGTCAGATTAATCATACGTGCATGAGGTTCACAATGACATCCTCTTAAGGCTTATCTCTCTCCACACACTGAATCACTGTCTAGGGCGCTGGATAAATGTCACAATCGAGTACTAAGTAAATTCTTCATTCACTGTCTCAATCTTAAGTGTGTGTGTGTACATTTGTATCCCCCCCTCTCTTAGACCGTCCGTTTATCCGCCTGAAGCCCAGAGAAGGATCTGTGATGGAGGCACAAGCAGGACAGAAGTCTTACCGGCTCTCTCCCAAACTCCGAGCCTTCCCCGTCCCTGAAGTCATCTGGTAAGAGCTCACAGCTTGGGACAAGCCAAGATCCCCGTGCCCAGAGGGAGACGAGGGGTTCAGTCCCCTGCCTCTGAAATCACATGTTCCCCATCCCGCCACAGCTTTCTCTCCTGTGTCTCCCTCCCCTTCTGTGTCTCCTTTGCATCCCTTTCCTACTGTCTAAATAAAGAACAAGAACAAATATACAAAAGGGTAGGTGGACTGCCCACTGCTCTTAAAGCCATAATCTGCAAGATGCATGTTTTTTTTGTTTTCTATTTATTTTGGTGCTATCTTTGGTGCTAAGCGACCATTGCTGTGGTGTTTCTGCACTGCACTTAGATCACCTGCCAGTCAGTGTAGCCAGTACCTTGATCTTCTTTTTCCTCTGATTTTCTGTTTGTCTGTTTTATTGATATAATTATATACATTTATTTATTTATTCCAAGCGAATGGTAAATAAAATGCATCACTTTCTGTACAAGGATTTTTCCCGGGAAAGACCTACCAGACACGGGGATGTTGTAAAAGAAAATGTATAAACTTTCATGAACTGGATATAGGTTGAATCACTGTTGTGTTTTATTAGTCAGCGATAGAGAGTTGCAAAACAGATTATTACAAAATACAAATTAACCATGGCATTCAAGCAATGATATACATATTTCATCATCTAAGTGATCTAATAAATTGGCATTGTATATCCAAGAATTATTTTGCTACTTTATATGACTTTGGCTTATAATGAGAATTGTTTGGACTTTGTCCTTGAAATTCTGGCATTGAAATTCCTCTCACTTTCCTTTGAGTCTTCCAAAACTTTGCTCAAGGATTCCCTCTCTCTGTGTTTCTGACAGGTTGAAGGATGGCATGGTGGCAGCAGAGCAGTGCTCCCGATACCACGTGGACGGGAATTCCCTGATTATCCGGGATGTAGCAGAGGAGGATGCTGGGAAGTACACTATCCTGGTAGGAAACCAGCAACACGGACTCTACCAGAATCTCACGCTCACACTTGTGGTCAACGGTGAGAGACGCTGGTTGTATTCTTCAGTCACCATTCACCTTTACATCTGTCCGTCTCTTCTTGGTGATTAAACTTTGCTCTTATATCTGTGTGTGTGTGTGTGTGTGTGTGTGTGTGTGTGTGTGTGGGCTTGTTGGCTGACAGTGGGTCCTCAGATAGGGGAGAAGGCGGTGTCGTTGCAGGAGCCTGGCACTGTCCTGCGGGGGAGCAGACAAGCCCTGCACTGCACGTCCCACGGAGTTCCTGCTCCACACATCCAGTGGCTCTGGCACCCCTGCCCATCCAAAGGCCTGTAAGTAGCCCAGCAGAGTGGACACAGTACAGTGTTCAAAATGAGTTATCCACCATTTAAATATAGGACACCTACCCCATCATAATGATTACTAGCATGAAAGTAAACTTCTCTATTCAGTAGTATTAAAATTGTTAGCTGCTTTGAACCTTCTCTTTACAAAATAGTAACATTTTAAAGGATGTACTCATTTGTGTTTTTTAAAATATTGAACAATGAAAATACTGTTTTAAATACTGTATTTTTTCTCCAAAATGCATACATAACATTTTGGATATAAGCCCTTCACATTTAATTAACACACAGTAGCCTAGCAAGAGAGGAATTTTTATATATATGTATATATATATATATATATATATATAAGGAGAGAGAGAGAGAGAGAGAGAGAGAATGAATATAGAATATAGAATATACATTTGTGTTTCCTAAGACTATACAGCTATACTGAGCTCATTGTATCCTTTGCTGCTTGGTACTTATTATCATCAATCAAATCCATCAGAAATGGTGCCACGTTAAATTGAGGAATAATTTTTCATTAGGTCATTAGTTAATTAAATAATAATAGTTGTAAAATGTTGTACATTTTGTACATATTTTAGCTGCATCAAATTAAGGGCAATGAATAGTCCAAAAAATGTATGTCTTATTTGTTGCATGTTAATTGTGTGTGTGTGCGCGCGCACATGTGTGCGCGCGTGTGTGTGTCATTTTGAAAACCGAGACATGTTTTGTCTATTTCAGCATGTGTTCAGACAGGGTTTCCTTTTTGTAACCAGAACAGATGCCTTTGGAGGCCTTTCATGTGTAGGAGTGTGTGTTTGTGTGTGTCTGTGTGTGTGTGTGTGCGTGTGTTTCATGTTTGTGTTTATGTGCATGCTTTCATGTGACGCTTTCCCCATATGTTTGTTCCCTTACTGTCCATACATCTTTTTCCATATGTTTGTTCAAGTGTATATGAATGTGTAGCCTATGTATGCGTACCCGTGCGCGCGTGTGTGTGTGTGTGTGTGTGTGTGTGCATGTGTGTGTGTGTGTGTGAATCTGTGTGTGTGTGTGTGTGTATGAATCTATGTGTGTGTGTGTGTGTGTGTGCCTGGTACATTCACAGACTCAGTACACAGTGTAACTCAGACTTGAAAGGGCAGAGAAAAAAACACACTTCAATAGGGGCCAGTTCCGTGCTCTCAGTCACGATTTGTTGGTTTCCAAATCAAACGCTATGATTTAATGAATTTCCTGTGCAGGACGCAGGGTGAGAGGCCTGTTTATTATTGTGATTGCACACTGCATCCTGTGATGCTTTTTCTTATATCTGACACACACACTATATATAAAGTTCTCATGAGAAATGGCCCAGCCCAGTGATGCCTTGAGACAGTCATTTAGTCCAACACACACACACACACACACACACACATGCATAGTCAAGCAAGCACTTGGCAAAAACATGATTGAGCGGTTCTCGGAGGTCAGACACTTATTGTGTTGGTTATGACCGAGTCAGAAAGGTTAAGTATTACCTGAGAGCTCCACAGCAGCCGCCCATATTCTATTCCCCTTCTGAGACACACTGACATCATCAGTGTACTTGACCCTTAACCCCGGCACTCTCACATGGCGCCATGCCTACATGCCTCCAACATGGTTTCACCCCTCCGTATCTGCAAATACAATCTATATAATGAACATGGTCATCTTTTTGGCCAGCTGAGGACGCCAACATATCTCTGTGAGCTTGTGATATTCATTGTTAGACTGAAACTGGCTACACTGAGGCAAATTCTTCATCTTCCCATAAAGTCAACCTTTATCATTAGTAGCTCTGTATATAAAGACAGGATGAGATGTTGAGGTAATCATTTATTTTGGCATTATGCTTTTATCGCACTTTGATTTTGTGCGGAAGTCCAGTATGTATGAGAGCATCTTTGTTTTTGTTTCAGTATGAGAACAGAAGGGTCAGATGCAATCTGCAGGTGGAAGAAAATCTGCCAAGTATTATGATTAATTAGTTCAATTGATGGTTAATATTTAATGTAAATTCATCCGGATTGGGTAATATGTAAGTAATTCAAGTGATGGTCCACAGTAATGTCCCAGCAGATTACATTTGGCCCCTTTACTGGTTCAGCCATGGTCCTCTGTAAAGCTCTGTTCTGGTTCTGGTTTGGTTTCAGTGACTGTGTTGAGTGTGTTACATTAGACTAGTGATTGAGAGTGACTGGCTGGATCCTCACTAGGCCCTTGTTCTTTGCAGCTCGGCTGCACCACGAGCCTGACGCCGCGCTGGAGGAGGCCCAGGGACAGTGGACCGGGCCAGGCCAGGCTGAGAGGGCCTGGGTCCTGGGTCCTGGGTCCTGGGTCCTGGGTCCTGGTCCACTCCTGGGTCTGGCCCTGGGAACCGCAGCGCTCTTATCTGGCCCGGGCAGGAGGCGCACTGGGCTTCCTGTGCGAAAATCAGAGCGCTTTTCCTCTCGTTGTTTGGCTTCCTCCCCGACGCGAGACGCTTCCCAGCAGCGTGATTGTCCCTTCGTCTTCAAACGTGGCACAGTCCGCTTCCTCAAGAGCTTGATCTATTCTTGAGACCCCCTCACCCCACCCCCCCACCCCAACTCTGCTGCCCCCCACACATACCTCTCCAACCCCTTCCCTCGCCAGCTCTGCCCTCCACCCCGACCCACCGTCCTCCACCTCATCAGAAGAACAACCCCCTGCCGCCTTCCCCCTCTCAAGCCCCCCCCCCACCCCCACCTCACCCCTCCACACACTCATCAATACTTCTCCATAGCAGCCAGAACCCTCAGTGACATCACCAGCCCTATGTGACGCCCCTGTGACCCCAAACCGGTGTGGAAAGTGAGGAAAGTGACTTGGAACACTGCTGAGCAGTGAAGACGAGGAGTTGCTTGGAGATCGCAGGAAAAGAGGAAGAAAATAAATGCCACGCCACTGAGGATATAAGGATATCTGCTTTAATGATTATTATTTATTTATTTCCTTCATTGCCCACATTTGTATTCTCCCCTCCCACCCAGCCACCCTGTACTTGTTTTACGCTTTTTACATTACTTTTCTCAGACATTTTTGAGCCAGAAGAAGTGCAATTCCATCCATCCACTAGCCACATTTCTGGAGCTGCTTTGCTTTTTGTGTCCTAGAGTGGTACTATAATGGGTGCATGAACCGTGCCTGTCCTAAGCCCTGACATCCTGATCTGATTCTGACATCCACGAAAGCTGTGAGTTCTGTTCCGATTTTAGTCATGAGTAGAAGTTCAAAATGCACTCACCCTGGACGGGCGAACAGGAGAGAGGACAAGCTTTGTGTTGTTCACTATGGGATGCCTACAGTTCTCTATTAAAAGACTGACGGTCCACAGACGCCTACCATGTAGGAAGTCTCCCCAGACCAGAGACTATGACTTGCCTATGTCATATTATGTCATCCTATGTCGTCAAGTGTCATCCTATGTCAAATTATGTCTTCTGTTTGTGTGTCAAATGATGTCAGTATATCTCACCTTTTGTCTTCGTATTTGAAAGTTCCTTAAAATCAACTAAGTGTGTGTGTGATACAACAAGCCATTTGAAGAGGATGACTGCCATAAGTGTTTAATTGTAGTCCATTTCTTTGTGAGAGTGTGTGTGTGTGTGTGTGTGTGTGTGTAAAGCAAGTGTGTATATTATGTGAGCATGTGTATACTTGTGCAAGCAGCAGGAATTTGTGTGTGTGTTTGTGTGGACGTGCATGCATGTGTCTGCGTGTGTGTGTGTGTGTGTGTGTGTGTGTGTGTGTGTGTCTGTGACCTCCACACAAGTGTCCCATTCTACGGGTCTCTCCCAATGTGATTCATTCCTTGTATACAGATGTTCTATGAGTAATATATGAGTCTAATATTTAATAATTTTATACAACTAACTTACATATGATAAATGACAATAATTGCCAAACGTGTATGAAACTGTTAAGATGTATTGGTTTGAAGTGTTATATCAGTCGTTTGTGTTTTTGCATTAAACTTTGCTTACATTTGTGGCTTGGTTTATATGGCTGTGTGGTTATTTTGGGTCTGAGACAGGAACGGACAGGGACAGCGGTTAGAGTGTATTTTAGGCAACAGGAAGAAAAGGCAGGAGATGACCCCCACTGATACACAACTTGGGACTTCTCATTCATATTTCCTTCTCTGTGTATATCACATTAAACAGGCGACCGCTCACCCTGTTGGCAGGCACACACTGTGTGAATGTGGCTGTGGAATGACTGTCTATGCTTACGTGTACATTTTTGTGTCTAACCGTGTTTGTGTCCATGCATCTAACCATCTAACAAATCATATCTCTTGCCTTTTTGTGAGTGTGTGTGTGTGTGTGTGTGTGTGCATGTGTGTGTGTGTGTGCGTGCGTGCGTGTTTTGTGTGTAAGATTGAGTGAGAAAGCTTTTCCTGGGAGGCGTGGGAGAGTTAACTGGTAGTAGTTTGCACCTGTGTGTGTGTGTGTGTGTGTGTGTGTGTGTGTGTGTGTGTGTGTGTGTGTGTGTGTGTGTGTGTGTGAGTGTCAGGGCCCTTGGTGCCATGCACAGGGTGGGCCGTTCCTATCTATGCCAAGAGGAAGAGCAATCAGGCAGGGAGAGGAGAGGAACCAGCCTGAGGGAGCGGCACAGGACAGTGAGAGCAGACAGAGACACAGACAGATATACCGTAGATAGACAGAGAGGGGAATTTGAAATGGGCACCAAAACCTCTATAAACAGACAGAAGATCAATGAACAGTGTCACAATAATCATAGACAGTGATTATGATTAATTGAACCAGTGTTTTTACATTGTGAGTCTGATGCTACTCTTTGCTTTCATAGGACTTATTTATTTTTATTTTATTTTATTTATTTTTTCCTTTATTTAAGCAGGAAGTCTCATTGAGATCAAGATCTCTTTTCCAAGAGAGACCTGCTAACAGAACAGATATAAAAAAGACATATAAGTTCATTCATACATTGCTACACAGCAGCTAACAATCAGCAATCGAAGACAAATCAGTGGAAACAGTTACAGTCAATGATAGGAAAATCACGGATTAAGAATTTGAACTTTTCTAAAGAGACAAGGGATTCTAATTTCAAAGACCTTTGCAAATCATTCCATTTGTAAGGCGCATAGTATTGAAAAAAAACTTTTTTGCCAAGCTCTGTATTTACATGTGGAATATCTAAGATTAGGTAATCATGAGACCTGGTACCATATTTACTGGCTTTAATTTTGATTAGAGAACAGAGGGGTAATGGGGTAATTTTCCTAGCAGAGCCTTATAAAGTACAATGCATTTCCCTTCTTTTTGTCAAAGAAGACCATCCCACTTTTTCATACAGGACACAGTGGTTAATATGAAATTTATCACCAGTGTACCATAGCGGAGCTAATTTTTCTAGCTAATTGTTCTATTAGGCATCGAAAAGCACGCTTTATTTATATACAGATATCCCATTTTAACTTTCAGCCTGTGAGAGAGGTGTTACATGGGTCTTAAAGGATAGTTTAGTGTCCAGCCAAATTCCTAAGTATTTATAAGAATCTACAGTTTCAGTTTGGGGTCCATTTAAAGTGTGAATACCAATATTAGTTATAATGCTATTCACACAGTGAGACCTTGAAAAAAAAAACCCATACATTTAGTTTTATCAGAGTTCAGGGCAAGTTTGTGACTGACTAACGATATTTGAAAAGTATCAAAGGCGGACTGCAAGTTCGAGACAGAGGAGCCAGAGGCATACAAGACTGTGTCGTCAGCATAAAAATGGACATTGCAGTATGGTTTTGGAAGGAATATATTATTTATATAAATTGTAAAAAGAAGTGGGCCAAGAACAAACCCTTGTGAAACTCCTTTAATGAGCTTGATCTAACCCCATCAGCAACAATACCTTGAGTCCTTCCAGAAAGGTAAGCAGAAAACCAGTTAAGAGAAGCATTATCAAATCCAATGGAAGAGAACTTATACAGTAAAATGCTTTGATCCACGGTGTCAAATGCATTCGATAAGTCAACAAAGAGTGCGGCACAATGTTGTTTTTTATCCAGAGAGTTGACAATATCATCTATTACCAGATTTGAAGCTGTTACTGTGCTGTGACCAGGTCTAAACCCTGATTGCTGTGACTGTAAAATGTTATACCTGCCCAAAAATGGTCTTACTTGTGCATTAACTAATGATTCTAAAATTTTGGCAAGATAGGAAAGCTTGGAGATAGGACGATAATTGTTTAGACCACTGGCATCGCCACCTTTATGCAGGGGAAATCCCTGTGCAGCTTTCTAAACCTTGGGGATGCTGCCTGAGAAAATTGTTTGATTAAAAATGCGAGCAAGCAGAGTGGCAATTAAAGGAGCAGAAGGCAAGGATCCAGATTGTCCTCTCCTGTCGAATTCTTTACATTTAAATTAATTAATGCATTATAAACATCTGTGTAATTTGTAGGCCTAAAAGAGAATTTATATTCATGACAGAGGAATAAAGTGGGGGGTTTCTACCGAAGAAATAGGGGTGTAATTATCAATGACAATATTAGTAGACAGCCTTTCAAATAAATGCCCAGAGGAGATGAAATGATGGTTAAAAGCTTCACACATATCTGATTTGTTAGTGATAAGACCATGTCCACAGTTAATTTGGGAGGGGAGAGAGGTGGCAGATTTCTTTGTCAAAGAATTCACATTCTACCAAAAACTGGACGAATTTGTATTGAGAGAGGACAAATAATAGCTAGATTTTGCTTTTCTTACGAGGCTAATGCACTGGTTTCTCACTTGTCTAAAGCTTTGTCTGTCAACCTGAGAGCCTGCAGGTCTAGCCTTGGACCATTTCTTGTCTCTGATATGAATAGCAGCAGAGATTTCTGAGGAAAACCATGGATTGCATCTATTTTTGATTGGGAGGTTCTTATAAGGGGCATGCTTATCAGCTATAGAATTAAAAACATTAGAGAAGTGATCTAGGCCTAAGTCAGGTTCAGGAATGGTAGATTCTTCCTAAATCAGAATAGTACAAGTCAAGCAGAAAACCTTGTTCCACAAAATGTCTAAAATTCCTTTTTGTGATAATACCAGCTTTATATTTCAGAATTTTTGTATTTTTAATACATGCAATCGGACAGTGATAGCTGATATCCTGGGCAAAGACCCCATTGGCTAAGTATTTATGAGGCCTGTTAGATACTATAACATCAGTCAATGTAGATTTTGAAGGATCTTTACTATTTGGCCTAGTATGTTTGGATATCAGTTGAGTGAGATTGAACTCAGCACATAGCTCCTTTAGCCCAGCAGAGTTACTAGTGAGCCAATCAAGATTCAGGTCACCCATAATAATAATTCAGATGAGGCATAATATGAAAACAGCTTACCCATATCCTCCCAGGCCTCTTTTTCTCTTAAGCCAGGTTTCAGTGAGGATAAAGATGTCTGCAGATGATTCATGTATCATAACAGTGATGAAGTCTAACTTTGGGATTAAGCTCCGGATATTTGATGCAAGAGACCCAGACCATGGCGTGCTTTAAAGTCAAGCAGAGATTCTAAATCTGAGTCAAGAGGATGGGTATTGATTTGTAAAAGATTGTTTACAGAAACACTGTTTGGTCTAGCTTTCTGCCAAGGCAGACGAGTGCATAAGATTCTGGGAATGAGGATGATATTATACGGATTTGTGACAACCAGTATGTTAGAACTGGTAGCCCAAGCCAGATCAAAGTCATTGTGTGCCCGATTGGAAAGAAAATGACTTGAGGATAAAAAGACATTTGTAGGGCAATTTTGATCATTAAAACTGTAGTGCTTGTGGGGTTTAAAATCAATGACAGGAATATGAGAAACACATGAGCTAGGAGCTAAGTGAATATCTGAAGCAGAGGATACAGTTATCACAGGCCATTGTTCAGCATTTTATCAAAACATTGAGATATTTGATAGACATATAGTGCTGATGATGCAAATAAATTTCCTTTGACACCTCAAATCAAAAATTTTTATTTGATGTAATTGTTATGTAATAACCTTAGACTGGTATAACTCCTTTGCATTCAGGAATTCATAGTTCCACGCTCATCCGAAACATAACAAACATAATTTTTATTGCCAAGTGAATTGTGAATTGTGAATTGTGTCATCACCAAATGCCATAATTTCCCCTGCTCACTGATAGATAGATAGATAGATAGATAGAGACAGACAGACAGACAGACAGACAGATGGGAAATAGGCTATACTGGTGTGTCTTCAGCAGCATTAGTATATAACAGCAAAGGAAAATATAGTCATAATGAGCTAGCTTTCTACGTTGGTGCTGTCCCACAATAGCAGGATCTGATGCTAGTTACATCAGATCCTGTGTATTGGTAAATGACCCAAAAAATAGCCTACAGAAAATACAATGAAGTAGCAATAGTTGCACGTCTGCAGCCAGATCCTTTTGACCCAATTAGCAACATACCCATGGGAGATTAATTTAAACAGAATAAAATATAGCTACTTGCAAAATCTGAAACGAATTAGGCTGTCTTGCATTTTTGCCTGTAAGAAATTACTGAGAAATATTTTTTTATTACATTAAAAAAAAATAGGTGTGTGTCTAAAGGTGAGTTCCCTAAAGCAACCACTGCTTTCTACTCAACTCACCGCCTTCTCCAATTGCAGAATTAATCTCTCATGAAAATAAAACTTTGCGCAAACACTTGTTATGGCCTCATCTGCGTCACATAACAACTGAATTATCATGGTGTAGTGGTGATAGGTATTAATGGTGTCTGATATCAATATAATTTAGAGTTAGCTTCAATGAGAATTAAGAACGGGGCACCAGATAACAGACAGCATCAACAGGTCTCATCTGAAGGAGTGAATTCTCGGCATGTTTGAATTTAAACCCACACACTGAACACAGGAGGTGACTTTATGCAAGATAATATGTTTATTACTAAACTAAAGCACACTCAATAATCAGGTATATACAAGTGAATATAGTACAGTATATACAAGAGGTATGCCCATGAATTGATGAATCAATGGCAATAGGAATAGATGATCATGTAAATATGCAATACTGATAATTAAACCAACATTTCAGCAGACACAATCATGGAAGATGAGCAGTGGAAGACATGAGTCAGCAAGATAGGAATAAAGGGGCAACAGTATAACTCTCTGGAACACTGACTCACTGAATCTTGAATAACTGAATGGTTAGGCTACTATAACTATAGGGAGCCGTAATAAAGTGTGTGATATGTGTGTGAAGTGTGAATGTAATGGAATAGCTATGTGTGATGTATGATATGATGCCCAGCGGACAATGATCAGTACATACGACACCAGCGGAGGTCCGGAGGGAGATGAAGCACGCTGAGGCCGGGAGGCTGTGAGGAGTCTCGGCTCGACGAGGTGCTGGAGGATGAAGATCCGACGTCTGTTCAGTTGATCTCAGCAGGCCGCAGCAGAGTGAAGCACGCAGGCTGGAGCACACAGGCTGCTGGACAGGGCTGTGGGTCTCTCAAGGCTAACGCCGACCCACTCTGGAGGTTCTGATGATTCTTCAGAGTTAAACTCAGCAGGATGGCTGATAGTGAGGTTGTAGCAGGCAGGACACACAGACACACGTGCTGGTGTGTGTGTATTTGTCAGGCAGATAGGCAGGCAGCAAGGCAATCTTCACTGTTTCGGATGAAACAGGCTTCTACTTGGCTTGATGATGATGATGCAGTTGAGTCCGTCTTTGGAGACAAACTTTGGAACAAAGTTGTTGTCAGACTCCGTTAGCACACGTGTCGCGACCACGTAAAGTGCATGAAATCCGCATTGGAAATGTGTGTGTTTGGTTTTGTTGTGATCAGTTGAGGGGTGTGTGCGTGGGCTGGCATGTCTAGTTTTACGGCTCATTACATATGCATGAAACCCTAATTTTGGTTCCCAGATCTATACACTATAATTGACCGTCGTAACATTAACATTATTAAACTCAGCACAAATTCCTGAACACTTTAATATCAAACATGGCTATCGAAGCCCTATGTAAAGATAACGAAATTGAATAACGTAAATAACTATTATATAAAACATCACAGTTATACATAAAATTAGTCATATACATTAGAGTCCACCACAATGTGATACCCAAAGTTTCATGAGTCTGTATCAAAAATTTCTCTTGATTTTGGCAACATTCCAATGGGTGTCATCTCAGACTCTCTGTCTCTTTGGGGATTACCAAAGACAGGGCTGAGTGTTGGTGTTTTATGGTTATTTACCAGGTCTGGTCCTTGATATCAGCTCTTAGGGTGAAAATGGAGTGATTTACCAAGAGGTCAGTGGCCTCCTTTACGATCCAACCACTTTCCATCCACTTTCCTGATCCGTTATCAGGGCAGAGGCTCACACACAGGATGTAAGGCCCTTCCAGATGTGTGATGACAATGACGGTGTGGGTGCAGTTACTACATTCCCCCACTTGTCCGGTAATGGTGCGTCTCCTGGAAAGAACTGGAGCATCATTGCAGGACACAAACAACCATCACTGGCACACAGTATGATCATTGTCAGACACATGGGCAGTGAGGTGTGTATATGTAACAGTGGAATTAACAGAAGTGTGTTTGTCTGAAGTGGCTTCAGTGTGATAGGGCGCTCTAAGGGTCTCTCCTATAATAATCACTAATAAACTTGACAAACAACCTGCACGCTAAGTCTAAGTGTAAACTAATAGTTACATTCATATCCTAACCATAAGTTGTGGTAGCTAAATGAGCACATACAGTATATCATTGCTAAACTAAGGTCATCATTGAAGGCATACTTCATGAATCATTGACAAGCTGGGGCAGTGCTGGAGTGGACGGCACGCAGGCTCAGGAACTTTCCAGAGCCAGTGCCAAGGCCATCAAAATTATCACTGTTATAGGCTTGTTTCGGCAGAGGATACAGGCTAGGACATTGGATCCACATAGTGAGGTTGGGTAGAGTAATTCTGTTAGCCGTGTCATGTCTTCCATGCGTGAGAGTGGCAATGGACGCAAGGGAAGTAACTAGCAAACATTTCCCAACCATTTCTTTGGTGTCTGTGACAGAGCGGGAGGTAACCTCGGCTCTGCACTGCGAGCTGTTGCTCGATGGGTGAATGCCACACGATTGGTCGGTGTCATTCCTCACAAAGGTTCTGCTTGGACACAAAAATTGATTGTCTTTCATTAATGTGCACATTATTAGGTTAGGTATTACGTACAATTTGCAATTACTGTCATGGTTTGCCATAACAGAAGAAGTGTTCACTTTCACCTGGATGTCACTTTTCCACATGCCAACATTCATCATATCCTTCAACCTGTAGATATTCTCATGGTCTACACTTGGGAGGCTGAGCAGGAGTACCACCTCTTGAGCCTCTGTGCTCATGTATAGATGAGGAGCATTACCTAAGTTGGAGACTAGGTGCATTTGCAAGGGAATGACATTACCAGCTATGGTTCTTGAAAGGATATCATTCACCAGGCTCAAAGTCATCAAATATGGAAGGATGCGGCTCATGGTCAGGCTGTCGATGAAGGAACTGACTTCTCTGAGCATGTTTGTCATTAGCATGTTAACCTTTTGAGTATGGGCCAAATCATACTGCATCACTTCTATTAAGTGACTTACAGTGTGAAAAGTTTAGCTGAAAACAGTGTTGTGAGTGTTGAGAACTACAACAGTGCCTTGGAATTTTCTACCAATTGTTTGGGTTGTGTAAGTTGATCGGTTGTCTGTTGATGGATTTTGGGCAGTTCTACCTGTAAATCATGAACCTGTTGTTTAACAGTGGACAATCTGACTGCGTTCACTGTGGAGGTCCCGATGGAAAACAGGGAGTCACCAGCGGAGGCAGTTGTTACAACTACACCCAGAAAATGTTTGGAGCGCTGTGAGCCATGCAGCTTAGCTTGTGTGAACTTGAACTTCTCAAACTGGTGTAACCTGTGAGTTATGTCAATCTCAGCATCACTAAACTGATCTTTGGTCCAGCTCTGACCAGCAACATAAGCGCTGAATCGGAACACGAGCACCCAGAAAATCTTCATCGTGAGGATGACACAGAGGGCATGCACGATGGTTAGAAGAGGCACAGTAGTCAAACAGCACAGCACACAACAAGGCTTTGATCAATTGGAATTAGTGCAGTTGAAGATAGTAGACTGTAGATCACAGCGGTTACTATTGAGGGCTGCAATTAGACTATGCTGTGGCGTCTATCGCCACCAATGAAGCAGGTGTGCTCTGGCACACAGAGTATCAACTTACTCTCAGTTATATCTGTCAGGGAAGAATATTCTTACTAAAATGATCACGAGTGAACTGGACAGTTAAATGTATCACGCACTAATAGTTACAACTATTCAATGCAGCAATGAATTAAAGAGTTAGAAGAGGGAATGAGCACACAGGGTGCTTTAAAAGAAATCCTATGTGTTGTTTATTTGACAACAGGAGAATCCCCTACGTGTCCCATGGGGTTTTTGAACAGTTCATTCTGGTTCCTTTGAACCGATTTAAAGGTGAGGTCCTTCTGACCCCTACTGATCTTGCTTTGGTTGGTCACTGGGAAGAGTTTGTCTGTGATCTTCTGTGGGTCTGACCAATGGGGCAGGAATGTCTTGGAGACCCCCACTGGTTGACTGAAGGTGTCGCAGACCTTGTCCCCCACTTGGCGTTCAAGACTGATGGAAGACTTTTCTGTCCCGAGACTCAATGTCACATGTTCAACATGAGCGGTTTGCAAGTCAAAGCCATTCACCACAAGGGGGCATTGTCCTTCAGACTGTGACGGGCCCAAAGAGCACAAGAGTGTGTCTTGGTTGTGGAAGAACTCAGCAGGTGGCCATGGCTCTCGAGCCTGGCTGGTTTCATCTGTGGCTGAGTCAAGAAGGTTGTCATCAAGGATGGTTTTCTGAGCTAGAATATCCACGCATAGAGCATCGTACTGGTCTTCGTGGAACCACTTGTCAGGAATGGGCAGTGGCTCTCTGACCTGAGCGTAGATTTTCAAGCGTTTGAGGTCGATCAAGGCTTCAAACCGATCAAGGAGGTCCATACCAAGGATCAGAGGAAAAGTGTCCATCTCTGACACGTAGACGGGATGCATGAGGACCATGGGTCCAATTTTCAGCTCAACAAGCATCACTCGATCGATGTGGGTTTGGTTTTCCGTGAAACCTCTGATACTGAAATCACAATGGTCTATGTCGGGGTATCTGCCATTTGAAAACGAGGCTGTTTGCAGCTGGTCATACACGGAACTTGACATGACTGTCAAGTCAGCTCCTATGTCCACAAGAGCATCACAGAGTAGAGAGTTTTCAAGCTTGGTTGAAAGAAAGGGCTTTCGCTTTGTACCCTTTCTGGTGAGGTTGCACAAGAACCGGCGGAAAGGCGGTCTTCTCTTCAGTGTTGCAACTTCAGCTTTGGCAGGCATTGGCACATTGTCTGGCCTCAAATACAAATCATCACATGTTTCTCCAGGATTCAGGGTTTGGCTGTTGCCAATGTTAGGAATCACTGTCTGAGTTACACATGTGTTCTGTTTGGTTTCAGTTGTCGTAGGCAAGCCGGTCTTGGAGCGTTTATGCTCATCCTTTGGTGGATCATCGTCCACCGCCGCTAGTCATAACTGCTTACCATTCTTTCCTCTGAGCATTTTCTCAAACGCTCTGCAGGTGAATTCTTTACACATGGATCTCAATTCATCAGCTGACATGTTGAATGATTTACCATGATCTTGGCTTTCTCTATGCGGTGCATCATTTTGGGATCGGTAACGATGGTGGCGGCGGAATGACCTTTGGCGCCACCTATCATTCTGGGATCCATAGCGATGATGGTGTTCATCTGGTCTCTTATAAGTCCTATCGTTACCGTAGTCTCGCGTTGACGGGCGGTTACGTACGGGCTGGCGTTCGTGTTGGCCAGTTGGATGGTTTCCAGCTCTAGACTCACCTGACTGGAAGTAAGTTTGCTTGGAGCGAAACCTAGAATCTTTATTGTATGGTGAGCGCGATGGCTTAATGGCCATGGGCGGAGTGTGCGAGGTTGGCACACCCTCAAGTCGTAGGCCTACGGCCTTTGAGTTAAGATTGTTAACAACAACATGGTGCTCAGCAGACTTACTTTGCGGCACTTTCAATTTGTTGAACGCCCTAGTGGCAAGTTCGCGCAATTGGAGACTAGACATTATGCTTTCGTCTGCAGCAACGCCTAGGTGGAGGCTGGTCGCTGGATGCAGATTGCGAATGAAGAGTTGTTTAAATGACTTTTCTTCTTCCATTCCTGGTTCATTCCTATTACCGAAGAATGCCTTTCGCAAGCGGTGGTAATAGGCATGAGGTGATTCATTCTTGGACTGTTTAACAGTCATGGCGGTTATTAAGTCAGGTTCATTGTCACTGACATTTGAAAATTCCCGCGTCAGGGCCTGACCCAACAAGTCGTAGTTAGCTTGGACTTCAGGAACTTGACGTTCAATGAAGCTGTTGACCTCTCGACTGGAGGTGACTTTCAAGAGGTACACCTTGTCATCCAATTGTGCTTCTGGATGTCTCCGAAGGTAGTACTCCAACTGTCTGAGGTACGTCGCTGTGTCGTTTGAGCCACCCAGGACAGGGTTAAATTTCAAGATATTCCTAGCGATTTTGTCTAGGTCTATTGTATGCATGCCCAGTGGGACTGGAGGCTGATGACATTGATGTGCATCTTCAAGATCCGCTCGGGGAGTCTGAGGAGGAGGGAAGGCTCCTTCCACAGCTGGGATGGAAGTGACGCTGTCCACCGTCGGTTCAACTGTACTCAAGCCATGGGGAGGCGCTCCATTCTCATGACCTTCATTCATCAAGATGGTAGCAGGGAGGGCATCTTTCAAGATCTCCTGCCGCTTCGTCTTCTCAGATAAGATGAACTCATTCTCCTTTTTAGTGACGGCAAGCTCCAGTTGAGCTGCATCATGCTTCGTTAGGAGGTCTTCATACTTACCTTTTGTGGTGGCACACTCCAGTTGAATTGCCTCATGCTCCTTTAGGAGGTCTTCATACTTACCTTGTGCTTCTTGCAAGGCTTCCTTTTGTTGTTGAAGCTCATTCATGTATTTATTGCATGAATCTTTCTCCGCAGTATATTTGCATTTCACATCTCTCAGTTTCGTCTCGGTTTCCCAGGTTCGCTGGTGAAACTTATCAAGATATCGAGTGAGTTGAGTGACCTGGTTTTTAAGGATTGCGATTTCGTCACTATGATGGGTCAGCTCTGCTATTTGTTTGTCTTTCATCTCAACCTGGGCTAGGAGGTCAGTCATGGCCATGGTGGCCTTCATTAGAGCTTTATTCTGCTTCTCTAATAGCTCTGACTTCAGGTCAGTATCATCTTTAATTTTCTCCATGTTCGTATGGTTGAGTGTGTCAGGTGGAACACTCACAAGTTGTTCCATGATAGGAAATTTTGGTGCCATTGTGTACTTCACTTATTGGTTGATTCAACTCTATACTAAGTGGAACACAATTGCTCAGATTGCTTATCACAACACTAATTAGAAATAATAGTGAATGTGTGCACACGCCGACAGGCAACAAGCATGCAGTTAAACAGATGGCTAAGGAATGCAGCAAGCCAAACTGTTAGAATAGTGTGCTCTAGTTGCAAGGCTGCACTGAAAGGTTGAGATGGGAGGTCGTCGATCCCAACTTAAAGTAGATTTCAAAATTAAATTGGATGTTCCAATTGAATGAGTGCAATTAGTGGAAGAGGGCATTCATATTACAGCTATCTGTGCTAAAGGCTAAGGCTGTTAGTGAGCACAGTTTATTCAAGCAAACACTGGCTAATATAATACCACTGCTAAGGCAAGCAGGCCTTGAGCTCTGCTAATGAGTGGGTTAGCAAGCCAGTCTGTTCAAGCAGATGCAGCTAGCATTAGGCTAGTTAGCTTAGGCTAGGCTAATTAGGATGCTAGAGACACTATTGCTCAGTGAACTAGCGCTATGCTAAAGGCTAGTAGCTTAGCTTATGTGAGCATGCATAAAGGCTAGGAGGGTGCTAGAAATCCCTATTTGTTTAGGAGAGCACGGCCTATGCTATGCTAAGGCTATTAGCTTAACTGAAATGAGCACATGCTAGGCTAGGCTAGGTTGCTAGGCTAGGCTAGGCTAGGAGGGTGCTAGCACACCTTACTCTGTGGTAAAGGCTAAAGCGATTAGCTTAGCCACAATGCTTGGGTGCAGGCCTGGTTAGTAGGCCTCTCTGATCCAAGACACTCACACAATAGTATGCTAATGGTACCTAATCGTCTGATTAGTCAGTTTAGGTGAAGTGCACTGCACTCACAATTTTGCCACAGAGGTGGGCTTACAATGAACTACAACCGACAGTTACGCTGTTCTCCACTGTGGGAGGTTGGCGCTGTAACCTGAGCGGTTTACTGCAACGTCACCATGGTGATGCACCAGAGGTGAAATTCATGCAGATTGGGGCACAGAGGTCAGCAAGAGAAGCGCTACCCACAATAAATTTACTTATGGCCCTGTGGCTCACAGTGGTGATTGTGCGGCGACACTCGACCCGATTTTGGCTTAGTCTATTTGAGCATTAAGCAAGAGGGTCTCACTGAATAGCTTACAACACAGCTTGAGAAGTTAGCTTGGCTACGAGCGCAGCTATAATGGCTATCTGTTGAGCTACTCTAGGGGTAAACAGGTCTCCAGCTATGAGTGTACAGCAACAAGTTACAAACTCATTCAATTACTCATTACAAGTGGATATTTACCCAAATTACGTTCCTATATCTGCGGCCCAGCAGAGACGATAAAAGTGGGCTAGACTTTTATCACCAAGGAACTTTACACCATGCGATCGCTTGGCTAAATCTATAGGCACGTCCGTATAGATCAGCACTTCAAAACAACAGTCTAGACAGAATAAGCCTAGTGACTAATGAGCTACACTCATAGCACTATTATCGGCTAGGATGCGGTACACGCATAATCAGGCGTTAATGCCTCAATCTACAGCATAATGGTGGATGCCACACAATACTGCAACATTAATATCACTGCACTAATAGTGCACAACTTGAGCTGCTATTTTAACTAGTCTTAAGCACTTTTCTTATGACAGGACAAGCATCATCAATCAGTACTCCCAGTACAACAAGCACATTAGCCACACCTATACCTTCTGCTATAAAATATGAACACTGAATATTGAGTTGATTGTGTGGGTAATTCAAGCAAATCCGCCACGGGCTGTGCCAGAAATGTATGGGCAATTCAAACAACTCCGCCTCACACGGGGCACCAGATATGTAGTGGTGATAGGTATTAATGGTGTCTGATATCAATATAATTTAGAGTTAGCTTCAATGAGAATTAAGAACGGGGCACCAGATAACAGACAGCATCAACAGGTCTCATCTGAAGGAGTGAATTCTCGGCATGTTTGAATTTAAACCCACACACTGAACACAGGAGGTGACTTTATGCAAGATAATATGTTTATTACTAAACTAAAGCACACTCAATAATCAGGTATATACAAGTGAATATAGTACAGTATATACAAGAGGTATGCCCATGAATTGATGAATCAATGGCAATAGGAATAGATGATCATGTAAATATGCAATACTGATAATTAAACCAACATTTCAGCAGACACAATCATGGAAGATGAGCAGTGGAAGACATGAGTCAGCAAGATAGGAATAAAGGGGCAACAGTATAACTCTCTGGAACACTGACTCACTGAATCTTGAATAACTGAATGGTTAGGCTACTATAACTATAGGGAGCCGTAATAAAGTGTGTGATATGTGTGTGAAGTGTGAATGTAATGGAATAGCTATGTGTGATGTATGATATGATGCCCAGCGGACAATGATCAGTACATACGACACCAGCGGAGGTCCGGAGGGAGATGAAGCACGCTGAGGCCGGGAGGCTGTGAGGAGTCTCGGCTCGACGAGGTGCTGGAGGATGAAGATCCGACGTCTGTTCAGTTGATCTCAGCAGGCCGCAGCAGAGTGAAGCACGCAGGCTGGAGCACACAGGCTGCTGGACAGGGCTGTGGGTCTCTCAAGGCTAACGCCGACCCACTCTGGAGGTTCTGATGATTCTTCAGAGTTAAACTCAGCAGGATGGCTGATAGTGAGGTTGTAGCAGGCAGGACACACAGACACACGTGCTGGTGTGTGTGTATTTGTCAGGCAGATAGGCAGGCAGCAAGGCAATCTTCACTGTTTCGGATGAAACAGGCTTCTACTTGGCTTGATGATGATGATGCAGTTGAGTCCGTCTTTGGAGACAAACTTTGGAACAAAGTTGTTGTCAGACTCCGTTAGCACACGTGTCGCGACCACGTAAAGTGCATGAAATCCGCATTGGAAATGTGTGTGTTTGGTTTTGTTGTGATCAGTTGAGGGGTGTGTGCGTGGGCTGGCATGTCTAGTTTTACGGCTCATTACATATGCATGAAACCCTAATTTTGGTTCCCAGATCTATACACTATAATTGACCGTCGTAACATTAACATTATTAAACTCAGCACAAATTCCTGAACACTTTAATATCAAACATGGCTATCGAAGCCCTATGTAAAGATAACGAAATTGAATAACGTAAATAACTATTATATAAAACATCACAGTTATACATAAAATTAGTCATATACATTAGAGTCCACCACAATGTGATACCCAAAGTTTCATGAGTCTGTATCAAAAATTTCTCTTGATTTTGGCAACATTCCAATGGGTGTCATCTCAGACTCTCTGTCTCTTTGGGGATTACCAAAGACAGGGCTGAGTGTTGGTGTTTTATGGTTATTTACCAGGTCTGGTCCTTGATATCAGCTCTTAGGGTGAAAATGGAGTGATTTACCAAGAGGTCAGTGGCCTCCTTTACGATCCAACCACTTTCCATCCACTTTCCTGATCCGTTATCAGGGCAGAGGCTCACACACAGGATGTAAGGCCCTTCCAGATGTGTGATGACAATGACGGTGTGGGTGCAGTTACTACAATGGAATGTTGTCTATTTATATTTATTTGTTTTGTGCGGTCTGCGCCCTGATGGTCTCGTGCGTACAGTCAGTATTACCTATGACGTTCGGAAAGCCCGCAACACGAAGGGATTTGTCCTTGATTGTCTGTCTTTGCACGTCAGTCTCATCCCCTGTCACCAGCATGCAGAGGGCGCGTGCTATCTGGAGTAGCGCGGCAGGGATTTCTGCTGTGGGATCTGGCTCTGCAAATACGCGGCACAGCTCAATCATCGAGGTCCCATTCATGCGTAAACGCTGACGCACTTTGCACTTTGCATTTGCAGCACGCCCGTGCGCCCTGCAGGCTGTTTGTCTCTTTTTATGATCCCTTATGAATTCAACCGACTCGTGGATGAGATGAAGCTGTGTTTGAGAGTGTAAAAGTAGGATTAAAGGCGAGAAGGCAGCCCGTGCGTAAAAGCGCATTAATAAGCGTTCCGTGAAGGATTTAGTGGCCCGAGATCGTGTGATTGTTTTTAATATTGATTAATTTTACTGATACTGGTTATTGCTTCATGTTTTTTGTGAATCACCAGCTCATATCCTATTTGATGTTTCTGACGTTTAATAGTAAACTATGCAGATTCGGTGTTTTACATCACGAGACATGCAAATGGACTTAAGTTAGAGTCAAAATCCGCGTATCATAATGTGAAGGTGGACGCCTTGATTTACATATTTATCACCTCAGGTGCTAGTCTTGCAGGAAGCTGCGTGTCCCCGCGCGTAACCCTCGGATTGGAATCAGCGCAGTGGGGTGCGCGCATAATAAAACTACTAGCTAACCACTGCGCGGCGCTTAAGCCAGTGTATTACATTTGTCCATTTTTCATAATGATAGTTACAAAAATATACAACCCTTGAACATGACATATTCATTAACTGACATTTAACAGTGGTATTTACAGAGTTTATCAGGGTTGCAGTGCTCAGCAACTCGTCACTGGCAAAGACTGCAGAAAGGAGAGAGGGAGGTAGATTGCGTGCATCTCCAGACAGTATCAATTACTGTGTAGTTTACTAATGCACCTTTCCTCCTCCAACCATCAAGGGTGTGTATAGAGCTCTCTCTCTCTCTCTCTCTCTCTCTTTGTCAGGTCCTGTATGATTTCAGCTTTACTCATCAGAAAAGTGACGTGCCTAAATAACCACAAGCAGCTTGCTGGAGGAAGAATAAGCTCCAGTTCCCATAGCTTCACTAGTCTGTAATCTATAAATTCAGACTTGTGAGAGTCTTTGAGTGGGATGGGAAACTGTTGTCCTGGAAATGTGGGATGATTTGTTAAGAATGGAAGGAAGTTGATCTACAGGATGACAATACCACCTCTGCATCCTCTATAGATGAACAATCAGGCATTACATAGCACTCCAAAGATTCACCATTGTCAGCCCTAACCGACACACATAACATGGGATGAGGATAATGGTTATTGTATAGGCTAGAGGACATGATGTTACTGATAAAAATGGGTAGGTGGTGATTATGATTATGTGAATGATGATGACGATAACATGATCAAGGCATTTCTCTGTAGTTCCGGTCTTCCTCCTGCAGCGCACAGCTGTGGAACACACACACACACACACATACGCAGAAACACAACACACACCTGGTAGCAGTGCAAAACGAGTTGTGTCAACACAGCTGAGTCCCTGTCCCTCTTCTCCTCCTCCAAGGTGTGTGTGTCCGCCATCCTCCTCGCTCTGGAGCCCGGTGAGAGAGAGAGTTCCCGGCACGTCCACACACAACCACATCCTGAGCGTCACACACAGACAGGAGGTACTTCAGGGAAAGAATAAGGTGAGCGCAGCACTGGTGAGCAGACGAGTACACACTGTCTGTCACTGACGGAGGAGCCATGTTGGGTTTTTAACAAGGTTTTCAGAGGCACACTGTGTGCCCACCAGCTTTTTATGAGCACTCAGAGAGTTATGTTAATGGTAAGGCTGGCAGCCATATTTAACCATATTTAAAAGGTGTACTGATACGGATCCACACAAAGGTATAATAGCTATACAATGCCTCTGTCAGAGAAATCATTTATTATCCATTTAATTCCAATTTGCATTAGAATTAATTGACCATCCTGAATGAAAGCTGGATCATATGTAACAACTTTGATAAAGAAAAGACAGGGGACATCACATCACAGTATAGTTTCCATTGGTAAAAGGTAACTAATGTCAAATATCACTATCAAAAATAAGAAAACTGTTATAGCGTGATGAACAGGACCATCACATACTTTTCCTCAACATTTTATCTTCTTTCTTCCTCTTCTTGCTCTTGCTCTCTCTTTCTCTCTCTCTCTCTCACACACACACACACACACACATACACACCTAACTACTAATCGAAAGCTAGCATGTTAAGCTGCCCTCTGGGCTGGAAGTGGGCAGGAGGCCTGGCTCAGAGACCCCCATTGTCCGCTCAATGGGCCCATGGAAAATATGAGCCCTGCTATCAGTGGCAGAGGTAATGAGTGTGTGTGCGTGTGTGTGTGTGTGTGTGTGTGTGTGTGTGTGTGTGTGTGTGTGTATATGCATTTGTTTGTGTGAGCATATGTGTGCCTGTTTTTCAGAGTGTGCTAAGTGCTGGTTTGTTCATGCGGATGTTTGTGTGTGTGTTTCCACAGACGGTGGGGGTCCTGACTGTGGCAGAAGCCTTTGTGTCTGGAGTGTATCGCTGCCTCGCCTCCAACTCTGTGGGCACAGACCAGCTCGACCTCCACTTCTACATCACAGGTAGTCACAGACAAGATGAGTCATGGACACTAAATGCCCTCATATACAATAAGTGTTTGGGTTTTTTCTATGCACAGCTGGTCAATTTTCTCAAGGGTTAAACAGCACATTACAGTACTAAAACTATTTTGAGTTCCCTCACAAACCCCCACCCACTCCCCCACCCACTTCAGATAGTTTCTATCATCTTCTTTCTGTCATTTCTGGCTTTCTCACCCCCCAACCCCCCTTCTTCCTCTTTTCGTTAAGTGGTTAACGGAGAGGCAGCTGATACGCTTGATGTTTTATCACTGTTGGCCAGTCAAATCATTTTTGCATTTATAGTTTAGGTTTTAATCCAGAACAGCAAATGCTGACAACAGTAAATGCAACTGTAGAACAAGCTTAAATGTGTAGATTGTCATCATAAGCAACCAATAATAAGAAGTGAGCGGGTGAAAGACACAGTGCCCATACAACTGATATAAGAATATTCCAGAGTGACCATGTGCGAAAGGTAGAGAAAGGTAAAATGCTATGTAAAGAAATAAGCCAGGGAAAGAAAGCAAAGTTTTCTTGTTTTTTGGTTTTTAACAGGAGTGCAAGCAGAAAAGATGGGGCAGGGAGTGGGAAAATTAGTGTTCAGGTTGCAAAAGAAGATATGGCGTGACTCTGCTGTCATTACTGGGGTGGCAGGGTCACTCCACCATTAGGGAGCTGGGAGGTAGAAGTGTCAAGGACGGGTGGAGAGATAGCAGGGTCACCGATGAGAAGGGAGAGTTTGACGTCTCCTGGCAAGGAGCAGGAGGGCGGCTCCTATAGCGCTCTGGTATTGTTTGTACCATCAGCCAATATATCACAACACAAAGCTGCAAGCAAAAGCAAATACTTTCATATAGAAATATTACTTTTCATATTTAAAAGTCTGATATATGCTAGAGGATATTTTAATGTTTTTAAAATGCTGCTTCGGTCTACTTCAGTGGTATCTTGTTACAAATTGCATGATTATTGTGTGGCAACCTACTAAATACAAGACGCAAAGAAGTTAATCAAATATCTATTATGTATTAGATTATTATGTATAGATCACAAAAATGTGATTGTATGTGACACATCTTCAAAAGAACAAAAAATATTAATATATATAATTAAAAAAAAAATCTCTCTCTACTTCTTTGAATTTAGAAAGCCTAAAGGTACCACACAAGTGTAAGTTACAATACTTGGCAGGACAAAGTAGTTGTCATGCATTGTGTATGTGTACATATTGTAGTTGTGTGCGTGATGTGAGGGTGGTTTTGTTACCATGGATACACAAGAAGGTGTGTGTGTGTGTGTGTGTGTGTGTGTGTGTGTGTGTGTGTGTGTGTGAGTGAGTGAGTGTGCGCTGGCCAAGCTTTGAGTGTGTGAGCAAGAGTGAAACAGGAACCTGGGGCTCTTATCGTTGCACTTCCCCGTGCGGCGCACTTCCTTGGACTGGCGGGTCCGCTTTATTTCGGGAGGCCTGGGGGTGTTCGGGAAAGATAAACACTATCTGCCATCAGGAAACCCTTGCGCCGTTTCCACGGGAAGTTTCAAATGGCTAAAGTAAATAAAAAGCCTTTTCACTGTATTCCACTAGCTCCTTTTACCCACAATAGCCATTCAACATTGTCATCAAAGGTTAAGAAAATGGAGGTTTGGTCGAGTCAACTCTTAAAGTGTAGGTTTCAGCCACTGGGCAGGATCCAGAGCCACATGTTGAGAAACTGAGAGGGCTTATTCTTCCAACAGGAGCTCAGTGAGGAGCTATATGTTCTGGATCTGAGCTCTCTCTCCCTCCAGTCCTGCTCCCTCCACCTCCCTCCCTTTTTCCATCCATCCCTACCTCGCCCCCCTTTACTACCCTGCTTCGACCTCCCCTTTCTTTCCTTCTCTCCTTCCCTATCCCTCTCCTTCTTTCCCTTCCTCTCCTCTCCTCTCACCTTCTCCTCCTTTGTGTTTCCCCCTAGACGTCCCAGGGGGCTTCAGTGTGAGCCAGGGGGAGGAGCCTAGAGAGGGCGGAGACTTCAAGCTCACCTGCGTAGCCAATAAGTACCTGTACACAGCGTTGTCATGGCAACGAATGGTTGACACAGTACGGACAGAGCACGCCCGACCGAGTGGTCAGCTCACATCAGGGGAGTTCTCCCATTCTCTGACCCTGTTGCTTAGCAACCTGACACCCAGCGAGTCCGGAACCTACCGCTGCTCCGCCCGTCACCTGCTGACTGGACAGGAGACGCACCTGGACACACAGGTGGCCGTCACAGGTGGGCACTTTTATTATCAACTTTGTCATCATCTTTATCATGATGATCCTTCTCCTCCTCCTCCTCCTCCTCCTCCTCCTCCTCTTCCTCATCATCATCTATAATCATCATCATTATTGTAAGTTACTTTTGAAAGGAATGGGTTATTTTACTTCATTATGTACCTCAACAAGTAATTATTTATGTAACAAAGTTACTCTTTATTAAAAGTAGCTTGTTAGAGTACTTTTATGAGATTGGCTTACTGTTTTAAAAACAGAGCAATAGTCTTTCAATGCATTTTCAAACAGTAAGCCAATCTCATTTATATGAAGCATACCTAGATTGCATGAGATGCTGAGGAATTTTCACTTTTTTCTACTTATTTTTTCTTAAATTTGCGCTAACAAAAATGAAACCATGTGAATGAAAAATACACATTCACATACACAAACAACATAATTTTAAAAAGTAACAAATAATGCATGACAATAATTGAAAAAAACAAACACATTATGTAACTAGTTACCTTGAGTACAAAGGACTGTTACGCTGACCGTAAATGATTATCTGTTGTGTCCAGTACTATATTTTTACCACTTTTAGTCACTCTTACGGTAAGTATTACAATCTACACGCACACACACACACACACACACACACACACACAAAATCCCTCCAACACAGGCAAAATCTATTTTCTAAACTGTTCTGAAAACTAAAACCATTTCGAAACTGCTTTTGAAATCTCCCTTGAGCAATCATTTTGTGACTAAACGGAAAACCAATTTTCAAAGCAGTTTCACTTGTATTAAATGAATTGAGCTCACCCCATTCCCCACACAACACCTGCATTTCGTGTGCATATGTTGCACATACATACAAACAAACACCTCCTGTCACAGAGGGCTTGGTGCTTGGGAATTGGGTCCCCTCAGCTTCCTGGGGCCCCACCCTGCCTTTGCTCTTGCGCTCCAGCTCAGCACCTCTTTCACGTGGGAATGAGCTCTTGTCTGGAGGAAGAGCACACAATGGCACTTCCCACAATGCCACATTTACAGGCCCCTGCACAGGGCCAGAGGAACAATCAGCCAATCAGACACTGTCAGGCCCCAGCCCCGCGGACAATCATCAATTGTTGTCCAGGAGGAAGATAGGGGAAACAACAATCAGTCGCCTTGGTTAAGTGACTTTTCTTCATGTCTTTTACTGCTGTTCTCTATACAATCAGAGCTCAACACGTAGACTTCCTCCTCTAGGACCAGCACAGGGGAATTACTAGAGAGAGAGGGGGAGCAGAAAGAGAGAGAGAGAGACAGAAAGAGAGTGATATGGAGAGATATGTAGAGAGAAAGAGGAAGGGAAAATGGAAAGAAAAATTCAGGCATGATGGGCGAGAGACAGAGAATGGGAGTCATCTGGTCTAAATATAGTGTCCGTAGGTGAGAAGGAAATTGAAAAATGGTTTGTGACTCATTGTGTCTTACTCACAGGCTAATAACAGTCCGGATGATGAAATACTACATTGTTGAGGATTTTAGGAAATGGGTTTGTACGGCAGGGTATTTCAGGGTGACTAAGGGACCCAAGAGAAACTTAATGTCAGCTGACTCACAGGTTGAAGTCGAGGCCACTCTTTCACAGAAATGTGTCACTAACAGCGCGCATTATTGTCCAAGACTGGCACTGTTCCAGAGAACAGCAGGAAGAAATAGAACTGGTTTCAATTCACAGAGAAACTGACAAAGAGCAATCTATTTCAGTCTATGAATAACGATTACTGTATTATGACAGTATATACTCTACATCTTGAGGTAATTTGCTAAAATTGCACAAATACACACACCCTTTCACACCCTCTCTCTCTCTCACATACACACACAGTTATATGCACTATCCTCTTTAACACTCATGGTGTGTGTGTCCCTCTTCAGTCCTGGAGCCTCCGGTGCTGCTACACAATCTGACAGACTGTAGTGTGAATGTTAGCAGCTCAGTCACCCTCAGCTGCCCCGCCCACGGCGTACCTCTCCCAACCATCACATGGTACAAGAACGAAGGCACTCTGTCACAGGGATCAGGTAAAAAAAAAAAATACCACAGACAAACAAACTTCAGAGGTAAAGAAGCTGGTGCCTTGAGAGTTTGTCCATTTTTGCCGTTCCTCATCATCAGGTATCGTCATAACACCGGAGGACGGGACCCTCCATATTGATCGAATCACAGTGGAGGACCAGGGCCTGTACACATGCCAGGCCACCAATGAGAGGGGGTCTGCAGAGAGCTCTGCCTATATATGGGTCAGCGGTAAGCATTCCTTCCTTGACCCAATAGTGTTTTTCAACTGTGTCTGTCTCTCCCCTTGATTGGCTGCGTTTACCATGAACTTGTCAAAGATGGGTCTCTTCCATATATGGGTGCGTCGATGTCTGACTGTCTTTTGTTCCAAGTTCTGGAAATAGAACAGTTTGCCTGAGTCTGATATATATAGTCATATATATAGTCACATTAGTATTTACACAGTGAGGTGTGGAGGAAACTGAATCCTTAATGTTTAGTTTAGTTTAGTTTAGTTTAGTTTAGTTTAGTTATATATTTGCACAATTATTAAAAAGACCAAAATAGATAGAAAAAAACATGTAGGCTATACATAGTGCAGGATGGGGCTAGAAACCCAGAAGGGCTTATAAGGTGCCTCACCCAATATTAAATTGCAGAAAAGGATATGTCTGTTTATCCATTTCCAAAAATAAACACATATCAAAGTATGTCTAGCATACTTCCAATGTGGAACTTGCTTTGCCTTTTGTTCAGTTGTCCTCACTCGCTGACACACACACACACACACACACACACACACACACACAGTCACACACAGATACACACACATATACATCCGGTGGCAGAAGAGGCAGGCCCGATGGTTCTACTACCCCTGTCTGAGTGCCATTCCCTGGGCAGTGGCGGACGCTTCCCAGCCCGGGCCTGGAAAGAGGAGTGGCTGTGTGTGTGTTGTTGTGTTCTGATCAGTCAGGAAGGAAACTGTCTCCCTTTTTTATTTCCTCCGGAAGGGCCCAGCCTGCAGCTCCGAAGGGCCCCACTCTGCAGTAAACTGGGTATTTCTACATCTTCCAAAAGAAAAACAAAAAAACAACAACTGGGGCTGAGATTAATGAGGAGGATGGGTGGTAGTGTCTCGCCGGTTTCCACATCGGTGGAGGTAGACGGCTAGAAATGTGGGGATTAGCGTGGGACAGTGAAAGAATAGCGCCCCCATTTGGAAGGGTGGGGAATGATGAAAGCATCAAGCACCTACAAATGATCTATCTCTCTCACTCTCACACACACACACACACACACACACATCATGAACAGTCACACACTAGTGCTTACAACGTATTTCTGATGCGGAACTGTAATGCTGACTAAGGACTTCTGTATGCATGTGTGTGTGTGTGTGTGTGTGCGTGTGTGTGTGTGCATGCAGGTGCCTCAGAAGCCTCATTCCTGGAAATCCCCACCCTCACCTGTACCTGTGTGGTGGCCACTCTCTTCTGGTTGTTGCTCACTCTCTTCATACGCAAACTCAAACAGGTGAGAGGAATGAGCAGGATGTATCACTCTTCTCTGATAAGTATGATGAAACAAATGAATGAATATCATCATTTGTATTTGATAAGTATAATGCTGCTGTTTTTTGAAAGATTTGTAAGTATGTTTTTCTTTCTTTTTATTGAATTTCAAGTTTACTTGGCCCTTCAAATGTCCAATTTCATAAATGTTGGTCCAGTGAAACCTATTTAAAAATCATTGCAAAATTCTAGGTAATTCTAGGTAATCATATTCTTCATAATATGACTGTTGGGAAGTACAAGATTTCCACCCAACAGATTTGTGATGAACACAAACCACCTCATCATCATGAGTCATCATCATTTGTGGTGTGTGATTGTCTGATGAATGTGTAAAACTTCACCCTTCAAACAATTGTAGCCACTGAACATTGCCGTTAATGGTTAAAGTGTGGTGTGTGCTCATCTGCTTCTGTTGTTGGAGCACAATATTTCATTTTTACATAACACTCCTCCTTTCTCCTCAGCCAAACCGCTCCAGCACCAAGCCAGAGTACCTGTCAATCATACTGGACACAGGAGAGGGGCCAATGGAGGAGCAGTGTGACAGGCTGCAGTACGATGCCAACCAATGGGAGTTTCCTAGGGAGCGCCTCAGTTTAGGTACTCCTCACTGGGAAACAGCTATACTGAGTTCTCTCTTTATGAAAAACTGTAGAAATGGATCTTCTTATGCTACTGTTAGCTTGGACTGTGATATAAAAATGGGAGGGAATGAATGGGGAATGTGATAACAATGAGAAAGAGGGGAGGTATTTAAGATTGCCAAACAGATGAGAAGTCTTTCTCAGAGGTCTTATCAGATATTATTGGGAGTGCCTCTCATTCCATTAATCAGACTGTGTGTGTTGTCTGTGGTGAGCTAATCAACTCTGCCGGCGGTGTGTAAACTATGTTTACTGGAACTAATCAGCTCTCGCTATCTCTAGGGTGGGATTAAGAATGTGCTCCAGTTGGATGCACTGTACTGAAGTCTATGATGGATGATAATACTAATTAATGAAGCATCTTAATTTAACACACAAACACACCTCGCTCTTCCTCCTCTCTCCCTCCCCCCCTCTCTCTCTCTCTCACCCTCTCTCTCTTTCTCCCCTCTCTCTCTCTCTCTCTCTCACCCTCTCTCTCTCTCTCCTTGTCTCTCTCTCTCTCTCTCTCTCTCTCACCCTCTCTCTCTTTCTCTCTCTCTCACCCTCTCTCAGAGAAACCTTTGGGCCGTGGAGCCTTTGGGAAAGTCATGCAGGCGTCTGCCTTCGGTATAGACAACGCCACAAGCTGCAGGACCGTGGCTGTTAAGATGCTCAAAGGTAGAAAATGGATTTAAAAAAAGATCCTTAAATAGACTGCATGCATAGAATAGAATATAACTATTTATTGTTTATGAAGAACAAATTATCTTTTCTTTACACAGTGTCAGCAATACACCACAATAAAACTGTATCTTACTCAAGCAGCAGCACTTCCAGGATTGTCTCTACAATGTCTTATCTAAATATTAATATTGTTTAGAGTTGTGTGTGAGAGCATTAGCACACTGAACTCTCCGGCATCACGGTTTTTGCTCCTGTCTCACCACCAGAGGGAGCTACAGCCAGCGAGCACAAAGCTCTCATGACTGAGCTGAAGATCCTTAACCACATTGGAAACCATCTGAATGTAGTCAACCTGCTGGGAGCCTGCACCAAGCCAGGAGGTGTGTGTGTGTGTGTGTGTGTGTGTGTGTGTGTGTGTGTGTGTGTGTTGTGTTTGTGTGTGTGTCTACCATGCATGCATGCATCTCTAAGTGTGCACATGTCCCTACATTGCATATATTGTGCCTGTAATGTGCATTCATGTGAGCGTGTGACTGTGTGTGCATATTTGTGAGTGTCTTTGTGCATGCTTGCCATAATCATGATGTGTGTGTGTGTGTGTGTGTGTGCGTGTGTGTGTGTGTGTGCAGGACCACTGATGGTCATAGTGGAGTACTGTCGCTATGGAAATCTCTCTACCTACCTGAAGAGCAAGAGGGAGGTGTTTGTGCACAACAGGGTGAGTTCAGCTCAACAGCTTTCAGCCACCCGTGTCTACGATCACACACACACACACCCAGATGGTGTCATGATGGCCATATCTCACACATACAAACACACACACCGCACACGCACACACACACACACATACAGTACACACGACATACATATCTCACATTCATCTTCCCCTCTCGGTTAAGTGCTAAATAAATTCACCCCTCATGCAAACATGCAAACACAAAGTCATACATACTCAAAACCTCGCTTCTGCAATCTATTTAAGCTTCTAAGATGTTATCTGTACCAGAAAAAGAGGTGCGTTTCCTACATTTATTCACAAAGTTTAAGCTGACATAACTCAAAATCGAAGCATTATAGTGCCATCTTCAAAGCTTCAACACATCATACATATGCTGATCAGCATTCTTGATATTGTGTGTGTTACTAAATATCATTTTCTAGTACAATGTTTGCTGTAGCAGAGCTACAAAATGCAGAATAGCGCTAAAAATAAATATATACTGTACTGAACAGCTTAAAACTGCCACCACATGTTGATAAAAAATACCACAACCCAGCCTCTCCATTCTAACCATTAACCATAGAGATAAAACTGTTTTATCTCTATGCCATTAACCTCCTTTGACTGTATCCATTTCAGTATCTTTCACTCTTTCTGCCACATGATTTTCAATCATATTCAATTGATTTTACTCCCTCTCAGCTGATTGGAGAAAAGGATGGAGGGCCGAGGAGTGTGAGCAGCGTTTCCAGCAGCCAGAGCAGCATTAACTCCGGGTTTGAGGAGGAGAGAGAGAAGAAGGACAATGACCAGGGTAAGACAGAAGACGATTTAATATGTTCCTCTGTTGGTGCATATTCAAGCTGCTTGATCAGTGACATACACTGTCCTCTTAACATCCAAGAAAGGTTTCTATATGTATCTAGATCATTACAAAAAGGGAAAGTGACATCAGATCCTTGTGTCAAATATCTCCCTCTCTCTCTCCAGATCCAAAGTCTGTCTCCAACTCTCCCTTGTTCCTGAAGGATCTCATCTCCTTCAGCTTCCAGGTGGCACGAGGAATGGAGTTTCTGGCCTCTCGCAAGGTCTGGTACTCCTCTGCCCTGTGTGTGTGTATTTGTGTGTGTGTGTGTGTGTGTGTTTCAAGTGGTTCATTTCTTCCTTCTTTTTGTACCTACATCAGTGTATTCACCGAGATCTGGCAGCCAGGAACATTCTGCTGTCTGAGAGTAAAGTGGTGAAGATCTGTGACTTCGGCCTGGCCAGGGACATTTACAAAGACCCCGACTATGTCCGCAAGGGAGATGTGAGTATATCCACCATTTGAATACTTATCACAATTACTTGTTCAAAATGATTGATGGCATCATAATAAAGCTCATTATTGAATGTTACTGAAGTTTTTGGCTTCAAACATGATATCTCAGACATCACTGTCTAATTTTGATGAGGAAACTTGGAGGGATGATGCATTTTGGCACTCGCATTTAATCAATTACACTGATGGAAGAAGCCGCAGTCTACACTGAGTGTCTATTATTACAGTATGTTGGGACAGTGCCTACACTGAGTGCAAAACAATGACTGCTTATCACCAAAGACATCGCCAAAATCAATCACTTTAAACTTTGAAAGGATGGAGGGTTGATGCTTCTTGTTACTGATTGGCCCATGAGGTGCCTACATCATTTGGGGGGACGACATGTTTACTGTTATATATAAATAAATATTGAGCAATGAACATCAGGAAAAATGGATAAGTAGCGGTTGGGAATACAAAAATTGCATCAACTTTTCAACATGTCAAACTTTTAACGTTTCCTCATACAAATGGCTCTTTGTAACCCTCCACCTGCACTGTGATTGGCTGAGCAGGCCCGCCTCCCCCTGAAGTGGATGTCTCCAGAGTCCATCTTCGACAAGTTGTTCACCACCCAGAGTGACGTGTGGTCCTACGGTATTCTGCTGTGGGAGATCTTCTCTTTGGGTACGCTCCCTCCCACCACGTGTTTGTAGTAGACATGTACAGTACATATCTGGCATATGGTGTGTGTGTGGGATTTGTGTTTTATTCTAATGTTTGAGCAGAAAAAAATATATAGGAGATGCTGTGTGTGTGAAAGCCTTGAGTTAAATCAAAGTCTATATTCATGTGGGGTTGGGTGTGTTGTCTGTGTGTTCACATATTCATGTATTTGCGTGTGTGTGTGTGTGTGTGTTTCATGTCTTGCTCTTTGTGTGTGTGTCCAACAGGAGCTTCTCCATACCCCGGTCTTCACATAGATGAGGAGTTCTGTCACAGGCTGAAGGGGGGCACAAGGATGCGAGCGCCAGAGTACAGCACACCTGAGATGTGGGTTGATATTTTTCACAGCGCTCTAAACTGCTAAAAACAGCTGTCCTGTAGCTGAACCCGACCTTCCTGTAGAGGGGCCCACAGAGTAGATCAGTTATGGGTATCTCCATATCTCTGAAGAGGGGAATTTGCAGTTGCAAACAAATAAGCTTTTCAGACATCTCCTTCCTTGAACCTTTTAGTATTTCAATATTATCTCAGTTCATGTATTAACAAAAATGACTCCAAATCCATAGTTTTGTGTGGCAGGGCTGCCCATATGTCTCTATAGATTTGGTCTTTAAAACAAGTGTAAAAGATTATCCTTCAAGATCCTACAAGAGATAATATTGCATGTGCTTTGGTTGCAATTTAACAAACACTATATATGTGTGTGTGTGTACAGTTACAGCACCATGCTTGCATGTTGGGAGGCCAGTCCCTCAGACCGACCCACCTTCACTGACCTGGTGGAGACACTGGGAGACCTGCTACAGGCAAGGGTTCAGCAGGTCAGGTCACACACACACACACACACACACACAAAGTTTATATGGAGACAGCGAACAGAACTTCAGTAAGGACACTCCAGTTCATATAGGGTTGTGACATTTACATTACATGTCATTTTATATTGTATATAAGCTTGTCATAAGGTGGTGACATTTATCCACTGTCCAGGACAATGATTCAGTGTGTGAACAGAGATAAGCTAGATGAAAACCAAAGACCCAAAGACACACACACACTCACAAAATAAGGTCATACAGATTTGCCCCCTTGTTGCTGCCCTTGAACAGGATGGGAAGGACTATATTCCTCTGGGATCTTTCATGAGTGGAGACATGCACAGCAGTGAGAGCTACACAGGGAACTTCTCCACCAACCTACAGCCGCATGCAGTTACCAACCTGGGGTAAGGAAGTCACACTGCTACTGACTGAGAACAGAAAATGAGAAAATGAAAAGGTACAAGATGAATATCTACATAGTGCGCTGTTTATGGCTGTTTGGTTTTTCATTCTTCTCTTTTCTTTTTTCTGTTCTCACATTTACAGTATTGTGGTGATGGTGGCACATTAAGGCATTTAGCTGACACAGTAGAATAAGATTAAATTCTTAGATCACCAAACATCACTAGTAACCATTAGTAAGCAGCATGTGAGTCAGACAATAGATGTTACAGCTATTACTGTGTCCCTAGAGTAATTGTGTATAGTAGATAAGTGCTACAGCAGGTAAGGAAATAAGAGCCAAGGGAGAGAAGGGAGAAAGTATTTTTTCAACACAGGTGCATTTCAGAGCAAGTAGAGGAGGAAGTGATGGGAGAGAAAAAACAACAACAGGTCACAAAACAGGAATATGGTTGAGAAGGAAGAGAAATTCAGTGTAACCTTTTGAACGTTTTTGTTTTGAATCTTAATCTGATCCATCCAGTTACATGAGGGGCATGGCCACACTTCAGACCTTTGAGGAGCTACAGTGCAAGGAGCCAGCCAGCCCTGATGTAAGAAAACACACACACACACACACACACACAGAGAGAGGAGACAATAAATGCACAACAACTAATAGTGAGAATTGACTCATTTCAGCGCAAATAGAAGCAAACAGAGGCACAAACTAGGAACTCCCTGATGCACTGCATGTGTGTGACCTGTGTGTTTCAGGATGAGCAGTGTGACAGTGGGATGGTCCTGCCATCGGAGGAGCTGAAGCGTCTGACATGGAGCGGCGGCACCAAGAACAGGAAATTCAGCAGGTGGTGTGACTTGTAATCCCTGACCTCTTAACCCTTTACTTTCCTCGCCGCTCTGTCCGGACTGTAATCCTCTCTGAATGCTCATGAAAACACAAAGTCAAGACTGGAAGAAGAAGTCTTACATTACACGACTGCAACCACTGCTGTGTTCATGTAATACGTCACAAACAAGACAATAACTTGTGTGTGTGTGTGTGTGTGTGTATTCAGGTTCTTCACCTTCAGTAAGTGCCGGGAGAACCAGGTGCCCTGCCTGTGCGATGACATCACAGGTCTCCATGACGATGAGCCGTCTGTCCTGCCGTGCGACTGGGAGTCTGAGGAGGGGAGCTCTCCTCCTCCCGACTATAACTCTGCCTTTCTCTACCCCTCTCTCTAGCATCAGCCTTTATCAACTATAATGAATCTTTATTTTTTTCTACTCATTACTTGGAACTCACACTCCTTGTCCACTTAACCTGTCTGCATCCTCTACCTCATTGTAGTATCTGCAGGTTATCACTCCCTCTTCCTTCACCGAAATATATACTTCCTGATTGCCTATTTTTTTGGCATTTTCCTCCTTCAAAGCTCAATATCACATCTCTAGAGTCTAGACCATACCCATAACTTCATTCTTTTCTAAACTATATATCACATATGCTGTCGTACAACCTCAATAATGCTCCTGTACCTAACCCCTTCCAAGAGCAGCTAAGTATTGCCTGATAGTACTTATCACATGCAATTACACAGAATGTATCTACTGACTTAGTATTATTAGAGCTTACTATGTTGGTACCTTGTGCACCGAGCTTTGTGGAAGAGGAACACTGCTGTTTGAAATGATGATAGTTCCTCTCACACTTCTATATGCTGGAAGAAATTAATGGAATTATATGTGTTACACAGAATGTATCTATTGGTATTTATTTTAATGCTGTAATCTTTATCTCATGGATATGTCATTTTTGTGCCATAAATTTGATCTCAAGCTGACATTATTTGAATATAAATTACATTCATTTCTATATCAAATATTATTTGATATAGAATCACTATCAATACATTTAGCAAAACTGACAGGAGCCTATAAACTGTAAATTTTGTGCTCTCATACTGTTCATTGAAGTATTTTTTTGTGGTGAACAATCAATGCAGCATGTGCCAACTTTGTGTTTAAAGTATAGATCAAGAGAGAATGATTATATTTAAGTACTGCAGCTGCTTTTAAGTGATGCTCAAATGTTTACTCAAACACAAAAATCTCAAAATGTGTATTTCAGCTGTAATAAGCAGTAACAAGTGAAGTGAAATTATATTGCAAATTGAAAATAGCCTGTTACTAAAACTATTCATAAGTGATTGATAATTTAGGGCTTAATCCACTAAACATTTACACAAAGTTCTACTGTGTTCAGGTGAAATTAGATCTGAAAATGTATCTTTAGGAGAAAGTGACAATATTTTCATGTTTCAATTTTCAAGGCCATTAATCACTACTGAAAAACGCAAACATTTGAATGTCGATGCAGCCCATATGTTGATGTCACTGTTACGGTTTTTTTGTTTGTTCGTAAAAACATTTAAAATTTGACTGAAAAAAAGTTACTAATTGCTACATCATCAGCATCTACAATCGCAAAAATGACGCAAGATGCCGCATGGATCAGTTTTGGTATTCTTTATTAAAATACTGCTGTACACACAAATATTGCAAAATTTGAGACAATGAACACAAGAGGGGCATAAAACATACTAAGATGGTGATTGTAGGTATGTTGATGTGTGGGGGGGAGAGAAGGTCATCACTAATATTACTGGAGTGTGTGTTATGACGTGGAAGATAGTGATATGAACACTGACATTGTGTAGGCCAAGTAGAGGTGCGTGTGTGTGTGTCTGAAAGAGTGTGTGTGTATGTGTGTGTGTGTTGAGGGTATTCTAAAGCACCACATTCACCAAATATGTTTTGTCTGTTCATTTCACTAAAACAGAGGAAGTAGTACATGATCTAACATAGCCAGTTCCCTGCAGGTGGGTTGCCCCCAAGTACAGACCATCGATTCCCACAACACTTTTATCAAGTGCAGGTAAAACCAACTGCAGCCAAAGCACTGTCCTCGATTACGCCTTTCACCTCTCCTCGTCTCTTTCATATGTATTTGAGGATGTGGTCCACACCTGTGACTCTCCTGTTCTACAGCATTAAAAGGTCTGCACCCGTTACTTTCTCCAATGGCTACTGGGAACAAGACAAGGGTAGACAAAGAGGGGAATCAAGAAAAGTGGTTTGGCACAGCTTGGATTTGTTTTCTATCAAGGCGAAGCAGGTTTGCACCGAACGCATTCGATTTACAAACTGGACACTTTCGATTGGAAGAATGCTGATGTTTTAAACAATAAAAAAAAATTAAAAAAAACCTGCCCTGACTGCCAATTCAAATATGGAACTGTGCTTAAGGGCAACACGTAATCCCTCACAGCATGATCTCCACAGTACCTTCAACTTCCCAAAACCCCCATCTGAAGACGTCCCGCCCACTCCATCGTAGCTCATCTATCTGACTGGAGGGGGGGCGACCAATGACAGCCAAACACATTCAATCATTGGGCCCCTCCAGCTGTTCGTCATCCTGAGAGAAATCCAAGCCATCCGAGTGAGTGCATCAGCCAGCGCCCCCTTCCCCAAACCTCTGACTCACTGCCCCGGGCGACCCCCGGGTCAGAGGCATGGGGGGAGGGGGGGGTTTGGTGATGTCACTGCTTTGTCTCCAGCACGTTTGTGTCTCATGATCTTAAAAGTCAAATAAAACAAAATCATTGGCGCCCTGTTCCCATTTTCGCCCACTATCCCCCTCCCCTTTCCCTAAACCCCCAACCCCTGCTGGAATTGGTCCACAGAATAAAGAGTTGTATTGAGGCAAAAAAAATAATTGCACTCCCATATCCCATCATGCATCCCTGCACGACAGTTGAGCAAAAAAAATACCAGCTAGAAAAATCGTCACAAAAAGCATCACTTATTCTCAAATGTAGCGGGGCCCGGACACCTTGAGGGGAAGGGAAGTTCGGGATGGGAGAAGGAAGGAAGAAGGAAGAAAAGGAAGGAAGAAGAAGGGAGAGAAAGGTTGGGGGGGGGGGCTCAGGGACCAAAATAAGGACATTCCACAAAGAGGCAGCTGTGGCTCCACCTCGAGAGAAGCCCCACCCGCGGGCGACACCCAAGTGCTGGACAGCCGATCCGACATTACCCATCCCTAGCGGTTCACATCACGACAGTGTCCATTAACCAAAGGTGGTTGCTGCATGACTCTGCATATGTAACAAACACTTGGTAGACAGCATCAGGAGAAGACACCCCTTCCTCAGTGCCAACAGAAACCACACAGTTTCATTCCCCGACCCCGCATCCGCTAGCCCACCCTCCCGCATTATGAGCCCAATGTTCCGCAACCCTTGACCCTCCTGAACCAAGATGTCGCTAATCCACTGACCCAGCCCATTTTAACCCTTCCCTCCCACCCAAGTGGTTTGTCCTTTCTGAGGGGGAACCAACAACCGAGGCGAAGGTGGGCTGGCCCATTTCACAAATGGGTTCCATCCCAACCCTCTATGAAAGCCTGGAGTGGTGTGTCCCGTCTCCTAGTGCGTCAGTATGAAGGGGTGTGGTCTCCAGCCGGAAGAGAGATACAGTCAATAGAAAAGCTGGATTTTTTTTTTTTTTAATTCTTAGTCTGCTCTTGTATTTTACGTCCGTGTGTGTGTGACTTTAGCGCTCTCTGTACACCCTGTAGGCCACTCACACAAATTCATAAAAATAACAAAAAATTAACAAAAAAATTAAAATCTTAGTGCATCCTTCTCAGAAAAATAAACCCCAACTGTAGAAATAAACAATAAAAGCAGGAAAAAAGTTCAAAACCACATGGTTTGTTTCTCATGTTTTGTTCCCCAAATCTAAAAAAATGTCATCATACTCGTTCGTCACAGCTTCCATATTTGTCCTTTTTCTTTTTTCTTTTTTTTTAAATTTGCAGCTGCGGGGTTTAGGAAAACTAAAAAAATACACTTTAGAAAAAGCCTTCCTGGTGGACAGGGTCAGTGTATGTGACTGAGGTTCAGCAAGCCCTGCCCCTCTGCCCTTGCCACGCTGATGTCGTCTCTTTGAGCCTGGTCCTCCGCTGTAGTGCAATAGTGTGCTCCAGGTCCGGACAGTCCCACCCCGGGCCCAAAGAGGGCGCTACAGAGGGCCGGTGGCAGCAGCCTGCAGCTCCTGGAAGGTACTGTCGAAGCAGCGCTTCAGGTCCGAGTACGTCACTACCAGGACGCTCTTCTCGTCCCGAGACACCAGGCTGATCTTCTCAGGCACGCCCGCGTCCAGCTGTGCACACACACACACACAAACAAACAGGCAGACACAGTAAGACATAGATATCATGAGTTTGGTAATTATATATATCTGATATGATATGCTCATTAAATTACTGTGATCTGATATTTCTGATATATCTGAGTTATCCACATATTCACAATCTTTGAATGTTACTTTACACGTGTGGCGTTATTTTTTCCCCGAGAACTGCAGTCCACCCAGATAGAACCTTATAATTCCAAGCTAACGATATTTAGACTAGTAACTTATTAGTGAGCTTCAAGATATGTGAATATAGATAAAACATATCAATCAGTGGCTACGTGACACGTAGCTACAAAGACCCGTGGGGCCAGGTTCAGATCTGAAGGAGACAAAAAAAAAAAAAACAGAAAAGAGGAACAACAGAGGCAGAGATAAGACGAGATAAAAAAAAAGACAAGACAAATTAAAATGGAGGTACAATGTAAAGAGAGAACTTAAGGATGTACGTGATAAATCCACAAGGTAGTCGGTCTATTGTTTTTATTTCATAGGCGATTGTGCTGTTATTCTGTGGATTTTTCATCAGCTTCTCTCAAGATCTTGGTTGGATTTGGGACATGGCTTCAGAACTTCCCTATAGTTTGTGTTTGTCCTTCGTTTCAAGAGTAGCACAACCACACTGGGATGATTAGTAGCTCCAAACCAAACCCTATAGCTAGTTCATTCTCTGCTAGGCTATCCAAAGATAACAAACCAGAACAACCATTGATAAACAAATATCAAATGTCACTGATGGCAGCAGGCCAATAATCAGGTCTACTTTTGCCCCCTTCTATGTGTGTTGGAAAAGGCATGCAGGATTTTGCAGCCAGTGCATGCAACGCATAAATGATACGTTCTGAAAATAGGCCATACTGTTGGATTAATTGATCAGAATTAATTGGCTCAACCAATTTAGACAATTAATCAGTCTGAAAAATGAACATGGAGGGTTGTGCCTCTTCAAACAACAATGAAAGAGAAACAGAGTCGAAGACAAAGTGAGCCGACTGACTTTGTTGAGGCAGGAGACGATGTGGCTGAGGTCGATCCAGGGGGTCCCAGCTTCTGTCACCTGGTGGAACAGGTGATCCCGGAATAGCTTCAACAGGTAGCGGTCGCCCGTCTCCGACCACGTTGGGTCCTTCTGAAACCTGAAAGCATCACAAAGTCACTGAGTATTCACAGAGTTACATATCACATGCAGGGATGCGTCTTTATCGAGTGTTACTTACTCTGGCCTCTCGTTGATGGTGCCCAGCTTGGCCAACAGGCGGAAGAGACGGCCGTTTTGCACTTCCTGCAAACACACAATGATTTCATTCATCAGTTGTATACATTTAGCGTTTTTACTTCTTAAGGAAAGTAGTTCAGTGAATGAATATGCTTTTCAATGGACTGGAAATGACGTGAAGCTGAAGTAAGAACACACAGCTGAAACTTGAAAATTGGCACCAAGTGTAGCAATAATTGTGCTGCAGGAGGCAGTAAAAGTCATCTTATAGTATTGTGAGAATATAGGTTAACACACACACACACACACACGCCTAGCAATAAATAATACCCTGTCACATAAAATCCTACCCTTGCTATGGCCCAGTTGTGCTCAATTGCGATTCATAAGAAAAGGGAAGGAGCTGGTGTTGGAGTTCCTCTGCCTATTTAGAGCACATTTCTGTGTTTATAAAAATAATGCCAGTAGGTGTTTTCGATGTAAAAAAATATATATATACAGCATCAAAAGTCACACCAGGCGGACAAACCGCACTGACAATATTCTCTGTATGTGGACAGAAATTCAGGTCACACACAAAATGCATATAGTTTTGATAAACAGGAAATGACACGGCTCTACCCATCAGCAAAGATGATAGCAGACCACAGCAGGTTTGGCCAGAAAAGCCGCCTCTCTCTGTAACCCAATTTCTACTGTAGTATGTCATTGGTCATTTCCTAAACTTACTTTGCTGCTCATCTCCCAGAATACTTCCCGTCATTGTAACTCTGCGTTCATGTAAACAGACTGTGAGACTTACTGCACATCAATTAAGGGCGGACAGTGACATCACAAATGTGGTCGGTGAGTACGAGGCAGGGGTAAAAAAAGAGGAAGCCAGGGGGTGAAGGAGAAAAAAAGATGGTCAGCGGTTTCACACCCTCGATCTCTAATATGGGAGAAGAAATATCAAGGCGAGATTGCAAAGGCTACAGTATAGCGCACAACATCCTGTGTGTTCACACCTGTCAACTAACTCTACCCTTAACCCATTTCTCCTCACTACCCAAGAATATCAGTCATGTTTATGCATACTTTCCCGTGTGTGTGTTTCCTTGTGAGACATGAACACTCCTTCTATGTGTGTGTGTGTGTGTGTGTATTCCTGTGCATACAGGTAGAGTCCATTTGCATACCTTGGCCAGGTCTTCCTCAATGACATCATTCCTCATCTGCGATGCATCCAGTTGTGTGTAGAATCTGGCTCCGATCATAGGCATAATGTCATTGACGCTGCGCAGGCGAGACTGCTCAGTCAGCAGATACCTGCACACACACACGCAAACACGCACACACACACACACACACACGCCAAAGTCAGAGTCTGCGTATAGGTGAAGTCTTGTTATTTTTGTGCTCCCACTTCCTCTGTAAACGTGACAATATTTACACGGGCCCCATTAAAGGGGTGGTTACAGTTAGGATAGGGCCCATTAAAGGGGCCCTATCATAGGAATTCAATTTTTCCTCTGTTCATATACAAATGTTTAATGTAGACATTGTTAAAATTTTATATTGTTTGAATGGTCAAATTTAAATTCATTAATTTAATTAATAAAAAAAAGAAAACAGGCAAAACAGGCAGGCAGTTTCTGACTTATTCCGGTCACGGTATCATGACTGGACTTGGTCTCGACTGGCACGCTTCCCTCAATAATTGCCAACATCCTTCCCATCTTATAAGTTTGCGGCATTCAAACTGCAAAGCCTTCACTCTGCAGGTTTACTTCATTTGAATTAGAGGAGCTGGGATTGTCGGCCAATCAGGATCCAGCAGTGTGTCTGTTCTGCCAGTATTACTTCAATAAATACTCTTTTAACTTAACTACATTTACTCTTATCCTAAGCCATGTGGTATATTTGAAAATAAAATCATAAAAACTGAATAATATGGGACATTTAATGTGATTACAATACTACTACTTAGATTTTTAAAATGACAAATGGACCATGTAAAGTTAACATAGTTATGTTTCTTTGATAAAAGGTCATGACTGGAGGATTCATGCTGTTATACATGTTGGATACAGCAATATTAGTCAGATAATTGGGGGGTTATTTGGACATGTATGCATCTTAATCTGACTATGTATGTCAGTCTGAGTTCTGAGACTTGAAAGCAGGTTTCATGCTTCTCAGATGTCACCGTGGGATAATTTGTGGGAAAGTTACAGAGGGGCAACATGATCGCCATGGGAGCATGGGACAACATCTCATGACAGGAGGAAAATGAATGATGTTGTTTGTTGCCAATAGGCGGAGACAACAACTGATGCATTATATCAATACTACATGGAAATGGGAATATTACCAGAACATTTCTGTTAGCCGCGCATTAATGCACACTCTTTGGATACAAGATTAACAGTGTGTGAAGAATATAAAGCCAAACTCCTGAACTGTGCTGCTCTTACAGGATGAGGTTCTTGAGGTCTGAAGAGTAGTTGATTGACACCAGCTCCATGGCCTTCTGCAGGTTCTCCCTTTGAATGCCAGCCAGGGAGTTACACGCCAACGCCAGCACCACCTTGCCCAGGGAGATTAGGTCTGCTTGCTGCATGCACACACACACAAATAAAATACACATAAATGATGAAGCTCTGCTTAGCAAGACCATTACCCACACAATTTGTAAAGTAGATGTGACATGACTCGCTCCATTACACAACTTTTCCCCTACATGTATGCATCTTAATTGGGACATCTTAACATGGACACTACAGAAAATACCTGGTACTGTGGCATTAGGGCAAGGTGGTTGGTCTGACTGTTGTCAAACGTTAAGACATCAAACACCCCAACACAGTTCACCCGTAACCTGCAGAGACAGAGAGCATTATCGTCAACATTTTGTATGTGGGTGTGTGTGTGTGTGTGTGTACGAACACATTTTTTACTTGCACATGTGATGCTTCTCTTTAAAAAAAAAAGGAAGCCTAGACTGAAAATATTCTTCCGCTTTCAATGCGTTTACAGTTAACAGTATCGACACCTTCTGAGTAAGACGGAGAAATTCCTGTGGCTTGCTACGAAGCCGTTTACGGTTATATGTGACTTATGAAGAACTACTACTCTTTATCTACTCTTTATCTACCCATGATCAAATGTCTGATGTCTTCGTGTGCGTGCGTACCTGGTCTTGCCAGTGATGAGAATCTTGCTGGGGTCCATGACACGGCAGGCCAGGCCAGCGGTGTGGATGGTGCGCAGGGCCGAGCTGAGCTGTACGATGTAGGCCCAGATCAGAGACTCTGGGAGCAGACCTGCATGCTGCCGGGGCGGGGGAGGTTCATGTTGCCCTGCACAGGAACACATGCGTTATCATACAGACGCACTTTCACATTTCATTGAAAAGAAACGGCTTAAGTGTGAAAATGTGTTATCAACTTCCTCGCCAAAATGATCATCACGGCAACCTGTCTCACATCTCTAGTTCCAACGTCAGTAGAAAGGTCAGCCACTGTCATTGTCTGTCAGTCTAACCACATTGAGTCAAACACACTAATGAAAAAAACAAACCGCACACATCAGTAAGGATAAAAGGTGAAGTTTGTGCTTGACCATAATAGGTGAAATAGGAGGAGATTCAGCTTGTTGGGCCCAGAAAACTTGACAACCAGCGATGCACAACATTGTCTTTCTTGCAGTGTTCTGTAACTTTTAGCACTGAGACGGGGTTAGGTGCTGGTGTTAAGGTGGGTAATTCACAACAAAAGCCACAGTTTTGCACCGCAAAATTGGCCAAAATGTTAATTTCCCTTATGGCAATTCCAATAAAAAGAGAAATTCTGGCTGGATGACCCAGTGAAGTGTTGGCATTTTTGTAGTATGTGTCACAGTGCAATGGTGTTGAGGAAACCCTTAAGCTACAGTATAATTCCTACGCTGTGGTTTGAAGGCGGTATGTGCTACTGACTACTACTATGAGCCTTGACAAAAGTTATTGTTTCTTCTTGACTGTGGTAAGGTGTATAGCAGGAGCCCAGACTGGGTCTGAGTGGTTTTGCTTCCTCTGCCTGCGTTCCTCTAGGTAGGCCATACAGCACCTGCCCTAGGATCAGTTTCAGCCACAGTTTCCTCCAAGTCCCAATGTCTGTCTCACACAGCCACACGCACACCAACTGCCAAACTAGACTCCAAACACATGAATCCTCATTCAGGCCTCAGACTTGCACACTAAACTTGGGGGGGAAAAAAAGAGTAGTTTTAGACTTATTAACTTCTTGGGAAAAGTGTGTTTAATTTAGATTATCTTGTCATTTGATATATGCAATCTTATATCATCAAATGCCATTCCAAATGAATGGCTTTTTGAATACCCTGGCAAAATGAATCAAGTGCACATCATACCAGCTCAAGGCTGACTCAAATATAAACAAACAAACAAACACACACACATCTAAGCATTATACTCTATGCTCTAAATCCAGACTAAATGCAGACAGACCAATGCTCCAATTGCAAACAAGAAAACAAACTTTAAAGGTGTGAAGTGGAGGGGTGTTGTGTAGAGCGGAGTGTGAGGTAGTGCTTGGGTCTATGTTGGTATGAGGGAGGAAGGATGTGAGTGAGGTACGGAGGGAGGGAGTGAGTGAGGGAAGACCAGCTCACCCCACTTCCTCTTGGTGAAGAAGGAGTCTGCTGTTGGGTCGTTGAAATGCCTGCTGAACATGGTCTCTGCACCCGCATGGAAGTCATAGGAGAAAACCAAGGCTGGAACAAAAAGATAGAGAGAAGAGAATCATTAGAGCTTAGCAAACCAAACATACTGTACAGCAGTAGTCACTGTAGATGCCCCCATTCAAGCGTGTATCGACCATTTATCTTGCATTGTACTGCTGTCATTTTTTTCTTGACCATTATATAGGAGAATCAAATAGAAGACTAACAAAAAAACTCTAGTCTCTATCAGCCAACTAGGCACTAGCTTATTCCTTGTAACTTTTAACGGCTGAAAAAAACAAGAGCCAAAGCAACCACACGGTAACAAGTGTGTCTTCTACTACGGCTTCATTTATAGCATTGCCATGAGATCTAATGTACTATTCTAATGTAGACCCAATTAAACACAGTTGCAGAAACATGTGCATACAAAACAAACGTGTGACTGCACACACACACACACCATTAAAAAAAAAAGTCAAATGGACTAGCCTATATCCAGAAGACACAAACACGGAATTAAAATGCAATTACACAAGACACATACCCAAACGCATGCTTGCACACACACACACACACACTCACAGTGGTCTCCAAAGGCCTTGGTGGTGAAGACCTCCCTCAGCGTTACAGAGTTGGAGTGCTGAATCTTCTTCCACATGTCCACCAGCATCATGCACTTGGTGTTAACAAGGCGGAAACCTGAACATCAAAGTCAAAGGATTAAACAGAGTTTCCAGATAGACAACGAATACATTGGCAGAAAGAAAGAAATAGTTTTAAATATATCTAACAGTATCATTACATCCTGTTTGTCACCTTCAAATAGGATGAGTGCCACAGTATATAAGCATGTATGTTTATACTAAGGGATGTGAGGAAACAAGACATCACAAATACCCCACTGCCCACCCAAAAAAAAGCGAGTGTGAATTATGAACAGGTCTATTTGTATGTAATAAGGAGAAATACTCTAGTATAATTTCTTCTCGAGTATTGTTTCTTCATTGAGACAGTAGGAGAGATGAGAGATTATCTCATCTATTTTTCTTGAAACAAGGGACAAATTCTGCCAGTGTGTTAAGATAATTCCTCTTGTTCCGATGCAGTTTCACTTGTTTCGTGAATTTTCTAGAAACCAATGTCAATATTTTAAAAGATGGTCAAATAACGCAGGTCGTTCCAATAGTATCAATAAAATTAACTGTAATTAAAGAAAGTTCTTGAAATAAGTTGGTTTGTTTGCTTTGGGAGTACAATTATCTCACCCCATTTGTAGCTTTTTTCACTTATTTTAAGAAATATGATTTTAAGATTTCATACTAGATTAAATGACTTAAGATGGATATTTTTAGCAGTGTGATTGCTCCTTGAAAAAGCAACATCATCTCATCACTGTATTTCTCACCATGTATCCTCCTCAGGCAGTAAGGCAGATCATCTTTGCTGTTGACCGCCTTGTAACAGGAAGTGATGTAGCTGAAGTTGCTGGTCTTCTGCATGCGGTTTGGTGGGGGGAGGGGCTCTAGGGGAAACAGGCTGTGATAGCTGTCCACCTCAGACGGTACACCTGCCAAAGACAGAAGCCATTTCAGGGAAATACGCACGGACACAAATCTAAAAATACACACAATCTAAAATAAATCTTTACGTAGGTTTTACCTCATAACCCATATGAGTAACTAATGTCAACTACAACTAGATCAGTGCGTTTTCACAGATGATTTGTTTTCACAGTTGAACCAAACCGAAATTTGACAGTTCGCATGCGCTTTTGCCCATCTGTGTGTGCCTGAGAACAGACACCCTCAAAAAAAATGTGGGTGTCCTCTCAGACTGGAAGGAAGACTCACAAAAACCACAAACACAACGCAGTCAAAACACCCCTCCACTATCACATGATGATATCAACTCTACAACAGACTGGTGGGTTTGTTGCAGTGACCTGTGCAGGCTTGTCCCCCTCAGGAGGCCCACAGCAGAGCAGCAACAAGCTTTTCTGTGCAACCAAAACCATCTCTTTTGTAAATTCTAATAAATAGATTTGGTGCAAGCCCGCCTCACTCCACCCTAACAGGACCACCTGTGTCAAAAGTCCAATCACAACACAACAGACCCTTTACCTGGGTTCTCTGATTGGTCGATTTGGGCCATGGTTATCAGATGCCTGTTTATCAGCTCCTGGAGAATAAGAAGACATGACATCACCTTCAGATAAAAAAACACAAGGGGGAATGGATATGCAGTGAAGGCAGGAGGAGGAAGAAGAGTGGGAGATACCTGTCGGAGTTCATCGGCCATGAAGAAGGACGGGGCGTTGGCTTTCGGCTGCATGTAAGCGACATGGGGCGCAGTAGGGGGATAGATATGGTAGGTAGGAAACACCTGCAATGAAACCAGCAAGACGACTTCCTATTTATTGAGAAATCAAAACTAGCAGAGTGTTCAAAATGTGTTGTTTTTCAAACTAGAAGCTTGCAGCTTCTCGGATGAGCAGGGTCTCTTGTGAAATAACTGCATTCTGATCAAATCAGGACTCAAGTGGAGTGTTTGTCTACATGCATTTCCTGACTACAATGCAGAGCCAGGACACTGTGTGCGGCACGTACCATCCCAGCCATTGGTGCCGGGGTGTTGTCAGTATAGAAGTAGGTGGTCCCCCCCACTGTCTCTTTCTGGATGATGTGGGCGCCCTGGTCAGATGCACTGGTGGGCACCATGTAGTTGGCAGGGTTAGGGGTATGGCTGCGCCGGCGAGGGGCAGGTGAGGTGTGGGGTGTAATTTTCGGGGAGTGGAGGGGAGAAGATCCGGCAGAAAGAGACATGCCTAAAGTTGGGGACAAGATAGAAATATTAAAAAAGGTCAGGCAGCACACACTGGTCCCAACCACACAAAATCTGTTTCTAGAGTCTCACACATGGTGCGACAGACAAGCGGGATTTCCCGAATTTGCTAGACCATACATTTTTAGAGCTAAAGATGGAAAACAAAACTCAGTCATGCATAAAGTAGAAAAAAAACAAAATATAATGGGGTGATTTCCTAGTTAGTGGAGCTCCAAAAGCCTTACCGGGAGCCAGGGCAGCAGCTGTGGAGCTGCTGAGGCCAGGATGTGGGAAGGCGAGGGGCGAGGGGAAGGCCTGGACAGTGGACTGGGCCATGGTGGCCATGCGTGGAGCTCCCTTCGGGATGAACTCAGTTGCTGCCGGGTTAGGAGCCTGGCGACACACACAGGGAGAAACATCTAAGTCAAAAATTACATCAAATTTAACTCTACCACTCCTGTCTGAGACAATAAAGTATAACAGACAAACGATACCAATGATTATAGACAATAAATCCAGGTTTCAAGTACCTGCTCATACAAAAATACAGTACTGTGCCTAAAAACATGACAACATGCTTTAAATTTACTGAAAACACAGCAAAAATTGGGTGCTGGTGTGCTCACCTTTCTCCTTTGTGATATGCTAAGAGCACCAAAATCACTGAACAGTGAAGATGTGGGAGAGTTCACTGGATCTGCAGAAGAGCATAAAGGGGTAAGGAGTTGAGCAGCGGTGTGCTGCTCTCTTGGAGCTTTCAGTGTTCAGTGGATGAGTGCCGAGTGCTGCTCCATGGAGTATTGTAGGGGTCTTACCGTGAGCGCTGTGGCTGAAGTTCTTGGCACCATCGTTGAGGAGACTGGGAGAGCTGCTGCTGGTAGTCATTCGCTAAAGAGAGAAACAACAAGGAATACAAGGGTTGCAGAAGGCACTCTTCATTGATAAATATCTACTCACATAAGGTAATCTGGAGGCGCAATATCATTCTTAAATGACGTGTGATGTCCAATGAATATTACAATTTATAGGTTTCAAACTATCTAAATGGTATACATTTAATTAACACATGTAACCAATTTACCTGGGCACCCACGGCCATAATGCAAACAGCATGTGAGCACATAAACATCTTTTCAATGCAGTCTTTATCAAACCACGTTTACACTTTCTGTAAATCTATAACTAGTGTCTTGTACCTGCATCATAGAGTATTTTGACTCTGCGGGGCTTCCAAACCCATTGACCCCAATAAAGCTGCTGCTGAAGTATGAGTTGGTCAGATTGGCATCGCTCAGGGTCCCGCCCTCCATCCCTGGGACTGTGGGTGACAGAAAGCATAGTTGAGCAACTACTAACTGCAGCTGGAATAATATAATTGTCATACAATAAACTACTTGAAACAGCGACCAGAGTGTGAAGTAGTCATGCTGCTGCCAGCACTACACTTAGTGTATGCGTAGCCAATCACAGAGCTAATTAGAAAATACGTAAACACTTCTACTGCTGCAGAGTGAGCCACTACTAAAAGCAGCCACAGTGCGATATCCTCAATGAATGTCTTTTAATAACTATGTACACTAGTTTCTGGCATGCCCAATGACACTGGACGAAGATAGCCATTAGTAGTCGAGTGGTAGGTGAATGGTAGTTTGTTTACGCTGTGAAAAACAGGTCGACACAAAGCAAAAACAATGCCCCGTGCATGGCTAGCTTAGCTATTAGCTACTGTTAGTTAACGTTAAACTAACATCTAAATAAGTTAACGCTACAGTTCGTGTAAGCAACATTTCCCCAGCCAGTGTTAAGTGAGATGGCCACATTATTTGACCAATCCCAATCTAAAGAGAAAGCACAATCACTTTTGGTTAAAACAGTCAGTTAACGCTAGTTTAGCTGGCTAATAGCTATACTAGCTAGCAGCTCGCCTATTTCTGCCCACTCACTCAGTCACAGCTGTCATACAAAACAGCAGGCCTTCTCCGTGTGGGCTACATCAGTACTAAATCACCTCGTTACTAGTTGTATCTGTTTGTTATAAGCATAACTGACGTTAACTGCAGACAAAACTATTCACAAGACATCTAGCCACCCAATGTGTGCTAGTCTGATATAAATTGTTTTGCATGATCAGTGCCGAGTAAATGCAACCCACGTTGTTTTGGGGCAAAGAGGCCTCACTGAATCCTCGAGCTAAATTTTAACAAAGCCCAGCACGGCCCAAAAGTAAAGTCACAACCACTTAGCCCGTGTTAGGCCTTGTGTTATTGGACTTCTCTAATAACCGGCGCATACTCACTGGTTAATAACTGTCCCTCCAGAGGCGTGCCTGCAGGCCCCAGGGTTTCGCTCTTCTTGGAGACAACAGTGGTTCCCCCGCCGCCCGGGCAGGCCGCCGCCGAGCCGCTGAGGGAATACCCCGCTGCCGTCACGGCTCCCCCGGCCATGGATAACGGGACGGGGCTGCCGCCGCCGCCGTGCAGTGACAAGCTCGCCATGGACGGATCCTCGTGCAGAAACTGACACTCGTCTCCATAAAAACAGGTTTTGTCTTTCGCGTAGTATCGGCAAAACTTCACCTTGACATTAGGTATCCCGACACCCCCGAGCGGAGCAGCTGAAGCTGGGAGTCCACTGTTCATGGCACCGCTGCTGCTGCCGCCGCTGCTGCCGGAAGATACTCAAACATAGAGGGACGCAGATAGCTAGCGAGCTAGCCAGCTAGCCTGCAAACAGATTCCCTAAATGAACGGATTAATATCACTTCAGCTGGTGAAAAATACTTAAGACTTTACAGTACTCACATTATAAGGCTAGAATGCATTTTCTTTTGCGAAAGGAGCATTGCACGCGTAGAATCCGGATCGTCCTTATTATCGCTATCCATGCAGCTGCTTTCACAAAGTAGCCTGTTGTTGAACCGCGTTCACGCTGTTGTTGTTTTCTGCTCCCAGTCAGGCTGCTCTGCTAGAAACCAGCTAGCATAGCTTTGCATTGTGGGAAGATTCAACGCTTCTCCGATGCTTGGCAGAGCCTGCTGCAAATGCAAGCTGCTGCAAATGAACTTGCAAACTAAATGCAAAAAAAATGTTAGTCTCTTGAGGCAACTTTGAAGGATGAATGCGGATGCTCTGTGATGTAGCAATCGGCTGGGTTGTATTTTAATTTTTGTGAACCTGTAGAAACTGCTGCAGATTGTGGATTCAGTCAGGGCTATGCTAGATACAGTTGTGTTAATATCCTACTACAGCAGGAAAATGACAGGAAAACCAGACACAGCGTCAGAATACAACCTCGCTGGATTACCCGAGATGTGATCAGGACACCACACAAACCAAGATATGGGGGGGGGAACAATTAAGAAGCTCTTCATACTATACTTCATACTATACTTTATATAATAATATAGCGCAAAATAAGGGAAAATCAAATATCACTAAATTTTGAAAACATGCATGTAGAAAAAACACATTTTTAGCAAGTTTCTGTCCGTTTCCATTAATCTACATCACAAACATACTTGAAAAATTACTATGGCATTTCTATAGGCATAATATTCTTAAAAGGAAGTGTGTATGTGAACGACTTCATTGTAGTTTATGGTAGGCTGTTTTATCTCCCATAACTATAATATTCTTATTCCTGTGTGGTATTATACATAAGTGATGTTGTTATGGCACCCTTGTAAACTGTGTTAAATGATTACCATAGTTATTTTTTCCGACGGGTCAGGGTTTTTTTTTTTCCTTCTAAATATCGTGAGCCAGTCGAAGCTTATAGGCTGCTGAGAGCGTTAACACCTCCAGTGAAACTTCCCCCTGTTTAAAAGGCTCTCAGACATCGCGCCCAATCAAAATTTCGGGGTTTCTAACCAGTTGATGAGTAGGCTATGTGACAAGCGACAGTTGTGCATAAATGCGAGGAAAGTGGGAAATGATTGTGGGTGAGTCAGGCCATTTGAAGTCTCTCTTGTGTGGGCTGATGATGATGTTTCACTTGGATAGTCATTAAATAATTGTCACATTTTCTGACTTTTAAGGCCTGTGCATTTCAAAGATATTTACAGTTGAATTTTTAATGTAGGCAATATAACTTTGCTGTTTCATGTTATCAGAAATGATGGTGATATTTGATTTTGCATGTTAAGTTCTTCATGATTGTGTTGGGCTGTTGATTTTCTACTAGAATATTCTGCTTTATCCAGTACATTATACTCTATATCTATGAGTCCAGTGTATAGCCTACATACTCAATGGAAAGTCATGTGCACCTTGACATGATGCTACATGGCACTATCTTAGGACAAAATGGTTCATGATTAGTAAACTGAAAACATTCAGTCCGTTCTGCTCTTTAGACAGCATGAGGAAACTCAATAAAAAGCCTTCAAGAATGCTGTGAAGCATGAAGGCTGCTTCATCCTTTCATGCAAACTGTGTTGTCTTGTGAAGAACTATAAAAAACCAGAACCACAGTTGATACATAGGCTAAGCATATCAGCCTACTGTCCCATTAATTACCAAATGATTGGCCTAACAAATTGATTGCAAATATAGAAGCATGTTGTCATATAGAGAGCAATGTTAAATATGGAAGCATAAAATTAATATCAATTCCTTGGGCCGCTATAGCCAATAACTTAAGCAGTTGAAAGAAATAGGCTTAGCTATCTTAAGTATTCACTTACCTAAATTACTTCATCAAGTTTATAGCTTTTACATGACATGTGTCTCACTTTAACATAGCCAATGAACTTTGTGTTATTGCTTAGGGCTTTTCATAAAACACACATCCACACAGGGTGAATTCTAGAAATCAACCTGTATTTTTTTTGTCTTTCAAGCTGTTCTCATGCTGTGTGCTGTCAGCGCACACAGCTTTGATGGAGCGGCAGCACAGAATCTGGCCTGCGTACCTGGTCAGGAGGTAAGAGCCAGCATCCTTATTTTGTTTTAGGTGGCTAATCACCAGTAAACTCAGAGTATATATGTACTAGGCTTAGTCTTTCTTGAGTTTATTTCTGAATCAACATTCAGAGTCACAATCAGATTTACTTTGTACTTTGGCAAGGTACAAGGGATATACAAGGAATCTGACTTTAAATGTGCAAGAATTGACATTCATGACACAACCTCAGCTATATTCTAAGAGAGATGGTGCTGGACATACATTAGACGCAATTTGATGGATGCTTTTATCCAAAGTGCATTATAGGTCCAGTGCATACATTTTTAGCATGGATGTGAGCGTCTTGTTCTACCAGAAAAAAAGAAAAACAAAAGTGCAGAACATAAGAGGTTGTGGAACATCACCAGATGGGAAATAACTCAAAAGTGAATGAACCTATTCCTGTTTCATTTCTGTTTATCAGAATGAAAGCCTCTCAGGTATTACAAGATTTGAGTTTGACCACAAGTCATTTACACTGGGGACAGGTTAGAAATAAATCATGTTGTGTGATTCGGTTACATTTGGTGACTCTAGGAGCCACAAAAGATGGAAAGAGCATATACTTTTAAAAGACTATTTTAGACCTATATTGCATGTTATTAAACACTATGTCAAAGACTCACACATAAATGGATGTTCTTAAATTATTATTTTTGTTAATAGTTTGGTCGCACAAGCACCATATGATCATGCTCTTGTAGACTTAATTCTATCAAGCTTACCACAAAAAGAGTTTGTCAGTCAACAGGATAAATTTTACCCTATTTGCATAATTCATCTGCATAGATAAGAGGCAATTTAAGACTAAGCAGTTTAATTGCCATCTACTACTATTCTTCACTATTACCATATTCTTATATTATTCTTCCCAAAGTTCAACTAAAGATAGTGTATTGTGAATATCAAATTGTATACAAGTTAGCCAACCATTTGAACGCAGAACCTTAAAAGTGTGCTTGGACCGGTGAAAGCTGCATTTCCCCCTTTTTTGAAGTAGACTCATTTCATTACAGTGTGATGAAACAGCAAAGAGTCCCAATTGCCATCTCAATGTAACATGTTCTTTATGTAAAATCCTAAATATGCCATATCTTTTTTTTTAGTCCGTTCTTGCAAAATATAGGGGTTATTATCATGAAATGCCAACGTTGAATGGGATGGTGCTAACCACACTGAATGCTGGGTAATTAACAGGTGAGTCTTATCTTTCAGGTGTCATGTCTTCTGCCAGCTGATTATCTTGAAGCCTCTGGTCCTGTCCGTATAGAGGTGTGTGTTGGTAAGAAACTCAGCATATCCCTAGAGCGTTTCTCTGGAGACTCTGCCTGCAACTGGAGCCGAGGAACGGACCTAATACTGACAACGTAAGTGAATGTGTGTGTGTGTGTGTGTGTGTGTGTGTAGGTCTATTCCCTTCTTTTGTGTTGACTATACTTAAATTGAAGCAACAAACAGAGCTTTTCCCTGAAACGTCATCAGGAATGGGAGTTACTCCATGGTCCTACCACCTCTTTCTGAGGCAGACTCGGGGGAATACACACTGAGCTGTGAAACAAGCAACGGGACCCGATCCTCACTGACTGTGTCTCTCCACGTTGTGCTGAGTGAGTAACAGCATAGCGCTCTCTCACCTCACCTTTTGGTCCTGTCAAAGCATGACTAAGCAGAAAAACAACGCTAGACTTTTGGATGCTGAGAAAAGTTTTGCTTATATAAACATAGCCTTCATGTAATCGATGGTAATGAAGCTATCATTTTACCTTGTGTTTTTTTTGTCTAGAACGCCCCGCAATACCACAGCTGAAATTGGTCTCTAAAAACATCCCACTCTCCTCTCCGGAGTTTAAGTGTGTCTCAGAGGGCTGCCCAAAGCCCACAATAAAATGGTTTGACCACATGGACAGGTCTGGGTAAGATGTCACGCATTGCATGTGGATGCACATGTCAAAGAATCGCTGTTGTCGGGTGAAAATCTCCAAAATGTCACCTTTTGAGGAACTAAGAAAAAAAGCCTTGTTTTCAGCTTGACCACCATGTATTTTTCAGTTTAACCAATGGGTTTTGAGAGGCTTTCATCAAACCAAGGGTGGTAGAATTTTCTCAACCCAGTAAGTTAAAACATGAAAATAACCAAAACTGGAGTCACAAAGATTTCACCCGACAACAATTTGTTAATAATGTAGTCTGTTTATATTAATTTCACTAAAAACACAGCAAATCACATCACTTTCCCATATCATCAGACAGAAATAATCCTGATTATCTAAATAATGATGTTTCTCCTCCCTTTAAACAGAAGCGGTACTGATGGGAGAAATCCTTCTACATACAGTGAGAGGACAGCGAGCACAATAGACGGCAGTTCATATGTCAATAAAGCAGTGATGTGCTGTGCCACTAACACTGAAGGAGAAGAATGCTCCCAGCTGTATGACTATGGTAATTCAAATAATCACCAAAGTAACCAAATATGTCCTACAAAATATCAGTTCATAATCCCATATAATAAATGACTGTGAAGTCCAAAAATGAAACATAAACGTCAGAAGAAGAGAGGTTTATCCACTTGCAGAGAAATTTAGTCATTTTCGTTTTCTTTCATATACACACCTTAAGAACCAAACACAAACACATGAATAAAACACAGCAGCCTTCCAGCATCTAGCTGGTCTCTCTAACCTGGTCAAACTGCCTTGCTTTTTAAATTGCATATAAGGAATTATTGTCAATCAACTGAAATGTATTTGTCTAGCCCCTAATCACAGCTACAGTCTCAAAGGGCTTAATATGTGCACAATTTAACCCCGTAAATGAAAACACCCTAGACACTGACCATGTAATCATTGTCCATTGTATGACTTATTGTGGCCCTGCTGTATGTGTTTTTCAGATATGGACAGTGACTGGAGGAAGAATGACGAGGTTTCCGAGGTGACCCTGAGCCCCGGTCAGCCCCTGCTGCTTCGCTGCAGAAACTACAAGAAACCATTGCCAGTGTGGGAGAGAGACAGTAAAACAGTTAACTCTGCAGTAGAATGCCCAACTAACACCAAGGAGGAGGTAATTCCTGCTGTAGAGTGTGTGACCACTGACGGTGTCTTCAGTTTCTGTGATGTTCTTTGAATTTTCTTGTGAATAGAGTTTTTTTCCTTTGTGCTTTTCATAAAACTAGCCTTCCATATTTCATTCATATTTACCCAAGCTCATCATGAAGAATCACTGTATTGATCTTCCCCATTCAAATCAATACAGCATTATCTTTTCTTTCCAGATTTGCATGAAGACTGATTCGCATGCCGGTCATAAAATGGCCTACCTGTTCATCGAATCAGTTCATGTGAACCACAGTGGCACATATACATGTAGGAATAACAAAAACAAAACTAAGTCTGTCCACATTCGCATCCTGGGTTAGTAGAACTCATCTCTTGTCAATTTACCTTTTTACTGTCTGTAAATATTGTGTATGATTATTTCAAATGTTACCATATAATCATAATTCTGAACGATTCTCGTCTTGTTCTTTCTAATATTTAGGCTCAGAATGCATTTGGTATATAATAGCTTTAGACTGAGATGCTCAAGTTGATGTTCATTAATCACAACGCTCAGCTGACTGATTTCATTCTTGTGTTTCCTCAGCTGAGGGTTTCCTCTTTGTCCAGCTAGATAAGAGCAAAACCATATCGGCCCAGAGGGCATCCAGCTTCTGCTTGCAAGCCAATGTCTCCTTTCACCCTGTGCTCCAGCGCTGTGTCTGGGAACACCCTGATAAAAACAAAACTGAGTGCCGCAGGCCAACACGGATATCGAATCACAGGTAGTTCTGTAAAGCTGCTTTTTGCCGGGGCTCAATTCTATCTAAGAACTCAATCCTAAGTATTTCCCATAGTTCACTGACCATCAGCAGGTATAAATGCACAAAACACTAAAATTATAGATGTTCTAAGCAAACGGAGACAGCCACAAATTAATCATCTCAATCATATGATGATATGACATGTATAATCAAAGGGGCATGACTTTTGGAAGGTTTCATATGAAATTGTTGGCCATGACATGGTCGTCTCCTCAGGACTCTGGAGCTATGTAATCAGCAAAAATCAGGAGAATATAAGTTGCACCTGGAGGCGGGAGGACAAACAGAAACAAAGAATATATCACTGTGTGTGGCAGGTAAGATGGATACACCTGGTGCGTGTGTATGTGTGTATGTGTCTATGTGTGTGTGTTTTTGTGTTTATGTTTGTGTGTGTGTTTTCTATCATTTATATAACCTCTGCACAATTTATCACAATTTAAAAGTGCCTATTCACTGTTTTATATGACACAAAGTCCCACTGAAAACACCTTTGTTTCAGAGCCTCCAGAGTTCAAATGCTATTTTAACCAGGCTGTCAAGAATTTCACCTGTGAGACTACAAGTCCCAGACCAGCAAATTTCACTTGGATGTCCAGCTCTCTGTCCAATGGCAGGTATGTTTACTGTCGGAGGGTATTGCTGCCCTGATGTGCACACACAAACAAAGAAAAAACAAAAACTAAGCTTTGAGTTTCTTCAAGTCCCTGCTATATTGTATGTCTCTTTGCAGCTCTGCTGTCTGGAAAGAGATCCCAGGCTCCTTCCAACAAGACTCTGATCTGTTCTGCAACAAGACGCTCAACAGCTCACTCAACACAAATCAAGTGGATGGAGACCACTTTAAGTTTTGCCTTACTAATTCAGTTGGCTCCTGGTGCAGCCATCAGCTGTTCAACAGCCCTTCTGTCCAGGCCTCCACAGGTAGGAAGATCAGTTTTACATTACAAAATGATTAAATGAAATTGCCGTGTTCGTTTTTTTTTACTGTGATTAGAAACTGGTGGTCATAAATAGCTGTTGTTTAGGTGTCGCAGACCCTGACAAAGGCAACTCTATGGTGCTGAAAGTAGGCAGCTTGTTCCTGCTTCTGGCTTTGGCAGTAGTCACTGTGGTGCTCATGTACACTGTCAAAAAAAAGGTATGCATTACACATCTATACACACACACATGCATGTGCACACACACAAAAAACATGCATCAAACCTGTTTGTTTGTTTTTTCAATAGAAACCCCAGTATCAGACCCAGCTACAGATGATCCAGATGGTTGGACCCAATGATAATGACTACATCTACATCAACTTCAAGGACTTCCAGTACGACCAGAAATGGGAGTTTCCCAGGGAGAACCTGGAACTGGGTATGAATGAGACAAACTTCCTGTCTGTAAGGTCCATATCTTTGCTGTGCAGTAAAGAGCTTACAGGCTGGTAAACTCCCTGCTGACTTGCCACGGTACAACAGATGATTTAGCATTTTAAAGTGGAGCTCATTAGAATGATACTCACATTAATGTTGTATGTGCATCCCCCCAGGTAAAGAACTTGGCTCCGGGGCCTTTGGCATGGTGGTCCAAGCTACAGCCTATGGCATCAACAGACCTGGAGTCTCACAGCAGGTGGCTGTCAAGATGCTTAAAGGTCAGTGTTTAGGACGCCCTCTATTCCATGACTGAACTGCAAAATTTTACTGAGGTAATTTCGATAAGGCTAGCTGATCTGGTGTTTGGCCCTGCAGAGAAACACCAGACGGTGGAGAAGGAGGCTCTGATGTCAGAGCTAAAGATGCTGACTCACATCGGTCACCATGCCAACATCGTTAACCTGCTCGGGGCGTGCACAGGCTTAGGTACATTTACCACACCCAATTACTGACACGCACAACAAATATAACCAATCAGTAATGGTAATTTCAATCAGAACTAACAAAGAAATTAAAATGACTGAACTTATATTGAACAAACAAGTCTTAATTATGTGATTTGTGTGTGTCTTACAGTCTTGGACCAAATAGAATTTGTACACACTTATTACATCTGATTTTATCCTAATTAGGTGGTAGGAGTTTGCCACTTGGATGATACAAAAAATGGTGACAAAATTTCAGATGATCACAAAAGAGTATTTGAAAATCAATTTAGTATACCTTTGGAGTGTGAACTTATCTGACTCTATCAGAGTTGTCTTGATGGAGCCAACCCCCACACATCCTGCACAAGGAGGTCAAAGAGAATTATTTGTCTATTGTCTTTTAGGACCCATATACCTGATCTTCCAGTACTGTTGTTATGGAGACCTGTTGAACTATCTAAAGAACAACAGGGAGCGCTACCACAAGTCTCTGACCGATGCCTTCAACAAGGACCGTTTTAGCAGCCTGTACCACAACCTGCCCAAGAGAAGCTCTAGGTGGGAACAGGGGGGAAAGGGAGAATAACACTGGGTATAGGTCAACACAGGGTGTGTCAAATATGTAGACAGATATATGTGTAGAGGCACAGCCATATTTGTGAAATGATTCTCTGTTAAGGCTCTGTTTTCAGGGTAGGTTTAACATTACAGCAGTGGTGGAAAGAGTATTAGAATGTCCTACTCACTGTTACTTTGCTGATATTTTACTTAAGTAGAAGTAAAAGTACTGGTGCAAAAATCTATTTAAGTAAAAGTAAAAAGTAGCTTTTTTAAAACTCTGTACTCAGAGTATAAGTTACTGAGTTACTTTTTAGAAAAGAGAACATTGTTAGATGATCTTTCCCATGCAATTCTAAACGTACAGAGTTCAAACTTGATTCTTTTAATTTGCAAATTTGGAGATTACAAAATAAAGTGCACAAACAAAGTAAGGCCAGTTTACTCTTTTCTTCTTTGCTGACTGATTGTTCACTGTAAATAGCTCCACATTTGGCCAATTTACCATTGTCCAGTTTCTGTTGTTTATGGAGAGACACAAAATTTGTACTCTGTAATGGATGTGATTTAAGATGTAGTGAGGTATAATACTTCAGTAAAAACATACTTAAGTAAAAGTAAAATTATTGACTTTGAAGAAGAAAGTACAAGTACACAAAAAAGCTACTCAATTACAGTAATGTGAGTAAATGTAATTAGTTGATTCCACCCTTGCATTACAGTAATACATGCTTGTGTTTTCTCAGCGAGTTCCAGATACCGGTGGATAACTATATACCCATGTACCCCGCCACCATGAGGGGGCAGGAGAACGTAGCCCTCCTCAACCTCAACTCCGGCCCCATGGACAGCTGTGAAGGTCAGCATACCATCAGCCTCTCCCTCAGTTGAACCCTAAACCCAGGAGAACATACATGTTGTCAAGCAGATGTTATTTACCAACATGCAGAGCCTATTAATGGCATCTAGCTGAGCAGTGTGTGTAGTGGATCCCTCTGAGCTGTGTAGATCCCAACTGATCCCGGTTTATCTCCAGACCCAGTGATCTTTGAGGAGTCGGAGGAACAGCGGGAGGAGTTGGAAGCGCTGACCTACGATGACCTGCTGAGCTTTGCCTACCAGGTGGCCCAGGGCATGGAGTTCCTCTCCTCCAAGAATGTAAGGACACAGGGCCACACTGTGGCAAGGCTCACACATTACATCTTTTAAGCCCACACCCCCACACAGAGATCCTTTTTTTTTCCATGCAACATACCATATACACCACTGCATTTTTCTAAAAAGGATAAGAACGATTCTCCCATATCCTATCCCTCCCACATTCTCTCCTGCATATTTGTTCCTCAAAAATAGAGCCAGAAATTATTTTACCAATGTACGTTTATGTTTTTGAGGATTTTGACTTGTAGATAGGAAATAAGCTTTCTTAACCCATCATAACTCCAACTGCTGGTCTGTTTTCATCCAATGTTTACAAACGTAAACAAAACTACAACCTCTAATTTTGTGTAAAACTCCTGTTTAGCTGACATGTACCGTCTGCTTTTTCCATCAAAAGTTCACACAGTACATTTCAATCCAGCAAATCACTATTTAAACAAAGCCAACAGTGGGGCAAGATAACATATATGCCATAACACAATTATGGGCTTGGTGTTTGAGGATGATGAGTGATGTGACTGAAGTAATATTGTGTTATTTGGTCCTGTCTGTCTCCAGTGTATCCATCGCGACCTGGCAGCCCGGAACGTGTTGGTGACAAAGAGCAGACTGGTGAAAATTGCGGACTTTGGACTGGCCCGGGACATCGACAACGACTCCAACTACGTCGTGAGAGGAAACGTATGTCACATCATATGACAAGATGACTTTTCCATCTTGTTTCCCATTATTCTTAAAGTGCTTTTACTTAAGATCTGGGTATTGTCTGTCGTCTGGGTATTGTCTGTCGCTTCTCAGACAGTATGTTATGTGATATGGCTGGGCTGTCTTTCAGGTGCGTTTGCCGGTGAAGTGGATGGCGCCAGAGAGCATCTTCCAGGGGATGTACACCATGAAGAGTGACGTCTGGGCTTACGGCATACTGCTGTGGGAAATCTTCTCACTCGGTAGCCTTCTCAAACAAGCATTCTCCGGGCAGAACACATTTAAAAGACAGTTACTGTCACAATTCCTGCACAATGATAAACATGAACACTATCTCACTCTCTGACCGTCTCTGTCTCTTTCCTTTTCTCTCTCTCAGGCATCACTCCATACCCCGGCATGAAGGTGGATAACAAATTCTACTCCATGATTGAGAGAGGGTTTAAGATGGAGTGTCCATACTATGCCGGCGAGTCTGTGTAGGTGTCTTCAGTCCATATTCAACCCATCTGTTTCTCCAGTAAATGGGCACAATATATGAATGATTTAGTGATATTGGCCTATAGTTCTAGTCAACATTGCACACTGTTATCACATCTTAGATATTTTAATTGCATGCACAATAAGTACAATGAGTGAAAGTGAAAATAATCTATATGGTTGCAAGCATATGATAAGCACAAGGGCAGACCCAGCCACCTGAATCCTGCCAAAATGTATAATATCTATTTTGATGCAAGAACACCACATAAATCTGTGAATACTTCATCTCCCCTCTCCTCCAGGTATGGGATGATATGTAAGTGCTGGGACCTGGAGCCTTGCAACCGCCCTCCGTTCTCCAAGTTGGCGGCCTTTATGGACGACCAGCTGGCAGACATGGAGGAGAAGGTAGGAACCTGCTGACTGGGGACAGATACATGAATATTTTTTGGTGGACTTTACCCAAATAATGCTATAGAAATAGTTTATTTGAAGCGTAGTGTTCTCCTTCATCTATACCATTGGACAGAGAATGCAGACATCTCTCTCAGACAGGACATTAGGAGCATAATTATCAAACCTCATGCCATTACCTAACCAAGCTCCCGTCTCTTTCAGCTCTACCACAATATACCAGACCGGAACTCCAATGACTCAGACTACCAGAATGGACCTGCCATCTTGGACATCTCAGCTTTGACAAAAGAGAAGGAGAATCCGACGCAGTCGTGCAATCAGTATTGTCGGACCCATGCCACTGAAGAAATTACAACAGCAACAACGTCTGACTCTGCCACCAAGACAGCTGATGACAAATATCTGAAACCATATGATACAGAGTCAGAGTGAGCATCTCTGATGGAATTGAGCTTCAGTTATTTCCGCTCACTGAATGCATGCTGAGGTTGACCCAGTGGTCTTTTCTGGAGGCAATTTACAAAAAAACCCCACCTTAGCTTTATTTTAAAGCAGCTTATATAAGATCCTCTTCATGATAATAATCTCCAACTGTATGTAGCAGAAGAGTTGGAATGTAGTTGCTTCATATTCTACACACAATTAAAATATTGTCAGCATTTTCAGGGTACCAGGTGGGATTGAATAATATATGTAGCATTTATTTTACATATTTTACATTTTACATTTATATATTTTTATTTTGCTGTATGAGAAGTTTTTTTATCAGTATGTGTAGGACTGGGATTTCAGCTTATAATATTTGAACAATGAAAATATGGTATTGATGTAAGTACAGTATTATTGTATTCTCTGAGTTTTCATCAGCGCAGCTAACTGCCTCCAACAGGTTTCATAAAACAGTGTCAGATATTCTCAGGACCATATGTGCACTTGTAGGCACAGAATTATAGCTTTTTGTTCTACATTATTTGGCAATAAATCAACTGTTGGTTTTAGATTTCATGATAATATAGGCTACTGTTATGACTGCAACCGTTTGCCTTTTAATATTTTTGGGCAGTGAAATGTGATTACAGTGTTCTTGTTGTGTTTCTTTTATCACATCAGCAGCTAATTGTTACTAACAGATTCAGCCCAGACTTTTTTTTTTTTTTATACCTTTTTACACATTTTTAAACCAGTTGATTCTGATGCTTCCTTGAGAGATTTTAATGGGATTTATACTATATTACACTGTGCGTTTGTTCTTTTGAAGATTGAGTATTAGTCTATAGGCTACCTGCAATAAAGTATTTTAAAAAAAATCCAAAAATGTTTGCATATTGAAAGTAAAACGCTGTAGATTGCAAACAGAAGTCGTCTAGGATAACATGAGGCTCTGTCTGTGCGCTAGATGGCGCCAGAGATCAGAGTTTGCATGTTGCAGTTCGCATAAGAGGCTCTGTGGCCATTGGCATCTAAAATGTGCATCATGTTTGGGGTTTTGTGCTTGACGAACGGTGACTGTCAACCTTTTAGTAAGCTCCTCTTTCCAACGACAGATTGGCAACGACTGGCAATTGAATTAGGAGAAATATTAACCACAGCCAGGGGTAGGGTCTGTAGTTCTGTGTGTGTCCGACAGGCCCGTGCGCAGACTTTTAGGAGGGCAGGTGCTCAACTGTAAAAAATAATAATAATAAATAAAAATTAAAAAAAGTGGGGGCTGGCTGAGGGCACAAACTTAAAATTTAGACCTGGCCAAAAAGGACACTTTTTGCAATGGAAACCAAAAGGGCAGGTGCCCAAGCCCCACCCCCCGTGCATGTGCATGGTGTCCAACAGAGCATTAACCCCCACGGCAGGGGGCTTTTACTTTGGCATGTCCGAAGGTCAGTCGGCCACTGCCTGTGGAATAACTGGAGAGCGTCCCCACAAACAACATGGACATCAGCGCACTAAATGCTCTCTCCTACGAGGACTTTGTGAATATTCTCGGTAATGTGGTGGAGAAATGCCCCATTATAACGGCCGCGGTGTGGTCGAGGCGTCCCTTTGCGAGCCTGGCTGTCTTGGAGGCCGCCATCAATGATTTCATCGAGGCTCTTCCAGAATCAGGTTGGTCATGCATTTTATTTTATTCACAAATCATCATTAATCTGCGTTTTAGCCCTGCTGAGGGTTAGACTGGCTGTTCAACATAGCTTTCCCAGGCTAGTTGCGCACAAAACACAAGATATTTTCCTGCGACTTGGGAGTTTTTGTTGCCCTTCTTTTAATATCCTTGTTTATGACAAACCTGTTTAAAAACGCTCTCCTAATAAACTTGACTGATTTACATAAATTCAGCTTTAATAGTCTAGTGGTTAGGGAGACCGTCCCGTCATTAGAAGATCTCACGTTCAATCCCATTACATCCACACGGCCTATGGAAGTGCTCTTGAGCAAGGCACTGAACCTGCTGAGCTGCTGATTCAAGTCGTATAAGAGCGTCATCTAAATGTCGAAAATGTAAATGTGATACCAAGCAGCATGTTGTGCAGTGCAGACGCAGTGCAGTAATCAGTCTCCATGTGTGTTCAGGTAAAGAGGGGATCCTCAGGTGTCACCCCGACCTCGCGGGCAGGGACCTCCAGAGTGGCACTCTGACCCGGGAGTCGCGCGAGGAACAGGCACGAGCCGGACTGGACACGTTGAACTCTGCGGAGGTCTCGCGCATGGCCCGACTCAACGAGGAATACAAGGAGCGCTTCGGGTTCCCGTTTGTTATCTGCGCCCGGATGAGCGACAAGGAGACCATCTTACGGCAGCTGTCCGAGCGCCTTGGAAACGAGTGCGCAGTGGAGAGAGCGCGCGGCGTCGAGGAGGTGAAAAAGATCTGTCACCTGCGTCTCCAAGGGCTCGTGCTCACTGACGCACACAAGTTATGAACCTTTAACTTATTTTTGGATTAACATGGCATTTCACCGGTGCCAATTTTCTTACCATCTCTATGTAAAGCCTAACATTAATGCCCTATGATGTATATTGTAAACTGGGATGATTAGTTTATTCTGAATTACGCACGATGTTATTGTTTTTAAACATCTAGTAAACATTCATTCATGCTTCCATCATTCATCCATATTGAATTCTTCAAGCAATGTGACAAATGGATCATTGATTTTAGTTTAACAATTGATATGTATAAAACTGAACATTGATAATATGGCCTATACTTTATTCGTGACATAGTCATACTATATACATTCATAAACTAAACTTGATTGTACTGCCACTCATTTCTCTGAGGTCAAAAAGAATACAAAGGCGTACTCATGGCAGACAGATTAGCCCATAACACCACAGTTTGTGTAAGCAGCTGAATCCATGGTTCTGCCTCCTATGACAAAAAAGATAGGTGGTCCTTGCATGATTTGGTAATGTTCACATCATTGTCATTTGGTTGTAGCCTGTGTCCCAACAGAAGCTCAGACCCATGGCAAAGTGAGATCACAGAAATGCCCCTCTAGTCATTTATGACAGTGGCTCCCAAAGTTGGGGTCTGGGGTCCACCAGGGGTCCACGAGGGGGTTCCATTGAGCCCGCAGTAAAATGAGGAATAGATTCATGTCAATATTATTTCACTTGTGACTTGTGATTATAGGTTTCATCCTCTCATCGCCCCACCTACAATATATCATTTTGTACAAAGTTATATCTAACAACATAAATCCTCTCAGATGTGGGTTCCTTGGACATAATCTTATCAGATGGGGGTCTAATGTGTGTCTATTTGGTTCTTAATATAAAAAAAAAAGTTTGGGGATTCCTGTGATCTGGGTTTGGACGCCAGTCTTGAGAATAAGTGCCTCTTGGTGTGTCTGCCCTCCTGGGGGTCTAGGCGGGCTCTCCGGAGCCGGAGAGAGCGTGACCGTGCAGCGGAGAAAGAGGCGGGGTGGTGTGGGGTCCGTTAGTGGAGGTGACCCCGCCGGCAGACTCCCTCAGGTCCCCGGAAGTGATGGAGGAGTCCTGGTCAGGGTCGGTCCCACGCGCCCTCCTCCGGTCCTCCTCTTTCTTCCACTTCATGCGCCGGTTCTGGAACCAGATCTTGATGTGGCGCTCGGTGAGGCTAAGGGTCAGCGCCAGCTCCACGCGCCGCGGCCTCGAGATGTAGCGGTTGAACAGGAACTCCTTCTCGAGCTCCAGCAGCTGCGCGCGCGTGTAGGCTGTCCTCGTGCGCTTGTTCTCCTCCGTCTCCGCCATCACGTACGGCCCTAGATAGAGAAAGACAAACAGACACACAGACAGACAAAGGAGAAGAGAGGAGAGAGTGAGCTTCTATGTTTTATAGGCCTACAATGTTAATATCAGAGATAGCAAATATATAGACTATAGCCCAATATATCAAACTAAACTCCGCCATAGGCAACCTTAGCCTAAGTGAATCCCAATTGATCTCACTTGGATCATAAATCTATTTGGAAGCATAAGCCCATCTAAAAAAAAAAGTCACAGGAGGGAAGCACTCAGGACCAGTGTTCCCCCTGAGCTGTGCGCATTTGGTGACCTAGTCTAAAAATTCATCACAGTGACCAAAAATAGCTTCACATCTTGCCCGTCAGAAGTCATTGCTCCACTTGTCCCATGCAGAAATTAAGTCGATAAAAGCAGCGTTTATTAGATGATAGGCTATTAGATCCCGGGGCTGTGCCATACCAGAAGGCAGAGATACTCAGACATTTTCATGTCACAGACTCCAACAGACCCACATTAGGCCAAGGACCCCCGTTTAATGAGGTTTTGTCCCAGGGACCCAAACGGGCAAATTTTTTGTTGTCACTGATTTTGTATAGCCTGCTATGTTAAACTGCTACGTGGGGGAGATCATAGTTGTGATAGTGAAACCACTGATTCCAATACTCATTCTTATACATTCCCTCATGGGGATAATTTCTAGTAAATTAAATTATAGTGAAATTAAACTATTCTTCATTTTGCTGGCCCCCCTGATCCCCTCAAGGAGCCCCGCGAATCCCCGGACCAGAGAACCACTGCCTCTGAGGAGCCTGGCGGCTCACGCTATAATGAGCGTAAAGCAGTGTTCAACAGCCTAGCGAAAAGATATTTTATTCCATCAGCAACAAAGTGATAAGGAATAATATTGATTGAGCTTATGGACAAATACATTTCACAGTTACACAGATATTTGGAGCCATTTTGGACAGTTGCTGGACAATATAGCTTTCTAAATTTAAATTTAAAACCTGCAAACATTCTAATGACTAAATACTCCCCCAAATAAAATTAAAGAATTAAACTAATTACTTAGAAATGTAACTGAAAAATATACGAGTACCAACATTTCTATGATCCGTAGGGCCAGGCTACGTGTTCCTTCTGCGTAAAACTAAGTGGATCACATTTTGAAGATCAAAACAATGTAGCCTTGACACAGATAATATTTGCGTTGATTAAAAATGAAAACACATAGACCTATGCCTGAACAGTTGCCCACGTTTGTTTAAATATATATATTTTTTACTTATAAAATATAACAAGCCTGTTGTAACCATTTTTGTGAATGAAAGCAATCACGTGTAGTCTACACTGACGCAAGTATTCATTTTGTATGGCAAGATATTGCGATTTTGAATGAGAGTTTTTGGGCGCTCTCACTTTTTACGCACAACCTTCAGAGGCTTTGTATCGCCCTAGATACAAGTTCAGTTCTTTAGAGTGAAAGAAAAAAAAATCGAAGTTTCTTCAAAGCTTATCATGAGATAGCTCAATTTACTGGAATTAAGCTATAGGATATAAATTAATAATAATAGGCATAATTACTATGCCCAATCAAAGGAGTAACAACAGTTAGAATTCATTGTGGCTTATTTATCATATTTTTAATAACATCGTGGAAAAAAATGACCACAAAATTACAATGTCGCAGGAGGCCTTTGTAGCCTGTCAACTTTTAAGACTAGGTTAATTGATCAAGTAAGACTTTGTCTTATCAAATCAACTAAATAATAAGCAAATAAGCAAATAATAATAAGCAGGGAGAAATTCTGCTGAATCATTTGCCAAGATGGACTTTTATTTGACGGGAAGAACTTGTGGAGTCCATGCGCAGGCTATTTCATCTGAAGAAAGTTTGTGGCCTAAAACTTTATACTTTTCCCTTGGGCAAGCCCGCTTATTAGGAACAAACTTCCATCTGGTGTAATTAAAGGGAAATGTCTATAAATAAAATGCCACCCCACCTGTCAGGCAGAAAAGTTTGATAAATTAAATTGTTTGGATCGATAACTTTGTTTAGGCTGCAAGCTTTGGCTGGATAACAAAGTTTATAAAATGGCCGGATACAGCTATTCACTGTTAATCCCTAAATGTTTTTTTATTTATTTATCACTACATCAATCAAAAAACGACTGTAAAATATTGGAGCATTTTGTAATAACAGCCTACTACATACAGGTTGGCGGCTTACGATATCGCTGCCATGATTTGTGAAAATCTTTAGTAGGCCTTATAGACAAAACGCACATTTTTATGACGATAAGACCTGATGAAAGCAAGCACTGACCTTCCCGGCCTTTTACAAAATGACTGACAAGGTAAACTGAAACACCCAGGATAATATTGTTGGGAACATGATGTCATTTAGGCCTCAGAAACAGTCAATTCAAATTTCACCACTCGTTAGCGCTCTAGAATGCACTAGAGTAGGCTAAATGTTTGAACTAAAATGTCACATATGTAGGCTACTTATGAAATGAAACATGGCTTTGTTTGTTATTTTCAGGACTGATAAATCAAAGAGAACCAGTTCCTGAGAAACTCCCTATATCTTACATTTGACCTGTAGGCTATTCAGTGAACTTTTTTTCTGCCAGTCTTACTTTCATTCTTAGACCTGTTCGTTCCTCTTCCTGTTGTTATGATCTCAAATAAACGGCGTAGTGATTTGAAGCGGTGTGTGAGGAATTACCTGCCCATTGGCCCTTCCAGGTGTGTGCGTGGGATTTGGTGGTTTTCATCCAGGGGAAAGGGAGGTGATATCTGCTCTGTTCCCCCGTGTCTCCGTACCCTCCAGTAGCTGGGAGAGGCTGCTGCTGCGGCCCCTGAGGGTGGTGGAGCTGAGGCACACCTGGATCATCCCGCATGGGTAAACTATAAGAGGGGGCAATGTCAGGAAGGCCGGCCTGGTCCAAGGCTCCCATGGACGGCGTGCTGTAGACAGAGTGGACCTGCCTGCTCATGTAGAGGCAGGGCGGCGGGCTGTGGCTGTAGTCCTCACCCTGCGATCTCTGGTAGGCGCAGGAGTCTTTAAAAACCTGCGACGGGTAATAATGATCTTCCCGATTCATGGCTGCCGAGGAACCGAGGATCTGGAGCGGTTTGCGCACACATGTACCTGCGCCCTCCTCGGCGTGGACCTTCTGCTCTACCTGCTTCTGGCGCAACTGCAGGCCCTTGCAGCTCCACAGGTGTGTCACACAGTCACCATGTGACTCTGCAGCGCCTAAGCCATTGGTTTCACTGTTTACTCAAAACGGCAGACCTAGTCCCTAGTTTCCAGGATATTCTCCTTGGGACTGCAGCTTCTCGGGTTTTCAGCAGTTGAACGGAGCTGACCGTCAGCGCGCAAATCAATGCCTCTCGGTAAACACCGCACTGTTTACCTGCATCCACCTGCGCTCGCCCCCGCGGCGGCAATAGACAGGTGATCGTGAGAATCTGCCGGACCCGGGAGCCCACCTCTGCACGCGGAGAAGAGGGTTAATGAGGTCCGTATCAACCCCTAGAGAGCACGAAAGAAACAAGATCGTCTAGTCTCGAGATTTTCTTGGACTGTCGTCAAACAATGAAGCCATCGACAATTTATATGGATAGTATGGCGCTTGTCAGTATACTGTGGCTGATAGGATATGGGGAAATCGATAGGTATGGGCGCAAGCATTGGTTGACCTCCGAGATAACAGACTTGGATGGAGAGACAGTTGTCTTGGAAACTAGGATGAAAGGCTCAAACACCAGGCCTGTTTCCACAACCTTTTTCATGTGTCTACACCTAACATCTAACTTGGTGACTTTTAAAATGTACCCATTACACTTCTGTAAATGCATCATTTAACACCATTTAACGTGTCTAGGCCCATGGTCGCTGCATGGTCCTCGGCAATAACAAACAGACCTGCAGCTCTCGCTTACTCACTGCACTCTCGCCATGTTTGCTGGCCATTATGCCGCCGTGTTTTCGCCCCATTAAACAACACCCCTCGTGGTAAACCAATTAGGTTGGAGTGAGGAACAGAACTCAATTAACGAGTGTGGCGCGTGAACCCTCTCTCCACAACCCGTGAGCTCACTGGATCATAATGCAACATTTTAAGCCTTTGCCACATGTTCGGTGTATACCTATATTTTTCAGGCAAATTGTACAGGACGACCAGGCTTTTACCTTGATAGGAATATCAACAGGCTATTTGCACTGAGTTCTTCAAAAGCAATTATAGCACTTTCCACGGTATCTTAATGGGGCACTCAGCGATGCAATAAAGTTCAAGTAAACCAATTCCATACAAATCACCCCATGTACTGTGGCTTAATGGTGTTTATATTTGATCATTGTTTCAAAGAGGAAGGAAACAGTTAACCGAAGCTATTCTCCACTACAATGGAGATGGACAACGTGGTTTATGAAGCATGACGGGCGTAAAACGCAATTTAGTCGACTTTCCAGCTACAGTATTTTGCGTAATGGCTTAAGCGAGAAGTAATGCAGCGCCACTTTGCTTCATAATAGGCCTATGGGTAATCAGGCCAAGTTATTGACCAAAGAGATTGACAGTTTCAATGTTTATAAAAAGCTCTGTGGTTGAGGAACAATAAAATGGTAAAGCTTAACTGCATGGAGACAGGCCAAATGGACAGAACAGGTATAAACAGCAGATGGAACAGACTACAGCCTCGATACTTTCAACGCTTGAGCAAATGTCCACCTGTTGTCCTGGAAGCCCATGACCCGCTAAAACGTTTGCACAAACTATTGGGCCAACAAAATAAATGGAGTTGAGAACAGCACAGTTCACCAATACAGCCTACATGCCTGTTTTAATCAATTAATTTGGGCTACAACTATCCTAAGCCTACTTCAGTACAGTATAGGTTATATATTAATTTATATTAACTTATAGGTTATTTAATCTTATTAATGAATCTATATTTATTCATTTATAATTTAACTTTTTACATTTATGAATCTATGTAGGCCTATATGTATCGGTGTTATTATTCTTATTATTAATATTATTATTACTACCCTATTGCTATTATTATTAGTTGTTATTATAGCGTTATTAAACTGATTACTATTTAATAGCATGTCGAAACCATGCTACCAGAAGTGTCAGGAACCTGTAGGAGTGTCAGGGAAACAAGACTATTCCTTTTCTTTCACAAACAAAGCCGTTTCTGATAGCTGGTATATACATGTCAAAAAGTTGGAGACACGATAAAATGTGCTTACCCAGTGGCGACAGCATGGCTTAAGTAAACATTGCCAACAGTGAGTAATGACAGAAGAATGCTAATGACATTATAATTGAAATCAAACCTCCTCTAGGTGAAAAAAAATACAGCAAACCATTAATCACTCAATGTGAGAGAGGAGAGCATTGTAAATTACACCTCACAAAAAACAAACTAAATCAAAAAATCAAAGTGTGCAGCCTACTGGGCTTGCCATTCAATTTTGTCAAACGTCCATATGATTCAAGAGGCTAGAGAGGACACCTGACATTTGATACGCTCTCAATTCAGTGGAAACCCTTTAAATGAAAGTATAGTTTGACACAAACAACACTGCATTATCTTGGTCACTGGCTGTAAGAGCAATTTAAGGGAATGATGCTGCAATTAATTCAACTAAACCTGCACCAGTACGACACGGCTGTGACTTCAAGACCCAATTCATTAATAAAAAAAATAAGTTCCTATCCAATCTCATCAAAAGCTAACACTTGTTGCAGGAGAATGAGACGCAATTTTAGGGCTGGTATTTGAATGATGAATACTTCAGTCCAGGAAGAAAAGATACTTTAATTAAAAACACCAGCTTTACCCTTTGACAACATATCACTCAGTTCTCTTCCCTGACTCTCTGAAAAAAGAGGAAAAAAAAGCTCTAGTCTTTTTTTTCTTCAGTATCAGAAAGGCAGCAGGAAGCAGCTGCAGACCTTTGCAATAAAAAGCAAAGTATATACTGTAACGTCATTTCTGGCTCCTTCCGCTGTGCGCGTGCCCAACAGGTGAGCGTGAGCAGCTCCTATCGACCTGCCGGCAGCTCTGCGGGGCGTGTCGGCCGGTCAGAGGGCAGCTGTGGTGGGAACGGCCGTATTCCCCGGAGGAGGAGTGCGCCTCACCAGGAGAGAGGTCTTTATCAAATCTGTGTGTGTCACTGTCTCTGTTCTGAACATCTTTCCTGTGTCTCTGGTCTCTGTTGTCTTTGTCTTTATGCCTATGGCTTCTGTCTCTGTCGTGTCGCTTATCATTATCGCCGCCGTCCCTGTGGTGATACTTCTGCTCCGTGTGGCCTCCATTAGCTCTGTGATCTCTGGGAGGTGTTCTGCTGCGGCTCCTGTCCCGGGACTGGGACTCGCTCCTCAGGCGCCCTCTTGTGGTGGACTGTCCCGCCCCGGGCCCAGTGGAGCGGCGCTGCAGGCCGGTGGAGCGCAACGTGTTGAGGAGGAAGCGCTTGTTGGTGCTCCGCAGCGGACACTTCATCCTGACAGACCAGAGGGAACGGGACACACTTTCAACTCCGACATCTGGCAGCCTGACACACTAAGTTACACAAGTGTAAAATTCTACTAGTCTGCCAGTCCAGTGACAAATAAGCAAGGGTGGAAGTAATCACATTTACTCACGTCACTGTAATTGAGTAGCCTTTGTGTGTACTATACTTTTTTGAGTATTGTTTAAAGTCAGTAATTTTACTTCTACTTAAGTACATTTTCACTAAAGTATTGCACTTCACTACATTTTAAACCACATCCATTACAGAGTACAAACTTTGTGGCTCTCCATAAGCAAAAGAAACTGGACAATCATAAATTGTTCAGTTGTGGAGCTATTGACAGTAAATGTCCAGTCAACACAGAACAGAACAGTAATCTGTCTTTACTTTGTTTGTAACCAAATTTTCCAATTAAAATAATCCAGTTTGAGCTCTGTCCTCTATCCATCTAACAATGTTCTCTTTTCAAAAAAGTAGGCTATCTCAGTAACTTAAAGTACATTTTAAATGAGCTTCTTTTTACTTTTACTTAAGTAGATTTTTACACCAGTGCTTTTACTTCTACTTAAGTAAAATATCAACAAAGTAACAATATTTCTACTTCAGTAGGATATTTTAGCACTCTTTCCACCACTGCCAATAAGAATCACTTTAATTTGGTTTGGCTTTATTTACACATTAATAAATACTAACAAGCAAGATCAACACATGTATGCAGGGAGAGTCCCCTAAAACCCTCTAGGAGCTTAAGGGTTAGTGGGTTTCCCTTAGTAAATAAAAATTTGTATATATCAAGAAATATTAACTCATATATTAACCATCCCATTTTGCCAAGTTCAACAGGTGCACAAGAAGTATTAACTGGTTAATTGGTGCTGACACATAACAAGCCAGTTACACAATAGAGCTAAATAGAGCTAAAGGAGTTCCTATAATTAGAGTGCCTATCCTTTACTGTACTATATTAATATGTACTGTATCTTATTTTATCCTGTGCTATTGTAATATGCTTTGGCAACACTCAATACTACTTGGTTCATGCCAATAAAGCTTTCTCTGAACCTGAATCTGAAATCTAGAGCATTGACACACTGGGTGCAGTGCAGACAACACAAACTGTATGACAGCAGACTAAACACAAATATACACCACAAGTATATGTTCAAAGCAGAAGAATCGTTCCAGTGTAGCAGCATTGGCACAGCAGGCGTCAGTGTCGGTACAGTCACAGATGCACAAAGTACAGCTAAGCTGATAAGTAACAGCACAACATGCATAAATTACAAATATGTCAAGGCTGATACAGATGACAGGTCAGATACTCACCACCCTGCAGGGCCCATGGTCTCAGCTCTCACCCGAGCCCTGCTAGTCTCCCTCAGGAGCTCCTCTACTGCACGCCTGGGTGGATAAAAATAAAGAGCAATAAGATGATTCATAAAAAGAAATTGAGTCATGCAAAGGAGAAGAAGTGTTTGTGAGAGTTGAGGATAGAGATGGCACAAAGACGTAAGGAGGGAGCCAAGTGGGGGAACAATTTAATTAAGTGAGAGAAAACAGAGGGATGCAGGAGAGGAGAGAGAGTGAATCATTAGTCAGTGAATGAGGGACAGCGTGTCCTGGTTTGACCTGCGCTGCTGAATCAGCAGTCTCGGTAGAGGAGACTGTTTTAGCCGCCGACCTTTAACCACACAGCACAGACTAACGTTAGTAATGTGCAGGGAGGTATGAGGCAGTATTTCTTCACAACCACCACCTCTAAATCTCCCTCTCTCTCTCCTTCTCCCCCTCATTCCACCTTTCTCACTCTCTCTCACACACACATACACTCTCACTCTCTCTCACACACACACACACTCTCTCTCCCTCGCTCTCTCTCTCTCTCTCTCACACACACACACACACACACACACACACACACACACACACACACACACACGTACAACATAAAAAACACAGCAGCTGTCGACCAAAAATACCCGTCCTAGTTAGGGACGGATGGATTTTAGGGTTACGGAAGAAACCTAGCTTGAAATGTAGAGCATATACACAGAAGCTAATGCGTTACCAAGGTAACATACTTCTCCAGTTCACCCTCGTCTGCCATCGTGTCGTGATCACACACAGGTTATGAGTTAAGCTAACTTAATAAGTCTGGAGACTAAAATTGAAACATGTACATCTTTGTTTACTTCTCCGCGGGGACTTTCAACCGAGGACCCCGTGATTTTCTGACCTTAGCGATGCCTCGCCAGTTCCAATAACAATTTCAAGTCGTTTTTGACACAATACAATAACTGCCTAGCCAGTATGGATCAAATGTATTTAGAAACACGCTTACTTACATTGTATGGTTGAGATAAATATTTAAATAAATGAAACTAATGTATTTCTGTTGGGTTTTGTCCCCCCTGCCTTTTTGATCAGGCAGTTTGAAAGCCACCTCTAATTCGGCTTTGGATTGACAGCTTCAGGTCCCGCCCCTCTTCCTGACGGACAGGGGAACTGAAGCGATGGGCGGTCCACCGCCGCGAAAGGCACGGGGGCGTTTTCGTGCGGTTGCGGAACGGTCCGTTGCGGTGAATGTGTGATTGAGGTCCCGTAGCTAATTGTCCCCTTCCCGGGGCCGGAGTTCACGGCACGAAGGAGAAGCCGGAATAGGTAATATGACCACTGCATATATTCTGCTTGCACATCCAGTGTCACTGTGTCTAGCTTTGCATTGAGATTGCCATTGTCGCTTCATCTGTCCTATTCCGCTTCTGGAGGGTGGGATGGAGTCAGACAGATGGGGGCAATGATAAAAAAAAAAAAATGCTCTCGTCTGATCAAATGTGCTGAACGCGTTTGGGTAGCTTATAGATCATGACACTGCAGTTGGTGCATAGCTAAAGCAAATTAGGGCTATGGCAGTGAAGAAAAGACTGCAATTTTCAATTAAATCAATGTCATTTTTTGTTGTTTTCATTGCATATCTGACTGTTTTGAAAAAAGCAGCCTATTGCAACGGACCTTGCAAAATAGTAGCAGGCATATTCTTCCAAGTAGCCAATAGCCTTTCTGGAAAATTGCTGAAGATAAGAGACGACGATAGGGCTTTATGAAAATGTAGGCTAAGCTGACAGGACATCAGATTGAGATTTATGGCCTAAAACATCATTTTATCTTAGTTGAAAATGTCATTTGTGCATATGAGGTAGTTTATTGCATGTTCTATATTGTCTATATTGAGTAGATGTCATCTTTGAAAAATGACTGATCTGCTAGCATGGGCAGGTGCAGGGCCCAGACAGTTATTTATCAATAGAAAGCAAAGGAAGCCAATGAGTGCACTGACAATAACTCTGTGGCCTTGGACACACACACACACACACACACACACACACACACAGTCTCTTCTGGGATTAAAAGAGAGATATTTCATGGCAGCTATTAAGCATTTACCAGTCTTCAAATGGCGTGTGTAAGGGAATCTGTTGCTACTGAGTCCAACAATGTTTAAAATAGATTTAAGTGCTTTTGTGGCTGGCACTCTAAACTGCTGGCACAGTGAAGACCTAAAGACTTAACTTATTGATAAACAGCATTCACAGGCTCTGATACCCCCAACAGGACCCTGTGCATGTGTGTGTGTCTGTGTGTGTGCATGTTTGCTCTTGCTTGTTTAGATTTATGCTTGCGTGCCTGCATGTGGACAACTCTGTCTGTGCGTGTGTGTGTGTCTGTGTGTGTGCGTCTGTGCGCGTGTGATGTGGTGATGTCAGAGCTTTGTTATAGGAACAGAGAAGCCTTGTGTCCTCATGATTAATTCATGTCCAGCTGCGGGATAGAGACAGAAGCAGCCAGTCACACAGAGACAGGAGCACGTACTTAAGGAGACTGAAATAAGTACTACCGGTCCGGTAGTCAAGGAGACAGAGACAGGTTGTCACAGAAATGGGTAGTCACGGAGACAAGAGGAAAAACAACACACAAAAAAAAGGAGAAAACAAGGGGCTCTCATCGTCTCCACTCTCTGACAAGCTTTCAGCCTGTAGCAGGGAGGAGCGGAGTGTCCTGCTGAGAGAAGTGCATCTGTTGTGTGGCTCCGCTGCATCCTTCCCCGGCTACACTCTGAATGTCAAGCCCCACTGAACAGGCTCCAGGTCGTCATGGAGACAGGAGCAGACCCTCAGTGGAACAGAGGCAGGTAGTCACTGTGGCTTGGCCGGCCCGCTATGTGTTGAAGAACGCCCCCTGCTGCCTGCCGATGGCTATTTATTAGCCCCCAGAGGGTCTCGGCTAATAGACTAGCAGAAGGTCTACATCGCTTTGGATGTGACGCCCGGTGGAAATGAGTTCTCAGGATCCACTGTGCTTGGTAGAGTGGTGAGCGGGCCGGTGTTTCAAGGCGGCAGGATGTCTCCCTTAGAAATGCTTCTGTTTCTGCTGTAGATGAGAAAGAGCGCATACACACAGCTTGCAATGAAAGAGAAAATATCAAGCCGTAGTAATTGTTTGCTATGAAGAGTCTTTCAAGAATTCCTGCCATTTTCTTGGCTGTGACCATCTTTACCGTCTGTGTGTCTGATTCCCTTCTGGAGCCTCACCCGCCTCCCTCGTCTCCCCACCATCCCTTTTCCTGTCATTTTCTTTCCCCATTCCTATCTCCTCTTTCAGGTTTCTGCATCCCATGAATCTCTTGCACTCTTTCTCTCTTTCTTCCTCTCCCTGTTCTCTTTCTGTAACCCTCTCTACCTCTCCCTGGCACTATTTTCCTATCTATTGCTCTCCCAATCCCACTTCCTCTGATCTGTGTCCTCTCTCTGCCTCAATCCCAGATAATTCCCTCTCTGTGGAATTGGAAGATTGCAGCAGGCGAGAGCAAAAGAGAGATTATACTGCCAGATTAGTAGGCAGGAGCAGCAATACATAATCTCAGCGCACTCACACATTCACTCACACACACACACACACACACACACACACGCAGTGCATCTCCCTGTCTCCCTGACACACACATTCACGCAAACACGTGGGCTCATGTGCACAAAGCATTTGCCACATGAATAAATGCACGAGCACGTAAGCAGACACTTGTTGTCTTTCTGAAACAGCTGTTTAACCCTCCGTCTTTGCCCTTTGACCCGCAGGGTGATGTGCCATTGGCCACTGGGGGGCATCTGTCCTCTCCGTAACCGGCTCATCCTCTGAAGCTTATGGGATAGGAGCACGTGCCCCATCCCGACCCCCCGCCGCAGCCCCCGCTGGAGTCATTTGTGCCAAAGCCAAATCGGGTCGGAGGAGCAGGGATGGGCAGCCCAGGCTGTGAGGTGGGTCCAGCCGGGCCAGCGGAGCCGGCCCTGGAGGCTCTGTGTCCCGAGTGCGGCCAGATCCACCGCAGCTGGGAGAACCACCTTTACAACTACCGCCTGGAAGTGGACGATGACCTGGTGTGCCACATCTGCCTGCAGCCGCTGGTCCAGCCGCTGGACACGCCGTGCGGCCACACCTTCTGTGCCCGCTGCCTACGGAGCTTCCTGCAGGAACGGGACTTCTGCCCGCTGGACAGGGCGCGGCTCCAGCTGCAGGCGTGCCGTAGGTCCAGCATCCTGGTTCACAAGCTGCTGGACAAGCTGTCTGTGTCCTGCCCTTTGACCCCAGTGTGCTCCCTCAGCATGCCCCGCTGTGACCTGGAGGCACACCTCAAACACAGGTACTAGGGACTGCAATGACATATTCATGCACATACAGGCAGACATACTAGATGGACCCATGCATGAGTGAGCGAGCATGTGCACAAACACACACTCACACTCACAGATTAGATGCTATGAACATGGACAGGACAGGCAGGCTACACATGACACAGATTTGATTCATGCCCCTTTTTCACACATCAGTGCACGTTAATCTTTGCACACACATTTCTGACACATAAGCCTAATACAGGTATGAGCTGCAGTTATGGTGGTGTCAATCAGATGACTAGCAAAGACACCAGATGGATTGGACACTTACTGACTAGTATGTCACCTAGGGCACACATACATGTATATTCTCATCATCTTAATAGCCATTGGTCGAAGAGTGATGTGCATTTGAAACACCTCCATACTTGCAATTGGCTCTTTTCCGGTGGGAACCAGGCGAGATTCACTCTGTACCGTAGATCTTAGTCCAGAATGGTTAGACTCAACCGCTGTCATCTTAAGGGTCCATCCACATGGTTTGGCTTTTGACCCATTTGGACCAGGTGCTGTGAGACCCTGAGGGGATTATTTGGCTGTAGGTCATGTGACGGGGGATTAGTGTTTCCCTACCGCAGTCATGGGTTGGCTGACAAGAAGCTCCATGTTCTCATTCTGCAACCATGCTGAGCAACTTCAACACCAGAGACCTTTTCAACCATTTCTTCTGTGAAACAGCCAAGGGCAACCCGGGGCTGTGGTGAGTTCAACACTGCGGGACGTCAGGTCAGCCGTACTTGGGATGGCAAGATGGGAAGATCTTTCTCTCACCCGCTTTCTCGCTTTCTCTCTGATCTAGCTACTCTCTCTCTCTCTCTCTCTCTCTCTCTCTTCTCTCTCTCTCTCTCTCGCTCTCTTCTTTCTCTGTGCCTCTCTCTTTGTCAGTGAGAAAGACAATTGTATGTGTGTGTTTATGTATGAGTGTGAGGGTAGGGGGGCCAAGGAGAGCCCAGATGAACATGTTGTTGGCTGTTACGTGGATGAAAATAGTGTCAATCCAACATGTGAAAGGCTGTCTGAATAAATGTAGCAGTACTTGGAGAATTTATTGCTAAAACAGTGATGTTACTTTGCTTGGTACCTATCTTTTTATCATGCTGTAAATGTGGGAAAAGGCTTCCAGTGTGTAGCTCCAGTTGAGTGCAACAAGATTATAATTAGCGTTCACTTAGCATGATCTAATGATTATTGATTCAGGAACAGACCTCTGATTGGTTGAATTCCTTAAACCAGTGTCTGTTGCTAAGGAAACTTCCATTGCTGTGTTGACACTTGCTTTTTGACCGGTTATACAATACCCACTTAACACCTTTAAGAGGAGATTTTCCTTAACAAGCTCACACTAACAAGCTATTGCTAACAAGCTGTTGCTTAAACTAAAAGGCTTTTTCTTAGTCAGCTGTTTTGACATGAGACCCCTACCACAGCCCCTAGCCCTGTCAATTGTATGCCTTGGAAATTGTATCCAAGTGTGGCGATAGTCCAAAGAAACAGAAAGTATGTTCTGTAGCCCTTCTCGGTTCTGGTGACAAGCCGTCAAACCTATGGCTCAGTATTTCATAGCTCCAACCCATTTAACCTTCACTGTCAACAGTCTCCTTGTCCAAACCTTTTAATCAATCACATTTGGAGAAGGGTACATCCCAACGTAGGCTCGGGAAGAAATCTTTGCTTTCGCCATGCCATGTAAAGACAGGGCAAGATGGTTTCAGACAAAAGAGCTCAGTGTGAGGGCTGACGTGACATTCTTTAGTAGGGTAAAGATTAAACCTCTGGCCCACGTGTGCTCGCCTCTCCTCTACCATGCAGACTTAGGTCTAAGATAGGAACAGGAACCAAGGGTGGGATGACTCGGCTGCCGCTGTGTGACTTGTATTGCATTGTTTGTGTTGAGATTAAGGATTGGACACCGTCTATTAGATTAAATGACAGGCCAGGCCACAGTGTTCTGTGGTGGTCAAGGTGGAGCGGTTGATCTTATTACAGAGGGTGTGCGTGTGTAGACAGGTTAAACGCTGGAGACAGCAAGTGTCTATTTTACCCGGGTTTAAGCCCCCATATGAGCAAGAATCTGCTGGTCCATGAGCGAGAGTGGAGGGGGCAAGCAAGAAGAGAATTTCCCTGCGCGGATCAATAAAGTATCACATTACATTAATTGACATGGAACTTGATTTTCCGTACATGTCTAACAGACTGGCTGACTGACACCAGATAGGTGTTTTATTAAACCCGTCTGTTGCTCGGTGAAAGGTGTCCCGGGACGCAGTGTCAGCAGACGAGCGTGGACGGCCCCCGGTCTGAGAGTGGGGATGAGCGAGCGATGGCGACCAGCCCTCCCAGGTCGCCCCGCTCGCCGCAGACAGACCTGAGGGAGAGCACCCCCTCGCCACCCTCGGGCCCCCCCACCGCCTGCAGCAGCGGGCCCATATGGACCGACGACCCCGGCCTCGACAACCCCGCCTTCGAGGAAAGCACCGAGGAAGACAGTGAGTCCATCCGCTGGCCTTGTCCTTGCTTGAAACTTCTGTCAGCCTCAGATGATAAGATAAAGTGAAGACCTTTAGATTGTACATAAAATCCAGTTGAGCTTGAGACTAAATCTAGTGATAAGGCACAGTAGCAAAGATATCCACGTAACTGCTTTAATCAGCTGATTTCTTACACATTTCGCTTTTTTGCTCGCCGAGTGGGTGTATGTGTGAGTTATTGACCTCTCATTCTTAGTCTCTCTTTGTCTCTCTCTCTCTCTGTTCCTCTTTCTCTGTCTCTCTCTCTCTTTCTAGGTGTGGTAGGGTTGGAGTGTGTTGTGCCCAGGGTGAAGCGGCCCCTCAGTAATCCCTGCATCCACCTCCTCCGCTCTGTTAGCTCCGCCTCCTCTGGCTGGGACTGCCCCGAGTCGCCGCCTCTCTCCGCTGAAGAGGGTACGGCATCACCTCTTCCATTTGACTGAGCGTCTTCCCTAGGGTTGAATACTAGAGATATAAGATATAAAATGATACCTTTTGTGTGAGTCTGAGTAGTGTGAGAGTTTATTTTAAACCTTAAAGTATCCAGGGAAATTCGACTGTTCTCTTTTCCAACACCCTACTTCATATTCACACCTGCCCAATACAACCACAGTCTTCCTTCGTGCCTTGCTCAATGGGACATCAAGAAAGCTGTTGAGGGAAAGGAGGGCATTACTTTCCCCATCCACACGTTCTCTGACAGCAGTGATTTTAGGACATAGGATAATCACATTCAGGCATGATTATCCTATAGGCTAGGAAGGTCTGAAATTGAAATTTGCAATGCGACTTTGTAATGTGATTTCATGTGTGTCCGTTAGGCTGTGTGAAGTTGCCCTCCCTTCCTGAAGGAGAGATAACCACCATAGAGGTCCACCGTGCAAACCCTTATGTTGAGCTGGGCATCAGCATCGTGGGGGGAAACGAGACGCCTCTCATTAACATTGTGATTCAGGAAGTGTACCGTGACGGGGTCATCGCACGAGATGGCAGGCTGCTGGCTGGGGATCAGATACTACAGGTGAGAACCTTCGAACGTCAATTTCTATTGTCTTTCTTCACTGCTGTTTTGCCTTTATCCAGGGAAGATTTACTGAACATGTACGCTCTTTTTCACAGCATCTTGCCTCATTTTCATACAGTGAGGAAGGGAGTGCTGTTGGCCACTGTTCAGCTTCACTTGAGCAATTAGTGGTTAAGTGCTTTCCTCAAGGTTCACCTTGATCGTAGCTGTTAAGGGAGGCTATAGTATTATTCATTCACTTCCTATGTGGAGATTTTTCTTCCCATCGCGATCCCGCTTCTCTAACCTTCAGGCTCCCACTGCCACCATATTTCCATCACACTTCCTCTCAGTCCTGTCTTGATCTTTCTTTTCCTATGCCTTGCAAATCATCTTGTCTTCCTCCTCCTATAACCACCATCCATCACTGTTTTACCTTTATACACCTTCTAACTTCTCTCTAACTTCCCTCTCTCCCAAGGTGAACAATGTGGACATCAGTAACGTGCCCCACAGCTTTGCCCGCTCGACGCTGGCCCGCCCCTGCACCACTCTGCAGCTGACTGTACTTCGGGAGCGCCGTTGTGCGTCCCGGGCCCCTCCCTCCTCTTCCTCCTCCACCCCGGCTGTGCCCCACGCCCCTTGCTCCACCCCCGAGGGCACCCCCTCCAGCCCCGCCAGCCTGAGAATCACCCTACACAAGCGGGACTCGTCGGAGCAGCTAGGCATCAAGCTGGTGCGACGCACTGATGAGGCAGGAGTGTTTGTGTTGGACCTGCTGGAGGGAGGTCTGGCAGCCAAGGACGGCAGGCTGTGCAGTAACGACCGCGTGTTGGCGGTCAATGACCAGGACCTTCGCCACGGCACTCCAGAACAGGCCGCACAGATCATACAGGTAAGAATGGATACTGGTTGCAGATAAAAGCGATGCAAGACAGATGCAGAAATTTGACCGATAGAGTGAGGAGCAAAGGATAAGGCAGCTCTGTTTATTCGGGGTTGATCCTAAAGCGCTGACTCTGACTTCATAGGCCAGCGGAGAGAGAGTCCATCTGCTGATTGGCCGACCCAGCAAACCAACTCCTCCTCCACCACCAAAGTCCAGCTCCACCAGAGACCTCTACTGCCTTGATCACTTCCTGCCCAACCACAGCTCCACCCCGAGTCCTGTGCCCATGCACCTGTCCCGCACCAGCACCCATAGAGTGAGGGGATGAGCTGTGTGTGTGTGTGTGTGTGTGTAAACTGTATGTGTTTTGTGGGTGGGTGGGTTGGTTGGAGAGTGTGTGTAGCCTAGATATGTACCTGTGTGTGAATTTTAATGTGTTTGTGCTTTAATATTTACATTATGATCTATCCTCCAGTGTGACTTACAATGACTAAGCATGCTCAAGGACATTTAGACACACAGCTGTTAAAGGACAAACTGGCTGTGGTAGGGATTGAACCTATGTGTGTGTGTGTTTGTGTGTGTGTGTGTGTGTGTTGCCTCTGCGTGACGTCCAGGACCTCTCCCAGTGTGTGACCTGTAAGGAGAAACATATCACTGTGAAGAAGGAGCCCCATGAGTCTCTGGGCATGACTGTGGCAGGGGGGCGGGGCAGCAAGAGCGGGGAGCTGCCAATCTTTGTGACCAGTGTCCAACCACACGGCTGCTTGTCGAGGGACGGACGAATCAAACGAGGTGAGTGCTGTTTTGCCTTGTAAAAGTGAAATAACAGTAGTGTTCAGTCAAATACGCATTATTGGCATGATAGGAATGCAACTCAGTGTTGGGGTCAATTCATGAATGAACTCATCAATTCCAATTCAACTGAGGAATTGGAATTGGAATTGGAATGCGAAAAAACCTATAGAAAACAGAATTGGAATTGAATTAGAATTTCTGGAAGTTTAATTTATTTCAATGAAATTCTGTGAAATTCCATGTTTTTTTTTGTTTTTTCCTTACCACATATCTGATATTACATGTAGTGTTATATATTTTCAATACTGAATATCATAAAAGAAACCTTTCAGATGGTGTTTGATGCCTATGTAATCGGAATACATACATTATGATTGAGTGTATTTGTTTTGTTTAACTGTCTTATTTGATTCCTAATGTTTGATTTATGTTTAAGTCATTTAAGTCAAGACAACCTCTCTTAGAAGTGGAATTTAATGGAATTTAATGGAATTCAATTCTGTCTCTTGTCATTCCAATTCAGTTCCAGTTCTGTTTCCTTAGAGCTGGGTGACATTCCAATTCCAATTCCAGGAATTGAAGGCAACAGCCTCTCTTCCTCACCCTCTCTTTCCACTCCATGCTTCAGGTGACGTCCTGCTGAGTATCAATGGGCAAGACTTGACCTACCTGAGCCACAGCGAGGCAGTGGGCACCTTGAAGGCCAGCGCTGCCTCGCCCTCCGTCCAGCTGCGGGCCCTGGAGGTCAGCATGGTGGAGGAGCACGGCCATGACCAGCTGCTGTCTCACACCCACGACAGCGACTACGACGCCAGCTGGTCCCCCTCCTGGGTCATGTGGCTGGGCCTGCCCAGGTAAGAAGCCGGGAGACATGTAAGAGGAGACGGAGGGTGGCTTAGGTATGTAGTTGTCTTTGAATGTAATCATGTGGTGTGGATTTGAATGTGCTTGAAGAATTGTGTGATTGTGTGAATTGTGTGACACTATGATGTGATGTCTGAGCACCTCGGCAGATCACACTGAATGTATGTGTTGTTGTATGTCCGTGTGGCCATTATGGCTGTGTGTTGCGTTGAACTGTGATATAAAATGCGGATTATCATTGGAGAGGCATGTGGTGGTCTGCTGTCTATCTGACTCAGACTGGTACAGACAGTACCTTCTTCTTTTTGCTTTAAAAAGTGTTCTGCTGTTGTGAATAATCCCTGCCCTGTTTCTCATTTAAAATGAAATAACTAAATTCTAACTGAGCAAATCTTGAACATGAGCCCACCTGCATGTCCACCTGCATTGCAGTTCATAGCATAATCCCAATTTTCCACATAATCTCCAATCAACATAAGTGTTTGTCACTTTTGTGGCAGCCCTACCTCCCTCCCCTACACCCTCCATTCTTTCTCATCAGTAGTTTCCTCTTGTCTTCCAGCTACCTGCACAGTAGTCATGAGATTGTACTGCGTAGAAGCCATCCTGGCAGTTGGGGCTTCAGCATCGTCGGGGGATACGAGGAAAACCATAGCAACCAGGCATTCTTTATCAAGACCATTGTCCTTGGAACACCTGCATACTACGACGGCCGCCTCAAGTGAGTGATCAGTCGTCCTTCACATGACTGACTGTGGCCGGTGTGATGTAGTGATGAATAAGAATGTAGAAAAACTATGACCTCCATTTGGTGATCATCATAACGCACAACGCTTTTTTCCTTAAACCACCCCATCTTTATACATACTATGAATTTATGTCATATAGATATATGTCAGGCTAAAAAGGGGAGTAAACGCTATTCTGCAAGTTAAAAGGTGTAAGAACAGAGTTAAGGTGGATTTACCCTCCGCTATAGCCCTAGATGTAAGTGAATGGAGGCTTCTGCTCTCTGGAGGATTCATTGATTAATCTTAAAGTGTAAGAACAATGCCCAGAGACTGTGTAGTTGTTAATACCCCTGGATCTGAAAAGTAATTTCCTTCCACTGAACTGGGTCGCAATCCATCAGGATTTTCTCCCCTGGTCTTCCTTACTCTGTATCTTTTCCTTAATGTCTCAATAGCAAAAAAGTGAAGTGGAGGGTGGTCTCTCCTTAAAATGAATTAATGTAATTAATGTAATGTAAGCTACGGCCGTATCAAATGCTTCTGTCATCTCAAATGAGTTATCCTCATATGATACATCGCCATATAATGCTATTTGAATGGCGTATCACTCCAAGCTGTCAGGTGCTGTTTGTAATCCCTGCTGACTTGTCTCCTGGTGTGTCGTCCTAGGTGTGGTGACATGATAGTAGCGGTCAACGGGCTGTCAACAGCAGGAATGAGCCACTCAGCACTGGTGCCCATGCTTAAGGAGCAGCGCAGCCGGGTGGGGCTCACTGTGGTCTCCTGGCCTGGCAGCCTGGCATAGATCACAGGCAAGCTGAGCAAAGCTGCGCCGCACCAGACTGAATCCAACCAGACTGTTCTATATTGGGAACAAGCTCGGCCAAAGTGAACTGGTACATGCTACATCGCTCCATACTGGGTTTATCCAGGACCAAATCCATTCAGAACTGTTGTAGACCCAGCAGGACCCGACCGGGCCAAGCCTGTCCTGACCAGGTGGGGACTGTTCCAGATCGTGCCACGTCACTTGACAGACTGCACTCACACACACACTGCTGTGTTCATATGGTCATGTTGTCTTCACTCCCACAGGGAGAATGGTACTGTAACCGTAGCAGACTATCTGGGCTGTATTCACCTCACCGGGCTGTAGTAGAATCCAGGGCTGTATTCAGATGGATGCAACGTTATAGGTATAGATAGAATTACATAGTACTAAAACATAGCCTCTGATCCTCCGTCATCTAGGATAATTACCTATAATCACTTTAATCAAGATTTTTTATCTGCAACACTAACGTTGTATCCAGCTGAATAAGCCCCAGGCCTTATTAGAAACCTGCCGCACCCTGGGGGCTCAACTGCCCTTAGGCCTCATCACCATGACAACCAGCTGTCCAGTCAGCTGGAGTTTTATACATGTGTGAATGTGTGTTCTGTTTGTTTAATAAAGATTTCCTTCAAAGGATTAATGACTCTAATCCACCATGCAAGTGTACACACTGTTGGAAGCTAGTTCAGCATGTTTGATATGAGCAGAGACAGTTTATTAATATACTGTACTCCAATTATGAGTCACCGTCAGACCATTTGAAACAGGTTTAAAAGGAATTGCTAAGCATAGTGCTGTAGTAGTGAGGCTTTATTTCATATTTGGATAAACAAAAAGTGCATCTGAAAAGAAACATATTGAATGGTTTGTTCCACCCTTAAACATTAATAGACCCAGATATGTACAGTGCAGCCTCATGGGTTGGTATCCACCAACTTTGTATTGCGCAGCTTTGCAGCAAGTTTGTGGGTCTCCGCTTGTGTGGATGCAGCTGCCGTTCTGAGTTGCTGTGCCGTACGCCAGGGGTGATTCCTTTTGGGACGTAGTTTCTGGAAAGCCAAGAGAACTTATGCAAGTTTGGAAAAACATTTCTCTTTGTGGAAAAAGGGGCTGGGAAAGGACAAATTACCTGCAGCTTTTTCTTTGCCGGGTCATGTACCACTCCATGTCGCCACAGACTCTCCTAATGAACAGAGTACATTGAACAAACCAAGTCACCAACTAGTACACTGCTGCAGCAAGTTACAGCCATCAAATCTTAAGAAAAGCTCAGGTAATGTTCATGTTGAGGGTGCCAGTTCTGATTACAGGACCTCTGTTGGCCAAGCATTGATTAGTCTGTGGGAATCCAACTGTTCACGTTTATCCAAGCATCACATACTGACAATAGTGTGCAGATTTACCTTCATGGCAAAGCTCTTTCCACAGCCAGCATAGGCACAGCTGAAGGGCTTCTTGCCCTCATGATCACCCAGGACATGACTCTCCAAGTTGAAGCGCTGACTGAACTTTTTGTCACACCCTTCTTTGGGGCAGCAGAACACCCTCTTCTCCCCAGAGTGGACATGTAGTGCATGCTGGTGCAAGAACCAGGCATTGTTAAACAGCTTTTTGCACTCTCCACACTGCAGCTTGACTGAGAACACAAAGTCATGCTTCCATTCAATGGCATGCACTGAAATACATCAAGTGGTATCTGCATAGTCAATTTTATGGGCTGCTATTGTGACTCAGTAAGTCTTGAGGAGTAGCAAGGCATGTAATACGCCAAGAAAGGAGACTAGCACTTCACATCAGTGTATTCACATCAGTGTATTCATACCTCTGTGAATCTTTCTGTGCTTCTGGTATTCTGTCCATGTCTTCCCCTGGAAGGGACAGCCTTCATCCTCGCAAGGGTAACCTGTAATAGGGGACCAGATGCACTTGTTTTTACATCAATTAAAAAAAGGAAAAACAGACTACAGAGTTCTGGTTAAAAACAACCAACCTTCATGCACTTTCTCATGGTGCTTCAGTTTTCCACAAGTAGAGAATTCCCTTGTACAGCCATTGAAAGTACAGCTGTAACAAATTATACAAGTTCAGATTGGTGATCATGGGGTACATATAAGAATTCCAGTTATCAATGTACCATTTGCATAGCTGTACTCACTGAAATGACAGAAGCTGTGTGTGCTCACACTTATGGGCATTCAGTTGGTTCCTCTTGTTGAAGTCCTTTCCGCAGCCCAGATGGTCACACTGAGGACAGTAAAGCAAAATCCCAGTGATGGAGTAAGTCAGTGTCACTTTGAATTGTGTTTTTTTTTTAAAAGCCTTTTCCAGGTTATACATGACAAAACAAAGGGTCAGGGACAGACTTTCTTACCCGATATCGCTTCTCCTGGTGCTGGTGAACTCGAGCCATGTGGTTCTTCATGCTGGCATTTGTGACAAAGGCCTCAGAGCATCCGTCAGTCAGACACCTGTAGACCGCAGCAGATAGGTGCAGGGGTTGAACAAAGTTGTATGAAGTTTCTTAGTGATCACAAAGGGATGCAGTTGCTTACCTGTGCGGCTTATCCCCACTGTGGCTGAGCTCATGTCTGGTGAGTTGATAGCGGGTGCAAAAGCTCTTGTCACAATTCTCACAGGAGAATGGTCTCTTGAGATTGAGAAACATTACACACAGATAAACCCAACAATCATTGGACAACATTAATTGTTAAGCAAACTGTCATATAATACATGTCAGCTGTTTGACTGCTGTACTTTACTTTCATCTTGTCAAACAAGTATTTGCATCTCAGGCTTTGCATCTGTTTGGCTTGCCATAGCAGATCAGAACCACTTACCAATCCTGTGTGTTTGCAAAGGTGAGCCTCTAGCTTCCATGACTTACTGAACGTGGCTTTACAATCAAAAAAAGAGCAAACATAGCTTTTCTGACTTGGCAACCTCTCCCCCATCTTTAATAACAGACGTTAGACGTGGTGTTGTGGCTACAGATCAAATCAGTCAAGGGGCAGGACGTTTACTGACCTACCACCAGCTACTCACCTGTGCATAATTTAACTTATTGGAATATACCAATTAGGGACAGAAGGGGGGTGTCCTAGGTCCATAAACAAAACTTAATTGAGCAATACTGTAAAAAATAACTTAAACAAGAGATATTTGTTGACTTAAACTTTTTTTTTACTACAACACAAAACATTTTTGAAATTTTTACACACTTACAAAGCCTCCCACTGCTTGATTGGTTCTTCTGTTCAGGGGATGAGCAGGTGGAGTAGGAAGACCACCAACACTCACCTGTGTAAGATTGTAGTACAGGTGATGAAACATTTAACAGCAGTTTTTACAGCAGTTTAGCTGTTAATAGTCATCCCATTTATACTGTACACAAACATTGTAAAGGTCCATGACTTTTTCCTACACTTTGATTGATACAGGCTTTAAAAATGTCATCCAGGCTCCTTGCAGTGTGTCCCTATCTGCTGATCTACTGTGTGTGTGTGTGTGTGTGCATGTGTGTGCGAGAGAGAGAGAGAGAGAGAGGCGACTGTCTGTCTCCATTAATCACACACACACGGAATTTATTGCTCTAATCTTAATCTTATCAACCCTCCAATATTGTTTTCTGATAGGTGTGATTTATTGTTGTCAGAAATTAGTCTTCAGTGAAATCCTTTGTAACCCACAAACCTCAACTAAGTCAACCTTTCTCTGACCTACAGGCCATTGAAAATGCTAAACTACGATTTAAATTGACAATCAAATCCAAAATACATTATTAAAACCCTCAAACTGCTCTCATAACAACTATGCTAAGGCTTTGGACATAAAAACAAAGACAGATTGAAGGGGTGACTCTTTATTAGCAATGGGACGCTGACAATCCAATAACACTATCTACCTATCTAAACATTAGAGATTACCCTCTGCACCCATGCCATGATCTCATGCGAAACCTTTGACTGACTTATGTGAATAAGGCCTATTGAGAAGCTGTAGGGCGTTACCTCAGTGCCCTCCCACGCTCCAGGTAAGCAGGCGCGGGTCAGTTGACACGGTTATCAGCCTCCTCCTCCCCCCTTCCGGTCCCCCACTGCCAGGGACAGGATCAATACAGCTGGCTCTGTATATATGTGCATATATATGACCATGCCCCCCCCCCCCCCCCCCCCCCCACCTGATAACCACCAAGCCACACAGCCTATATCACCCCACCTATCACCCACAGAGATACAGTGTGAGCTCTGTTTGGCCTGGGATCGGATTTCCTTGTGCTTTTGTCAAACCTTCATGGCCTATCCCAAACACACACACACACATCATGTGGACATATGTGATCACACCCACACTTGCATCACAACCACAAATACTACTCTCTTGGCCACTGAATGTGTCTTTACTTTAAATGAGCTGCAGAGGAAAGGGTGTATCAGGATGAGGTGATGAGGGGGAATAAGAAAAAACGTTACCAGCTACTCATATAATTTCGTGTCTGCCTATCACGCAATTCAACATTTCCACACAACTCCTCTTGCATCAGAGGTGCAAGCCTCTATGTCCATATCTAATTATCTACTGTTTGTGTGTGTGTGTGTGTGTGTGTGGTTAATATGTAACACACAGGGTCGATACAGCTGCTCTGGGCTGCTGGGTGAGCTGACAGACTCAATCTGTGTGTGTCAAACGTGTGTGATTAAGGAGTTCATAGTGCTGCACAGCTTTTATCCACAAGCCTCGTGCCCCTTCTGCCCTCCTCCCTCTCGCTTGCCTTCTCTCTCTCGCTCTCTCTGTTTACTTTTTGTTCCTTCAATCAGTAACTTCCATGACTCAGCGCCACACATGACAGTCCAGTTTATCTGAGAGAACATACACATACACACACAAAGGGCTTACTGTAGATGTATAGGCAGGCTGAAATTCATATTGTGGTATTTGGAGTAACCTTCCAATAGTGTGTAATAGAGGTGTAAAGTCCTCTTATGATGATTAGATTAGATTTAGTATTACTATTTGATCTTTCATGGTAGTCATTCAACAACAGGTTCCATGTAAATGCATATTCTGAATCCAACTCCATCGATGCTGAATTGATGCATTCAAGATGTGTAACCATTGCTGAAAGCTGTGGGAATATACAAAAACACACAGGCAACTTACTAACCAGCACCGCTTACCTTATCTAAATACTACAAGCTAAATCCAGCCCTTGCCGATCAATAACAAGGGCTTTGGGTGCCACCCATTCATTGATTGATTGCATTTTATTTTGCTTTCTGTTTCCTGGTATTATCTATTTAGGTTGTTGGATACTTATTACTCTGTCCTGATAAGACCTGTGTCTAGATTCCCTGACCTTAGGCCTTGGGTTATGAGCGGGGAGCACAACCTCTGAATGTTTATCTCTGTGGGGGGCCACTGAGGTCCGATGGGGGATTTCCACATTCATTTTGCACCTTATCCTTTTTTTGAATATATACTTTGTATACTCAAATATCCCCTGTATCCCCTTTAGACAAAAAATGTCCCCTTTTTGCAAAATAATCCTTGGGCCATCTTTTCAGTTCTTAATCTGTTTTCAGAATATTCTACAATTTATACACCTATATACACGAAAAAATAATCCTCATTGAACACAGATTTTCTGTTAGCCTCTTCTCTCCTGATTTTTCTCTCTCACACACCCACTTCATCCTCCCAGCTGCTGCCACTATCTCTGCAAACTGGTCCTAATTGGTGTAAATATTGGGTAAAGTACTGAGGTGGGATGAGATAACCTATTTGTCACATAACCAGTCAGCCATTCAGCCTCCACTGATTAAATAGCACACATCATGGTAGGACAGGGGGTGTCCACACACACTCCTGCAGCAGCATCACAGAGAGCAGCTATGACTGATCAATTATATTTTTCAGTCCAAAGGAAAACAGGTTACAACAAGATACAGAATAACTATTATAGAAATGCATAAGAATTTAGTCTATATATTCGCTGTAGAATTAAGGGCCACAGTCTTTTCTTTTTGCATCTTTATAAATCCATATAACAAGAAAAATTTATGGAAATGACATGCAAGGGCTTTTAACACTACATTACACCTGATGACACACAAATGTAACTGCACTCTACCTCTTGACCAGGGAAATAGACTTTATCTTTGTGCACACTGCCCTCTATTGTCCACCATTTGGATATATCTGTTGAAGTCCATAGCTATTCCAGGAGTAACAGAATATACAAGAAGCCATTGCTCATACTGAACTGTAAATAGTCAGATCCACTGCTCAGTCCAAGCAAGACTTTCTGTTGTACACCTATCTCCAACTGTTCTTCAATATTGTCAAGTCATATACACTATAATGAATTTGCCATTGTCCTACAGCAGAATGAAACCTGCTGCTTATTCAGATCTTGGCCCATATCCTTGTGCACGCTGCCATCTAGTGCACCAGCTGCAAAACAGCATAACTCTATATTACCCAAATAACTTGGGGCCTACACGAATAAAATGGGACTGTGGTTACCTTGTCTACAACTTTGTTCTCAATTCACTAGCATGCCTAGATGCCATCTGGGGTTGTACCGCTAAATGCCGAGATCACACAATTAAAGTTTAAATTGCCTTCTAAAAACAGATGCCATCTCAGCTGTCTTCAATAGCTGTACATTGAGCAATTCTACTTTAGCCCAACCTATCTAATTGTGTGTGTACTTGACAGGGCAGATGCACTATGTACATGGTCAAGTGGTGATTGCTGGCAGAGCAATGGACAAGCCCAGTAGGATAAACCAGCTGTGTGTGCTAGACTTCAAAGGTATAAGTGGTATAATGTGGTATGCTTGTGACATGTTTGCTGGTCACTCTCAGTTCGCCGGTGAAATAAAAATTGCATTTAATTTCATTGTTGCAATCATAGGAGGAGAATCATCACTGAGCGACAGCATACCATGTCATCTAAACATACAGGACAAGTCAGTGTGTGAAAGAACAACGCAGGACAAGGAGCATGTGTACAAACATTTTTTATTTTGGTCAGCACTTTAGGCCATGAACTCATAGGGGATGGGCTCCAGCAGCTGGGGCACGTTGTTCTTGGTGGTGACAAAGTGGGCTTCACGGGGAGCAGCAGGCTGCAGAGAAGAGAAACGACAAAGAATTTCAGGAGATCAAAAAGTAGATGTGACTGAGCATTTTTCACCACTGATGTTAAATCTGTGATAGGCAAGAAAAACCCAAACAAAACTAAAAGACTGACCATTACCGTATTCCTGAATACAAGTAACGCAAATGTATCAAGATTTGTCTGTACTACTGTATTTGTTGCCGTTTGAGTTTCCAAACAGAAGAGTTACACTACCATTTATTCAGAACACCAATTATAATATCAGGATTCCTACACATTTACCATTTAAAAATTCCAGACATTTGAGACCTTGACCAGTATTCATGTATGCTTATGGCAGCTGGGAAATATGACAGTCTACTAGGCATTATCACTCTATAGTTGAATCTTATTCTTAAGTTCTGTCTCAAACACTTCCACTGAGCTTTTCAATCAACTTCCTAAGTTACAACTAAAATACTAACAATTTAATAACAGCCAAAATTAAAAAGGAAACAAGGCATTTTGGGTCCGTTCATACCTGACGCTTCAGTTCCACCCAGGTGCCCTGCTGCTTGGCCTCCAGCTTCTTCTTCTCGTTCTCCTTGACGCGCTGCAGGAAACTGTCCCTGCTCTTTGAGTGCTTCACGTGCTCAATACGCACGTTAATCCTCTTGGCCAGGATCTTGCCCCTGCAAGGGCAGAGAGCACAAATGAGCTCACATCCCACGAGGGAATCAAAACGTTATACTGAAGAAACTGGATAAGTGGCTAAGAGTTATTTATCATGAGTCTGAATATCTGTAGTTCTCTGCTGTCTCCTCATTGCAACTCCAGTTCAAACAGCAGTAAGGCTGGGATGCTTAAGGATAAAATACTTTGCCCCACATGAATGACCACTGAGGACATAAACACAGTCCTGGTGGCAAAGTGAAGATGGGGTTATCATCAATCATTTCTAGATGACGTCTAAATTAGGAGTGTATACATCAAGGATATTTTCTACTTACTTGACCTGCTTGTTGACGATGATACCCACAGCATGTTGGGTTACATTGTAAACACGTCCCGTCTTGCCGTGATAGCACTTATGAGGCATTCCTTTCTGAATGGTACCTGTGCCCTGGAGAGAGTCACATATTAAGATTTTAGATATTTAAACAATGAAAACATGCGGCAACAACAAAATGCATGGTGCCCGTTCAAACTAATGTACCCAGGACACCAATTCATAAGTGCAAGGGTATTTGCTGCAAGCCAAAACATGCTGTTCAAAGTTTGTTCTCTTTTGTGTGAAAGAGAATGTTATGTTTAAGTTAATTGAAAGTTCAGGCAGTTTAAAGTTGTCTAGGTGATTGGCAAGCATATTTACCTAGCAGAAAATGACTTTATGCCTTTTCCAAATCCTTACAGGACACTGGTAATTTTCCCATATATTACTCCAAGCAGCTCTTACTTGATGAAATGTCAACTTTTAATTTGCACTTTTCACTACTACTTTTCTTAAAGTAGAGCTAATTGAAAATATGTCAAATTTACCAGTGCACTGCAAGGATTCAGTAACCTTGCAGTGATGTTCTGAAAGGTGTGCATGTTTGCCTATTAGCAACAATTAACAGCCAGAATTTGCAAGAGTTTGATGTGATGATCTTTCCGAGATACAGATAAAACACTATTGTACGCAATTCACTGTCATCTATTAAAAACATCTAAGACGCCCATGAAGTCTTACCTTGATGTCTACGATATCTCCCTTCTTGTAGATGCGCATGTATGTGGACAGGGGAATCGGGCCTGTAAAACATTCAGCCAAGTTACTGATGCATGTTGCACTGCTTGTCTTAAGAGTGTAAACCATTGGCATTCCTCTACAACACAAAGACATGGACTGTGAGGCTGGTATTATAAAGTTACACATTTAAAATAAGGACTCACCATGTTTGCGGAACTGCCTGCTGAACATGTACCTCGTCCCCCTCCTCTTGCCTCTGGTGTTCGTCATGATGCCTGATTACTGTGGGAGAACAGACTGTAGTTATAGTAGGTGTATTCCACAGATAGGGAGTAAATGAGATACTGCTACAGAAGTGGAAGGAGAGTTAATTCTGCTCTCTTAGCTGATCCAAGTGTACGGCAACAAATTATAAGTATATCCCAATCAATCTTTAGTTTTCCAGGGGTTTGTTTCAACGCATGAAGAGGGTACTAAACGGTGATAACACCGACTGTGTTAGGGAAAAACGTCAACGTGAACGTTAGTTAGTCGTGCGTTTCACCAAAACAATAGGCGGCACTGGATCTACAATTTTACAATGTCTAGTAAATAAAACGAACAAATATCGTGACAACTGCAACGCCGGGTTATAACAGAGCAGACTTAGGAGACTGTCAGGGTAAAATGCTGTTTCTAATGAGCCTTTCGTGGCCTATTGGAATAGCCCGATAGGCCCACATGGAGAGACACGCTGCTGCTCCTGTTCACTTATAACGGATTAATCTCTCTTTGGGACGCGATTTAAAGGCAGATTAACCAACTGAGATGTAAAGAAAAATTTTGCGTGTTTACATGTGTGGAATTGTGTACACATACTATTCGAATAAATGTAAAAATGATCTATAAATACGGAGCATATCTTACCCCCGGTCACTACAAGATGGCGGGTACGGCGGAAAGAGAGATTGAAGGACCCGAAACTCCGCCTTGTAAAATATAATTTAGGCGTGCCGTAATATTGCCTGAACCAAATGCATGCGGAACTGAAGGAATGGAAGCGGCCAGCAGACCCACAGTCAGCGCATTCACAGATATTAATGTACTCCAACCATTAATTCTATATATAAACTGGTCCTTGATCAGATATAGTCGTTGATATTTTGCGGTTTTCCCTGGTTTGTTTACCTCAGTTGACAATCTGAGCAAGAGGGCTACACGTTTTCTAAAAAGAGACTGACTCATGTTTACAAGCTGAAACTTTGTGACCCTGCTACTTCCTTTGGTGTTATTTTCTTAGGCACATTAGCCAGCTATGCTACAGTATGTAAATGAGGTTTCTCGCACTTAGTACAGCAGGCCTACATACCAAGGAGGTTCTATATTAACGAGTACTACCAAAGATAAACTGATTCTTACACTACCATAGCAAAAAACATATCTATATAGATAGTTCACATCCTATTCCAGCCTATGGAAATCCGTGGCCACTGCGCCAGAACACCGTACAACTAGCTAAAATTAATTACCTAAAATTACTCAACTATCAGGATAGTAGATAATACATACAGCAGCAAATTCATGCAAGAAATTGTGAGTGAATATTTATTGCAAAAGTCAGACATCTCGATACTACGCACGCGCGAAACAAGTGCGCAAGCTAAACTTTTTTTTATATACATATATAATTTAAAAACCTGCCTAGGTCTCATAATGTCATCGGTAGCTTACTAACTTAAGACTTGAAACATTACTCTGGCTAAATCAGATACGCCTCCCGCAAAATGTCACTCTTCTTCTTCTTTATTATTGCGGTAGACTGGATTTAAGCGAAGGCGGAAGTACGCAGGAGTGAAACCTCTCGCTTCGCCCGCATAGTTTCTTGAGATAGGACGAAGGACCTTCCATCGCGAGCTCAGCAGAACAGACCTGCTTGCTCTCACGAGGGAGCCCTGTCCTCGCCTACTCGCGGCGATTGGGTGGAAGATGGCGCTAGCCGAATGGAAATCCTAATGACAGTCTCCAAATTTGCCTCTTTTTGTACCATGGTGAGTACATGGCATTCTCGTTCGATTATTAATTAGGCCATAGGGTAACAGGACAACCGTGGCTTTATTACTATTTGTGTTCTGAGCCGTGAAATGATCAAAAACATTCAACTCTGGTCTCTATGCTAGCCAAGCACTTTTCCGAGCACAGCAGCCACCCACTATCTTCTCCGCTGGTTCCTTTGCTAACGTTAGTAGATGGATAGTTGAATCCTGACTATTTCCACTTTAACTCATCTAATGTAACGACTTGTCCGGGTATAATTTATGACCGCTTCCTTGGTGCAGCATGATTTTGCACAGTGACAGTGCACCTGCTGCAGCTGTGACTCGCAGCTAACTAGCTAATGTTACTCAAGCTAGCTAATCTTCCTGCTTGCCAACAGCTGGAACAAACAGCTGGATAGGTGATTTCAGATGAATAGTCAGTTAAGCTGAAATATATTTAGCCCAACCGTTCAAAAAAAGAAGAAGCTAGATTTACGCGCTGGCCTTTGACAAGCTAACGTAATTAGCGCAGCGAATGGCGACATGGTTAGCTGCGCAGTTGGGGGCTCGGTCCAGGTCCAGGTCCATGTACAGCTGATCGCTTCCTATATATCGCATCAGTGGATATTAATTGATCTTGTGAAATCATACACGAGTGATTACGCAATGCTTAAAACAACCAGTGATTACTGGGCTAATATTAAAACCGTCTGCACTTGACAACATCCTGTCCTGACACATGTAATTTTCCCAGTGTCGTCATCCGTACAGATTTGTTGCATTTTTAAAGCCCGTTTGGATGGGTGTAAGCTTTGGCCAGGGACAGTTTCATGTTACATCTGCAATAATTTTCAACCGTCAGTTAAAGATAATTGGTGTACACTTTTTGTATTATTATTTGCCAAATGGTAAATTATTAATAGCATAAAGTGGGGATGCAAAAATGCTTAGTCTTTGATCTTTTAACCACACAACAGTTATCTGATTTTATGTGATCCCAGCAATAGATGACCTTGAGGGTGATTTGGTGATTTGCTTACTGATTAAAGTACAGTGTTTGTGTGTTTTTACAGTTGTCCTTATCAAAATAATAGCAGAGGTGTATCCTATCTTGTATCAGGAAAATACTGAATTGTTTGGCTCCTGTGTATTTGCAGGGCGCCAATGCCTCTGCTCTGGAGAAAGAGATTGGCTCTGAGCAGTTTCCCGTCAATGAGCACTACTTTGGCCTGGTCAATGTAAGTACATGATATACTCTGCTGGTTCTGCGTCACTGCTTTGTGTGTGTCTGCCTGACTCATACTGAGTCTGTGTCTTATGTGTTACTCCTTTCAGTTTGGGAACACCTGCTACTGTAACTCAGTGCTGCAGGCTCTGTACTTCTGCCGACCTTTCCGGGAGAAGATCTTGGCGTACCGCAGTCAGCCACGGCGGAAGGAGAACCTGCTCACTTGCCTGGCCGACCTTTTCCACAGTATCGCCAACCAGAAGAGGAAGGTGGGCGTCATACCGCCCAAGAAGTTCATCACACGGCTACGCAAGGAGAATGGTGAGACAGGGAAGGGATGTAGCCTTGATGAACCCTGGGAGGGTGGATGTGCTCCGCTTAGAATACACAGTTGTAGGAGAGAGAACAGTAGAAGTTAAAGGCAAAAGGCTGTAATTTACATCTGCATTTTAAGCATTGACTTGACGCTCTTATCCGTAGCAGCTTAGAATGAGTGCAACTGTAGAATAAACTTAAATTCCTAGATCACCGAAATTACAAGCAAACAATACTAAGGAAAGCAAAGGTTACGTTTACAATATTCCTCTGACCAAAGAATGATAATGTAAGAGAGAACTGTTGGCAAAATAAGAGCTAAGGAATGAGATAGACAGGATTATTTTCCCTTGGAGTTCAACAGTGTGTGAAGGAGACAGGCATGGAGGTAAACTGTAACGGTAGCAGAGAACACTGTGTCAAATCATCACTTTATCAGCTGCTTCAAAACTCCTTGCCACTTGTTGGCTGCTGACTCCTGCAGAGCTGCTAGACAAGATGCCCAGAAGTTCCTGAACGATTCGCTGAACACCTAAAATAGCTGAATTTTAACTGTCGCTCTCTATCTGTCATTTTCTACCTCAGAGCTGTTTGACAACTACATGCAACAGGATGCCCACGAGTTCCTGAACTACCTGCTCAACACCATCGCTGATCTGCTGCAGGAGGAGAGGAAGCAGGACAAGACCAACGGCCGCCTGGCCAATGGCACGTTGGACTCCCAGAACAACAACAGCAACGCCACACCCGCTCCCACCTGGGTCCACGAGATCTTCCAAGGCACGCTGACCAACGAGACACGCTGTCTCACCTGTGAAACGGTAAGATACCTCGCTGATGTCGGTGTGTGAGTGGGACATTTCAGTGGCTTACACATCAAGAGCCATGTTTACTGAAGTTTTCGTTCCAGCCAAACGCTACAGCCGCTGATTTCACTGATTAGTACACCTTGGACCAGTGAGATTTCTGACACTGATTGCACTGGCCTATACTGTTTGCACCAGATTCTATGTGTGTGTGTGTGTGTGTGTGTGTGTGTGTGTGTGTGTGTGTGTGTGTGTGCACATGTGTTTTTGATAAAACTGAATAGAATAGGATTTTTATTGCCATACACAACCTTCATTGTGTATTGTTTAAAGTGCAGTGGCCTCCTTTTCAGTATTATTGAATAAATGTATTATCAGTTGTCCAACCATTTGAAATGCTTAGTTAACATTGTGAAGACTATTAGTTTTCACTGTAAAACTACATCAGAATTGACCAGGTTGATGTATCTGGCTAATTATTTGGGATTGTTTATGTTAGCATGGTTTGATGTTCACTTTTGTCTTCAGATAAGCAGCAAAGATGAGGACTTTCTGGACCTTTCAGTGGATGTAGAACAGAATACCTCCATCACACACTGCCTCAGGTAAGGCAACACCACAACATGCACAAATAGAGCAGCACCAGGCTTTGTACATGAAGAGTTTCATTCCAAAATGATATCCGCAATTTGAAAAATATGAAGACTACACAGACAAAATGTTTGCTGACATGACAGTACCACTCAGTATTGAATATTGAGGTTATTAGTTATCTTGAGCACAAAACTTACAAAATACTATTTTAGAGCTTATAATCATCAGTTGTTGTTTTTGTTCCCAAAATGGATGTTATAGTGATTCAAAGAAGAGAGGATAGAGTGTTTCTACTGTTTGGTTTGGGCTTTCAATGATAATTGACTTCCAGTGAAGTGTTCAAGCAGAAATTTTAAAAAGCCTTTATTGCATGGCTATTTAAGAAGAACCTAATAAAAAAACATGTCCCGACGTGTTTCAGCTATGCTGTGGCTTTCATCAGGGAGTAGCACACCAAACTGCAGGAAGGGAATGGATATTGTTTTGAAATCAAAACCTTGATTTGTAGATGAGGACTCCACAATGCATCTGGACTAATTTTATCTTTGTGGCTCTTTCCTTCTCCATCCAGAGGTTTCAGTAACACAGAGACTCTGTGCAGCGAGTACAAATACTACTGTGAAGAATGTAGAAGTAAGCAGGAGGCACACAAAAGGTCAGTATACAGGTTAATTCTTTAAGTGTACTGTTAGGCTGGTGTGTATGTTTAAGCATTTCTTTATGTGTCTGGGCATTTATGTTTGATCCACTGTTGTATTTGTGATGTAGGATGCGTGTAAAGAAGCTGCCAATGATCCTGGCACTGCACCTGAAGCGCTTCAAGTACATGGAACAGCTGCAGCGCTACACCAAGCTGTCCTATCGCGTCGTCTTCCCGCTGGAGCTCCGCCTCTTCAACACCTCCGGAGACGCCACCAATCCTGAGAGGCTCTACGACCTGGTTGCTGTGGTGGTGCATTGTGGGAGGTGTGTGGGATGACATGCTGCCTGAAAACTGCCTCAAAACCCCCAGAATAGCCGACCTGCAAACAACACCCTAAAACCTGCTAAAAAGCAGTCCCACACCCTGGCACAGTCTCTTAAAGATGTTCTTAAGCCCTTAACTTCGTTTGTAATTTTCTGCTCATGTGGATTGATCCAAAGACACTGTCATTTTATACCATTTTATATGAGATTTATTCCTCCAGATAGCAACTTATCAAGAGGGACACCACAGTAGCTCAGTGGTTAGCACTGTTGCATCAGTTTTTCCCCTTGAGCTAAAGTCTTGGACCACTTCACACAACATGAGCCCGACCTGGCAAAGTCAAAGATGTTTGGGAAAAAAAAGTGTCATGACAAACGGCCAGAGTCTGTTTAGTCCGTCCTAGGCATTAGGTGTCCTCCAATTTTTACATCTAGTTTGTGGCAGCACACGTGTTTCACTTTCCATACAGGTCAGGGTAATAAGATAGGATAGGCTAACTTTTACTTTCTAGAACTGACACAAATGTCTTTCATTTCCAGTGGTCCAAACAGGGGTCACTACATTGCCATCGTGAAGAGTCATGACTTCTGGCTGCTGTTTGACGATGATATTGTAGAGGTGAGTGACTCCTCAGTCTGATTTTTCTGAAGTTTGATTTATTCACAATAGCATTGCATGCCTCTTTAGGGATTCTGTTTTGTTTTGTTTTTTGTAACCCTGCTAAATTTCATCTTTCCCCTCCTGTAGAAAATTGATGCCCAGGCCATAGAAGAATTCTACGGTCTCACCTCTGAAATCTCCAAGAACTCTGAGTCGGGCTACATCCTCTTTTACCAGTCCAGAGACTGAAAGTGGAGCGGAGAAAAGCTCTGTTCCCTGTCTGAGGGGAGTCGTGGACCATAAACACACCACAACGGCCCATGTGGTGTGACCCCTGCCTGCACAGCTGTAATTCATACCTGTGCTTTACGCGCACAGTTGCCGCAGCTCAGCTGTGGAACTTCCCCTCAGCACCAGCTGCCCCTCCTGGCCGCGTCCCTCCTGCCGACTCCCCTCCTCATTCTGGCTGGATGCTGCCGCCGCTGCTGCTGCAGGGACAATGAGCCGTGGCGATGATGAATGAAAATCGTGTCAAGATTGTTTTTAAAAGACGTTGAATGAGGGTTGTACAGAAGTCGGTTGGTTGTATGAGTGGCGTGCTGGTTTTTGCCTTGGGTGTGGGGTGAATGGGTATTTAATAATTCATATGATGTAATATTGGCCTGGTGTCTTCACCCCCGCTCACACTGTAATTCTGCAATGGGTTTTACTTGGAGCGGGTCATCTTTTGGAGTGTGGATAGAAAGAAGAGGAGGAGGAGAATGGGGGGTGTGAGTGTCCCAAGTATGGGACACACCAGGTTGTGTATTTCTACAGTGTACAGAATGGTATTTGTATAAATATTACAAGAAGATAATATTATCATTGGAAAATGTTAGACCTTAAGCAGATGTATTAACACTATGGTGCACTTTTGATACCGTTTTGTAGGTGTTGGCAAGTTTAACGTGAGGGTTTGCTTGAAAGGCCTGTTGTGAAGCGATCATTTTCTGTTTTAAAGAAAAATAAATAAAGCCAATAAGATTCAGGCTGGGTGTGCGTGCCTGTCTGTCTGTCTCTCTCCCACAGGTGCGCACTGATGACTCATATGAGCTCAGCATCGCCCCTTAGCGGTGGTACGTGGTAGCCCTGCCTTCTACTGCAACAGGAGCTATTTTTAATCCATTCAGACCTAAAGGCATCAGGTACTCCATTAAACCGCCCACACACTAGCGAGATAATGCTTGGTCAGCTTACTGCGGACATATGTATGCATGGCAGTAGCAGCTCACCCAGAATTTACTTTTGAACTAATTTATTCTTTCTTGGAGGCGTTTTGAAAGCACTGCCACATGGATGGAGAGGTGAGGGAGAGAAGATGGAGGACGGGGGAGACAGAGAAAGTGGGAGAGGGGAGGGGGTTGGTGACACAGATCATGGTTACTGTTAATAGCACAGACAGGACCAGAATAGCAGGGCGACACAGGAGGCTTGGAGGAAAGAAAGTCTCCGCGTCTTATTGGCATCTGAAACTGAACCCGGACAATCCAAAAGCGCAGTTACTGAAACTAACATCGGACTGCAGATAACATGTGTCATATCTCATGCATTCTGCAGGTGACTCGAGTCAAAATGAACGTTATTGGCATGAATGGTTGAGGAACAAATCTTTCAAAATAAACATTTTAATTTAAATAATGGTGCAGTAAACGATGTTTTGCAATGTTATAAACATCTACACGAATTTTACCTTCTCACAATGCATGTAACAATATATAGGGTAAGATGGCCTATAGGTGAGTTCACACGCACACGCACGCGCGCGCATCTGTCTGTGCCCTTGAGACGGCAGGGACCATTGAGCTGTTCAGCGGAGTTGTTCAGTCTCTCGGAGTCTGGCCCGTTTGGGACTCTCACCCCCCTCTCCCTCCCCCTCCCTCCTTCTCTTCCGCCGCTGCTCTGCTCGCTGCTTCTTGCACAGCCGCAGTCCACGGCGATGCGCCGTTAACGGCAAAGCCGCTCCGCGCTCTTCTCCATTATCACCGCTTCAGAGAGGATCAGCATCCCCGGGCTGCATCTGGCCCCCGGCGCTGCACCTGCCGCCATCGTTATCAATAACATGGAAATACAAGGCTGCCCTTCCATCTAGACGGAAGTCTCATCTCAGAGAGTCAAGGTAGGCTGGATGGCGGCGAAATGGGATTAATAAGCATCCTGGACATGCATGTAAAAATGCAGCCCATTGTTTTTGCAGGCTTTTGCTGACGTGGAACAACCGCTGTGTTTCTCTGATGCAAGGTGCAGACCACAGCAGCACCATATGGTCAGTGTAGATGTATGGCGGTTGAGACATAAAGGCTGTTTCCATGACGGGTGCGGTATCTTCTGCTATGAATGGAGAGCAGTGGGCCACTTAGTCTCTGACAGCACCATGAAATATTGCCGGCACCGGTGGAAGGTTATTGATGTCCGTTCTCAGCCAATCTGGCCTGAGGTTTGATGCAAAGCCTGGTTTGGTTTTCTATTATCTTCTTCCGTTGCCCATTGACCCTTGTCCATGTGTTAATGTAGTCATTTATTCACATTTACCCCTTTACTGCAGCCTAACCTACAGGCCTCCGTTATAATAAACAACCAATGGGTTTCATTTACATAAGATCAGAAGGTCTATGGAATTCCTAATGCAAATCTGCAATTACATTACCTGTTTATTGAGTGGAACAGCTAAAATTTACATTTCTATTGTTGCACAGCGGGTGTTTCATTTTTCTTCATTTAAAGAGTGAGAGAACCGGAGAGATACAGGCTGTTAAGTCTATTTGGTGTAGCGCAAGCGTTCTGCTTCTGGATGTTTTAAGCATACCATGGCAAAATTAAGGATTGTGTGATCCTGCATAATGTGCTTTTATAGACTACCTCAGAATGTAACTTTGATTGGGCCTGTTTGTGTGAATTGAGGATAGAGTACAGGATGTTTCATTTTCAACACAGGTGTCTGCAAGATAACACAAATGTGCGTTGTTGCAAACTGATAGCCTATATGTTGAAGACATCATCAGTGTGTGTGTGTGTGTGTGTGTGTGTGTGTGTGTGTATGTATGTGTGTGTGTGTGTGTGTGTTTTCAGACGGGGGGCACAATGAGTGAGGAGCCGCCGGTCACCCCCAGCTGGCTGAGCCCTGACCCCACAGCATGGGCCAGCGGAGGCGGGGGGCCGCTGGACAACAGCACGGGCCTGGGGACGTTCTCGCCGGAGGACAGCCTCCCCCCCAGCCAGCTGCCTCTCCTGGTCAACCCCTGGGACATTGTGCTGTGCTCATCCGGGACTCTAATAGCCTGTGAGAACGCCCTGGTGGTGCTGGTGATCTGGCAGAACCCGGCCCTCAGAGCCCCCATGTTCCTGCTGATCGGCAGCCTGGCGCTGGCCGACCTGCTGGCCGGTCTGGGCCTGGTGCTTCACTTCACCTGTGCCTATCTGCTGCGCTCCGACTCGGCCCAGCTGCTAACCGTGGGCCTGGTGGTGGCCTCCTTCTCCGCCTCTGTCTTCAGCCTGCTGGCCATCACTATCGACCGCTACCTGTCGCTCTACTACGCCCTCACCTACAACTCGGAGCGAACGGCAGCCTTCACCTACACCATGCTGGTGCTGCTGTGGGGCCTCTCCCTGTGTCTGGGCCTGCTGCCCGTCACGGGGGTCAACTGCCTGGCTGAGGAGGCCACGTGCAGCGTGGTGCGACCGCTGACCAAGAACAACATCGCGGTGCTGTCCGTCTCCTTCTTGCTGCTCTTCGGCCTCATGCTGCAGCTCTACGTGCAGATCTGTAAGATCGTGATGCGCCACGCCCACCAGATCGCCCTGCAGCACCACTTCCTGGCTGCCACGCCTCACTACGTCACGACCAGGAAGGGCGTGTCTACGCTGGCCATCATCCTGGGTACCTTCGCTGCCTGCTGGATGCCGTTCACTGTCTACTCCCTCATCGCCGATTACACCTACCCTCCGCTCTACACCTACGCCACGCTGGTGCCTGCCACCTACAACTCCGTCATCAACCCGGTCATATACGCCTTCAGGAACCAGGAGATCCAGAAGGCGTTGTGGCTGGTGTGCTGCGGCTGCGTGCCGGCCAGCGTGGCACAGCGGGCACGGACCCCTAGTGACGTCTGACCCAGACCCAGGTGGGAAGAGAGAGGTGCCCTGGGCTGGCTCTGCTGCTCTGCTCCTGCCTGGATCCATCCAGCGTCAGAGCGAGCAGCAGCAGGGGAGATGAGGGGATGTGGCGGAGTCTTAACACGGCTCTGGGCAGAGGGCTGCAGATTCAGTTCCGACCGAAGATCTTACTGAGAGAGGCTATTTGGTTAGTCATCCATAGCCCGCCTGGATGTATGGCAGTCTGTTTTTTTTGTTATGCTCAACACAGGGCAAGGTATCTCACTGTCTTCCCCAGTAAAGGCTGCCACCTCCCGGTCTCCATCCCGCCCCCTCCTGTTCAAGCCGTGCCACGCCCTTCCCCTGTTCTGCGGAGAGCGCTGAATGCATCACGTGTTTAGGCAGCAGCTGTATATAGAATGTGAATATCGTTAACAGCACTGGAGCTTTGGTTGACATGTGCTTTTTTTCTTCAAATTGGGAGAGGTTGTTATTATTATTAGATTGCGCCACAGTGCGTGCGTAAATGCGCACAGCAGATTAACCAACTGTGTGTGCGATGTGTCGCATGGAGACGAGAGGAGAGATGGGAGAGCGGCCGGTTAAAGATGCAGGCATTTCCTCCAGCCCGTCTGAGGCTGGAGCAGCATCCCGTCTCTCTGCTGCTGCACTCTGAACGTGCGTCGAAAGCTAAACAACCACGGAGAGCTATAAATAGCCCCGGCGCTCTGTGATCCGCGCCCCGCGTCCTCCACAGACGCCAAGAAAGAAATCAAGCCGCTTCTCCTCCGCCCCCCCCCCCTTTCTCTCTCTCTCTCCCTCTCTCTCTCTCTCTCTCTCTCTCTCTCTTTTCATGTCACTGTATGGAAAGCTTCTCCCCACCCTGGATGGTGCGCGAATGTGATTTAGTTCAGCTTGTATCTGGGAAGCTACTGTTGCCTCTCAAAAGTCCCTGGAGACCCCCACCATTAACCAGCCCATAGGCTTTTTATTATTACAGGCCTAGTCGGAGGCATCAAACCGAACATAGGCCTCTCTGGTTATGTAACTACTGTATATTTCACCTCCTTCACTTGAAACGAAATTGCTTTTTTCACTTTTTGAATGTCCGGAGATTATAACTTTAATGCTGTTCGTTTGAGAAAACCCTTATGTAAAAGAACGATAGTAATCCTATGATACATTTTAGAAGGATACTATACAAATATCACAGTAAAATTCAGTATTAGTCCCTGTAATAATAATATAGTGATGCCATAAAATGACGTTAATTAGCCTACGATAAGATCATTACAAAAACTCAATATTAGGTACCACAGACACACAATAAGCTCCTATAGAAAAATTCTAGGAATGTCTTATTTTCTTGTCAGGGAACCTACAAAAATATGAATGGATCTGAATGTAATTCCGTCTAGAGTGGCCCATAAATTCCTAAACATCCTTCCACTATCATGTGATTTGCATGCTAGATTTCAATGTAATTTGCATGCAACAAGCACAGATCCTTTTTTTCCTCCCGAGTTTACATGCTGTGCAGTATGGCAGGTCACATAGGCTACTGCAGGCCTGATGTGTCATGGCATCATGATGTTAACATGACTCTAATACTTACTTTATTTAGATATACACTGTACCTCACATGTATTACATTAAAAGAGCTACAATCATCAGCGGATGCGAAACCAGTCACAATTCCCTCCCATTTCCAGAAATATGAAATTTGTAATATTATTTTACTGTACAGTGCAAATAGGTTTTGTTCTTCCAGCTGTGCTTTGATAAATCTCTGGACCACTTGCTTTGTTCATCTGACTAAAACATAATTTGATGGAAGCCCAAGACACAACACCTACCAGCTGCTCTGATTTCCTCAAGCCCAAAACACGCAGGATTTCATCATTCATACAGATCATGTCAGCAATAACTAGCCTATCAGCGGTAGTTATTTTATAGATGTGAAGCAATACTCAGACAGCAATAACATCCATGTCCCAACATGACTTCTTCCTGCATAGTGAAGTACTATAATGACTGCTCCAGTAAGGATGCGAGGTACTATGATGGTTCAGTAATATGTTCAAGTAGGAGACAGGATAATCACTTCTGGGCTGAAAAAGTGGACGAGATAGATTTTGACTGCCACAAACTGCTCATTTGTCACGGTGACGCCACTGCCTCATTTTTCTGCAAAGGGTTTTCACGACCCAAAATCGGGCTTTGATCATTTCTGATACCTGAATGAAATTGTGAAAACTTGTCACTAGTTTTCTGTTGCCTCTGCCTTTGTGAGCATATGAACTGTCGTGGGTGTCGTAACCTAAAGTGTCTGTGCGAGTATGTGAATAGGGACTGTGTTTTGTGCATACGGTACGAGTTGCATGGCCTCTGGGTGTGTGCATGTGTGTGTCCGTGTGTGTTTGTGATCCAGCAGCTCAGCAGACCGTATCTGCCTCCTTGGTTGGGGGGGGGGGGGAGGCAGGTCTGAGGAATAACTTCCTGTTGACCCCTGACCTTAGAGGATAATGCTGCCAGTCTTCCTGTCAATTCTGAGAGAAGTGGCCTCGTTACGTGTTTGTCCTACGGCATGTAGAGCTTTGAAGAGAGGCAGGACTAGGACACAGACTCTCCACGGAGAATTCCAGCACTTCAAGCCAAAGTGAATGGGACTGTTTGAATGAACTGGGATCCTGTAGTCCTGTTGTGTGTCCTCTGTCTCCTCTATATCACTGATATGCTATTCTACTTTAAATCAATCTAGTCTGGTCAAGGCAGGCGTCCGCTAAGTGACCTCTGAATGATTCTATGAGCTAAATTGGCCACGTCCAAATACAAAGATAATGCTTCTTCTTTCCTTCCTTGCTGCCTCCCTTCCCCCGAAAGTACCAAGTGATCTGAGAGAACGTGGTCGATCACAGCATTTGAGGCTAAATTTACATCTTTCTGGTCTCGGACCATGTGTGAAAAGGGGGGATGTGTAAGGAAAGCAGAAGAATGGCATTTCTGAGCATTGGAACGTAGCCTGTGTATGTTAACTTGTGCACAGTGTCAGACTGAACCCTGTAGTTATTTGATGAGCACCAACAGGTCAGGCTGGCACATCGCAAACCATCACAAACTCTTGTTCCTTTACCTTTGGAGAAAAGTCTATTTTGTTATATTCATTGAGAAGTTCTATTTTTTTCCACTTTAGTCTGGCCTGAATTCTTTCAGATTCTGATGTTGTATTATATGGCGCTGTAAAGCCTTTTCTGAATGTAGTAATAATCAAGAAATTGTCTAATTGATATCCCCTCCTCTTGACTAATTTGATTCTGTAAATATGGCATGCTTATGAGGAGGGACTTTATACCACCGTGCATGGTGCTACCAAAGCCAGTCAAACCAGGGGGCGAGACGGGGTGCACCGATTTTGAATGACATTTCTCCACCTGGTCTGTCATTGTAGAGTTTGTTCCGTTGAGTTTCACTTTCCTCGCTTCGATATGCACCAGTTTGCAAAAGCTGGTTTAATGTGATGACTGCGCTGATTTGGCTACACAGACTGGGGGATGTTTGAGAGATCAGTGGTACACGGCCTGTTCTGATTGGTGAATGTTTCCCTCCCATGCAGCCTACAGTATTGTCAACCTGGCATCTGTAAAGATCTGAGATGAGACTTTCATGGTTGAGCAGGTGTAAACAAGGGCTTTGTATCCAGGAGTAGTAAAAGGCTGCGGCGTTGGATGTAATACTTCTCTGTATGGACTCACCTGTTACTCTGTGTTGAATGATTTTGCAGTGTAACAGTACACAAAAGTATGGCCATTGTGTACAGTGCAACAGGGGGGTATGTCTGTGTGTTTTTGATGAATTGTGTAGCCAATGATGGGCTTTTAGTTCAGGGGGAGGGGGTGTCATTCTGAGGGTTACCAATGTAGAGCTAAATATCAAACACTCAAGGGCCTGAGAATGTGTGTGTGTGTATGTGTGTGTGTGTGGGGGGGGGGGGGCAGGAGGTGGGGACGCTACAGTAACAGCATCTTGTGTAGACGTATGCGTAGTTTTCAATGTGAAATGCACTTTATTTTTTGGACGAAAATGGCACAACAAATTAAGTATCTGCAAAATGAAACGTATAAACGATAATCAACATGCACTAACTAACTGAGATATTGTAAAACAGTGTGTGAACGTGGTGTATATTTTTCCAAGGTGTTAGTTGTACTTTTTATTGCTTTGGTTAGTTCACTCAATTGAGAGATCTTGTTAATTTTGTATTAAAAGAATGTGCTGTGCATAAAAACAACTCCTGCCTTGATTAATTTGTTCATCCTCGGCTTGGCTCAGTGCCCCCTTTTGCGCTCCTCTGTTTCCCTGGCAACTCCCTTCTTAGCTGTACTGTTACCATGGAAACTGAAATCTTAGAGCCAGGTATGTGTCGTCTCTATGACGACAGTGGAACAGTAAAGAGACACAGCAGCCCAGCCATGATCCTTCATTCGTCATCTTTTTTATTTTTCTCTGGGTCAAAGGTTACAGAGCTCACACTAGCATATACATGACTCCCCCCCCCCCCCCACCCCCCCACCCACCATCCCACTCAATACAGTCTCCCCTAAACATTAGTGAGCAACCGCAGATGCAGATGGCTCAATCAATTACCATATCTATGATCAATAAGACTCTTTTCATCTCACCGCTGCCTTTCATCCGTATTCGCTTCAGAACTCATCTCATTTCAAACGCTCTCCCCATTCGCTCCCCCAGTGGCTTGAACCCGTTACATTACTGACCGCAGCTACCGCCGAGCACGTCTTCTTCACTTCCAGTTACTGTAGTCTACACGTTAAAAACCTGTCTATACATAAACAAGTATATCAGTAAAAACATTAAAAAAGACAAGTACATCGGTTAGCTCAAGAGGGAAGTTTCTATGTTTTTTCTAACACTCTTAAGCGTTAACTATACATGAGATAAGCACCTTTCACAGGGCGTCTATAGTGTTATAACAGGTAGACAGAAACATCCACTGGGGTGTATTCACAATGCTTTGAAAAGTAAGTGTCAAACTGAATGTTAGGGTTTCAGAAAGTGGTCAGCATCACAGTATAAGAACCTAACAAGGTATATTACTCGTCTCTTTACAGTGTTTGTGCATCTTGAATACACCCCTACACTTCCAGTTTTGGACCATTCAGCTTATATTTTATCGACCTACAGCATGTGATTGTATGTAGGCTTTGTTTTGTGTGTGTTCTTAGCAACATGTGTGACAACCTGTGAATGTGGTAAAGTGGGCATTCATTCAAGTGAGAGTGTGATCGACTGATTGATTGTGCGTGTGTGTATCTTAAGTGATTATCCTGTTTGTAAGGTGTGTGTGTGTCTGTGTGTGTATCCCAAGTGTGTGTTAATCGGACCAATCGTTCTCCTCCAACTCGGAGTCGTCCTCGGAGTCAGAGTATTCCACAGCGATGCGTCGGGACAGGATGGTGGCTACATCGTTTCCAACCGGCTCCCGCTTGGCCTGCTGCTCCTGCTGCTCCTGCACCTTCTTCAGCTGGATGCCTACAGGAAAAAATGTAAAGCAATGTTTTTAACATACACACACTGGCTCCCAAAGTGGGGTCTAGGGACCAAGAGAGCCACACTAAAATGAGGAGTAGTTTAATTTTAGTGTGGTTTCCTTGATTGGATTGGATTGGTACAATCAGAAAATGTGTAACAGTGACTATTTGGATTATAGGTGTCTCTCTTTGCCATTATTTCCCCAATTGTGGTATAGACAGTTATGCAATACAGTGCTAAATCAGTCAACTCATAACAATGAAAATCCCTTCAGATGTACGTGCACACACACACACACACTTACACTATTTTAAAGGATCACAATCAAAATAAGCCTGTCATAAGGCTTGTGTCATTCTTGACTTTTTCTGTTTGTAATGATTTGGACTGTCATGATACACACACACACACACACACACACACTCACACCCCTTACCCATGCGTATAGCAGCCAGCAGATCACTGCGAGCATCGTTGACCGCTGGGGCCTCAGTGGGTGCAGAGGACATCTTGGGGGCGGTGAAGTGGGAGGCACCAGCTGGAAGAGGAGGAGGTGGTGGACCGGGAGGAGGTGGGGCCGCCAGGGCTCCAGATACAGGTGGTGGAGGCGGGGCATAACCTCCAATGCCAATCATTGCACCAGGAGGAGGAAGAGGGCCTCCAGGAGGTGTGGCAAAGGCAGTTTGGGCTGAAGGGATGAGCGGGGCGGGGGGAGGTGGAGGAGGACCAGTGTTGGCGTAGCCATCAATACTGCAAGAGAGACATTTAGCATTATCAAGTGGAGAATGAAATTAATAAACAGATTAATACATAATAAGTTAATTAACAAATTAATTAATTATCATAGTCTTGCTATCACAAGTATAGTGACCAGGGTTTGTGTGAATGTATATACTGAACCACTAGGTGGCAACATTTACACAAAGTTCAAGAATGAATTCAAGCTGAGCTTGTTGAGTCGCTCACTGTTGAAACCACAGTATAGAAAAGTAGACATTTTACATTAGATAACCTAACAGTAGGATACTGTTCATCATCATCAAAATCATGACAAACCTGCTCTAGTCTGTTAACCAGAGATGTTGATTTAAAGACCGTGTCCAGGCCTTCTGAAGTGCTTCTGTGGATTAGCTCAATTTCTGTCACCTGGATTAGCTAAGTAACCTGAGTTGTCCTGGAGTTTATTCTTTGTTCCTAGATTTGCTCTTTATTATTTTTTAGTGTTGTAGTCATTCAGTCAATCTGCTAAGGGCACTATGGCCCTGACTCTTGCACTCTTGCTTATTCTACTGTTGCACTCATTTTAAGTTGCTCTGGATAAGTGTGTCAGCCTTATGCCTAAAATGTAAATCTAAATAAGATAAAGTAAGATCATAGATGATAGATAAGTTGAAACGTTAATGATCCCCAAGGGGAAATTGAGTCATTGCTGCAGCAAATGGAAATAGGATACAGCAAAGAAAAATAGAATAGAAAAAATGGGGTTTATAAACATACACCAGCAACAAAGTCAACACTAATCATATTGAGTACAAATGTATGGGTGATAGTATGAAAAAAGTATGGATTACAGAATTAAGAGGATGTGCAAAATGTGTGTCTGAGCACGTGTGTGTTTACCTGTAGTCCACAGGTGGGAGGGACATGGAGCCGCCATTCATGGTCTCAGAGGGCGGAGGAGGGGGTGGGATTTGGTGGTGAGAACGGCCCAGTGTCCCGCCCTGATAGGCCATGGCCCTGCCCCTGTAGTCATGGTCACCTCCCAGAGTGACGTGCCCTGCAGCCATCTGGGCGGCCAGGACGCTGGGCGGCGGGCCGGAGTAGGTGTGGGCGTGGCCAGCATGGTTCATGGCGTTGGGGTAGTGGTGATGATCAGGACCGTGACCCCTGATAGCAGGAGGGAGGAAAGGTGGAATGGAATTAAATTAAAATGTAGGAATAATAATGGACATTTCTTCACAGGTGCTAACGTTTGAGTTTGTTGTTAAATTATATTCACGTATAATGAAGAAAATGAAGTAGCATATAATGCAGAACAGTGTGTTTGTTGACCAACCTGTTCTCTGGTGACATTGAGCCTTCAGAGGAAGCACCTCGGTCTCGATGTATGGTGTGTCGGTGGTCCGGCCTCAGCTCCTTATCCAGAGCCATCATGTTCCACTCCTGCCGACGGTTCCTCGCCTTGCGGACCTTCTTCACCTCCCTCTGTAGCGTCCCGTCGACACAACGCTTCTGCTCCTGAGAGAGAAACAGAGACAGAACATTTAGGCCGTTCTATTTGGTTTAGCTCTAACTGCAAACAATAGTGACATTACAGTGATAAGTAATAATCCGGAAGATTATTGTTTTTCTTGGTTTTGGCAACACCTTTGTGATAAGTGGTCATTGTTTGGCGACACATTTTCTCTACCTTTGTATATTTATTCCATACAAGCCACTGTTGGGTATAATATATGCTATACTGGGTATAGGTTGAATCACTATTGTATGTTATCACAGAAAGTAGCAAAATGGCGTTTATTTATATGAAAAGTTTGCGCATTATTACTTTAAGGGTTGTTTGTGGTCCATCATAATGTGTGTTCTTTTATGGACCATCTCACTGAGAATTAAATGAGTTACTGAGAAGTGTGTGTTAGGTGTGGCATGTATGGTATTGAAGGATTTTAGACACCAGCCTGAAAGCACTTTTTGCCTACTAACTCCATTATGCCTCAGGGCTAGAGAGGATAACCAAGGCATGTTCAATGAGATCCTCATGGATAGAATTGTACCTTCTGCTTCCTCTTCTCTTTCCTCTTGTCCTCTGTGTCCTGCAGCATCTTTTCCTTCCACAGGTCAAAGAAGTAGGAGGGGTCGGTGTAGAACTTGAGCCCTTCCTTGTGGTCATCCCTACAGAGACGGATGGATGCAGGTTACACAGGTCAACATACGACTTTCTACTGGAAACCATACAAAATACAGGCAATGTATTGGCACTGTTAAGGCAGAATGAGAGGATAGAGAGTGGTAGCTTATTTGACATAGTGCATCAGTGTGGAAAGACAAAGCTGGGGATAAAACATGTGAAGCTATGAATATTGCAGCAGTGGAGGAGGGAGATGGAAGAACAAGGATAAAATTATGAAAAAGTCAGTAGGGATCCTGCTGTTTTATCATTGAGACAGCATAAATGGAAATGACAGGATGAAACAGGAGAGAGACGGGGAGATGAAGCGAAAGACTGGAGAGGGAGAGGGAGGGAGACCGAGATAGAGATAGAGAAGTGTGCGAAATGTGGTTTGTAGCTCGGTGAATTGAGCATGGTACCAACACTGTCAGGGTTAGTGGTTAGATTCCCACTGGGCCAGCCATGCTAAATATGTACACGCTCATGGTGCTGGAAGGCACACTGGATAAAAGCGTCCACCAAATGGCAAATGACATGTTAAAGCCAGTCTCTTACATTTGCCATTTTTTTTTACTTTGTCACTTTCTCTCCTTCACTTTGCACTCAAGAGTCCCATGCCTGCATGAATGAAAACTCTGTAAACGAGCCCAGACTTCCCGCCGAACATCTGGGGGATGTAAAAAAAAATGTAGGCTGTTGCTATTATTTAGACTATTATTATTACAGTCTTTTATTCAACATAGGTATCAAACAAAGTACCTTTTTGGTACTGGAATCAAATTCAATATACTGTTAGTATTAGTATTGGTACCGGTACCTAAAATCTTCAAACCATACCCAGCCCTACTGGCACCCCCTACGCAGTCCCCCTGCAACACTACAGAAAACCTTCTGCAGTGATTGCCTAGCTCTATTACCAGAAGGTATCATATGTTTTCATTGTAAAAGAAATTTAATACGTGTTCGGAGACCGCACATGAGGAAGAATGCAAGAGAAGCCCTTGTTTGAGAAGAGACTCAGGACTTCTATATACAGTAGACTCTCATATTGTGCCACAATGATACCCAAATGACATCATGGAGGTGTGTGAGAGTGTTTGCGTGAGTGTGTACAGTATGTATCTATGACCCCAACCTGTAAGGTGAGAGGATGTTGAGCGGCGGAGGCTTGTCACTCAGGTTGTACATCTCCTTGACAGGGTTGGGCACGCTGCTCTTGGACACCACCTGCTGGTCTTGAGTGGTAGAGCTCTTGAAGGCTTTCCTCATGTTGATGTCCTGCAGGGAAACTGGGGGAGAGAAGAAGAGAGAAGCAGAGAAAGCAACTGATTGATCGGTCTATAGGAAGGAAGGAAGGAAAGAAGAAAGAAAGAAAATAAAAATAATTGAAGTAGATAGAAGATCGAGACATTTATTTGGTGTCATTATGGTGGTAGAAAAACATATAACCCACAAAATCATTACATATGAAGGTGAGTTTTCAAGTCTTCAGTACTCTGTAGTCTTAGCCCTCTATCTCCATCTACATAATAAGGTGCTGCCTTGTGTTGCAATGTCAAAAGATCTGGGAGTTCGCACCTATTTTCAAAGTTTAAGGCTGAAAAACTGTAATTGTCCAAGCATTTCGATTCAAAAGCAAAAGGGCACAAAACATGAGACTGATATAAACACACAACCTTTCCCCTCTGACCCCTAACCTCCGACCCACCTTCCTCTACGGTGGAGTCCAGCTGCGTGACCTTGACGGCCAGCCGGTCAATGCGGTCCTGGAGAGAGTTGGCACGCAGGTAGAACGTGTTGGCTTCATTAAACAGCTCACCAAATATGTCCTCCGCATGTTTACCTGGAGAGGAAGAGGAGGATAGCAGCAGAGGAAGGTGGCAGAGGAAGGCAGCACAGAAACAGAGGGAGTTGGAGAAAAAGAAACGGGTGATCAGAAGGAGACTGTAACCATTATCTGGAGCCAAGTAAATCGCCACAGAGACTGAAGTGCAATCAATAAAATGGTAATGCGACACAAATTAGAGTCTTAGAGTCTCTGCAGGAAATGGCGTCTCATACAACTCGTACACTTACATACACTTAGTAACTGAAACTGATCACATCTGAATCTGAAGCTGTGCTGACTACAGATTACCTGTATCACATGATATGATTGTATGTATGTGTATGAATGTATGTATCCTACGACAGAAAGCAAACCTTGAAAAAGGCTATATTACTACTGTTGTTATAATATTGTTGATGCTGTTATAGAGGGCAGCAGTAACCTAAAGCTCAGAGCAGCAGGCTCATGAAACCAGAAAGTTGCCAGTTCAAAGCCCCAGACTGTCTGGAGAAATTCAGGCAGGGAAAGTGAATGTGTAAGGCTCTCCCTTCCCTCAACAACTACTGTTGATGTGTCCTTGAGCAAGGCACATAACCCCATTACTCGGATGGAGATATTTGGCAGCCATAGAAGACGGTGGTTGCACTGGGCAGCTCAAGTATGAATGTGTCTAACTGTAAGAACGCAAAGCAATGCTGAAAAAGAGAGAATGTGCTCAGAAAATCCCTTCCCTGGATCAATACTGCTCTAATAACATTGTTTAAGAATAGAGCACTGTGTGTCAAAAGGTGGTATGGCAAACACATAAGAGCACACGCTAAGGGCTATTTCTGTCCCTCCCGCTGACAGGATGGCTGCAGGAAAAATATTTAGAGGAAGGAAGAAGCTCCGGTCCAGCATGCTGAGCTTCATCAACTCTGACCTCTCTTGAGGGTTCTGACGGTCCTCCTCCATCCACACACACACACACACACACACACACACACACACACACACACACACACACACACACACAGCGGCACATACAGTAGATGTGCCCCTCCAGGCCTCTTTGACCATTTATATTTATCCCACCCAGCTGCTGGTGAATGGCCCACTCCCAGCGCAGGAACTCAACACAATGAGAGAGAGAGAGAGAGACAGAGAGACACACAGAAAGAGAGAGAGAGAGAGAGCGAGAGAGAGAGAGAGAGAGAGAGAGAATGTGTACAACTAGACCAAAAAGAGAGAGGGGAAAATGACAGCGTTGAGTGTGCTGCTGATATGTTATAGAACGGAGACTCAGCACAATAAGTGTGAGAGAGAGAGACAGAGAGATAGATGGAGGGAGAGAGAGAGAGAGAGAGAGAGAGAGAGAGAGAGAGAGAGAGAGAGGAAAAAGGTACATTTGGGGACAAATAATTGAAGGGTAACTTAGGGTGCACTGTTGATGGGTTATGGAACGGGGGCAATGGAATGGAAGATGGACGCCCCCCAGGCTTTAATCACTTTGCCTAATAGACTTACAGGGCAACAGTCAGTATGAAACAGTTGAACACACAAACACAGTTAATGCACACCCATCTACCCACACGCACAAAAACATGCACGCACTCAAATACACACACACATACGCGCACACTCACACACACACAGCCTGTCTAGATGAGTTCATTCTCACAGGACTGTCTAAAAAGGATTATGTTTCTACCCTCCGTGTTCTAGTGCAACGCCACTGTAAGCCCGCCGCTAGCCCAGTGACCCCGGGCTCTGTAACCATGACGATGCTCAAATCAATCACAGCTTCGGGATTAATGATGAAAGCATGTGATCTTGTCCTGTTACAAAGAGGCTACACAGAGCATAGGAAGCCGTCATAATGAGGTCCATGGGGTTACCGCCTGAGGATCCTGTCTGAACAGATCGACTATCAATCTGTTCCTAACATTACAGAAAAATTTGAGAGTTTTTAGAAATCTTTCATGTATTTTTCATGTTATTTCATAAGTATGCGATTAGTAAAAGGTGTCGAAGCGAGGAGGCTCTCAGCGGGTGTTAATTTCTTGCAAAGACTGCATTCTGTGGGTGTGTTTCTGTGTGTATGTGTGTGTGTGTGTGTGTGTGTGTGTCTTACTCAGGCTGCTGAGCTGGCGGATGATGGCAGAGAGCGTGTTGTTCATCACACACTCCAGCTCGCTGCCGATGCCCTCGGGGAGCTCCCCTCGGCAGAGGTGACGGGGCTCGATGTTCCTCTTCACCAGCGGCATGGTGAGACTTCACACACACACACTGCAAGGAAACACAGGGAACACATAGACACTGTTTTAGACATTGGTAACATGTAAAAGACACCACTGGGCTGCAGAGTGGTTAGAGCGGTTAGAGAGACTGTCCTCCATGGAGAACTGGGGTTCAAGCTCAGGTGTCAGCAAGCATCCGCCCAAATGAAGTGTCCTTGAGCAAGACACTGAATCACTACCAGCTGCAGAAACACAAATACCGCACACTAAAGATGATGACAGGGAACATAAAGACACTGTTGTAGATACTGGTATTATGTCTAAAAGACACAAACTTATAGACAGTGGCAGGATAGATAGACTCTCCTTTGACTGGAGGACTCAGGTTCTACACACACACACACAGAGTGACATGCACATACAAATGCACACACACATATAGGCTACTACATACACATATAAGCTTAGGTGGGCCAGTGGCCAGAAAAATATGACCAACAGTGTCCCTTGGCCAGAAGACAGACCCTGGCAAGCAGCAGAGATTAAGGCATTAGGAAAAGAAGATGGAGCCTGCCAGCTAATCCCAGGCCTGCTTGTCACTGGCCCAGCTGGAATCCACACACAAACACAGATTCATATGGTCAGAACAGCACCAAAAAAAGCAAGAAAATAATGGGAGAAACCCAGTCAAACAGGAATCTCCATTAGAAGTGAATGGGAGCGCTGTCTAAAAACAAATCCCGATATCTAGAGACAAAAACCTGAAAATCCCATCCCGATAGACACCAACACATTCACCACTTTCTCCAGTGAGCAAACAGGCTTTGACACATTTTACAGCTTGGTTGGCTACACAGACAGAAGGAGACTCATGTGCATCCACAACCCGACATCCTAACGCCCTCTCTCTGAATGCACATATGAACACACACACACACACATGCACGCACACATACACACGCAGCAGCTCTTAACTTGACTCTAAAACACTGATTGGTTCTGATCAGATGCTCTGAATGCTCTGTAACTGAAAGAACTACAGATGGTTGCTGGATGAAAGAGAAATCCCAGGGTGCATCAGAGCGGCCATCTTATCAGGGCTTCTTCCTGCTTCCTGTTTTTGTGGTCTCCGCCCGGCACCTGTTTCCTGGTCCTCCCTGTGTCACATCTCTACTTCCTGTCCAAACACTTGGTCAGAACAATGAAGCTACGCCTCAAGAAGCAACTGGGAGGACATATAGAGAGAGACACACACACACTTTCCCAAACAAAATTTCCATTTTTTTAGGCTAGCTAATCAAAGGATGCACTCTTAATTACAATTCCAGTGTTCTTGTAATCCATGTTATCCAATCCATCCATGTTATCCAAGGTACACCTATACCATAATATCACCACCTAAACCTCTGAAAAAGCAAGCCGGAATAGACCCAGCAGCCCTGCAAACCCAGATATAAACCAAATATAATAGCTTTATTACAGTATTACAGACACAATCCATATTTAATGGCCGATCCAAACCTTGGGTATATTCACACATGTCCATGAGATTGAATTATAGCTAGAAAATGAGCTTTTTATAACCTTCATAGCTGAAAATACGTTTTACGGGCTTAATGTAAATATTGAGCTGTCTCTGTCCTTGTACCATTTATATCTTTGATCCAATAAATCGCCATACAAGCAAGGCCATTACTGTGGCATCAGTGTCTCGACAGGGAACTACTGTAATTACAGATTGGGCCTTCAAAGCTGTCCAAGACAGAAAGAGGCACGTCTGTTCACCAGGGGCGATCCCCACCAGCAGAGTCCTCATCTGGCCCCAGTTTCTCAGCTAGGTGCCCCCTGCAAACCCCAACAGCCTCACGCCAATAAGGGACAACAAAGGGTAAATTACATCATCATCGGCTGCCACAAAGCACACTGAATACAGGCAATTAGGCCTGGTCTTAAAGCAGTAGCGCTCCTTCGATGTAGCAGACTACGTAAACCTTTTGAAAACACTGTTCTTGTAGCATAGGAGGTGATGCAAATTAGAAGATTGCATGTTTTTGCTTACAGTCTGGCTGGCATGACAATCACATCAATGAGGCGAAATAATGAGGCGCTAGGGGCAAATGGAGGGAGGAGGGAGGTGCCTTGTCTGTTTGTGAGAAACGGGGGAAAAGTAGAGGCAAAAGGAGGGTGCATGTGAGAGACACAAAGTAGGATAATGGTGTGTGTGTGTGTGAGGGAGAGAGAGAGTGAGAGTGAGTGAGAAAGTGAGGGTGTGTGAGTAAGAGAGGGTTGTGTGTGACATTAAGTGGCAGACAAAGTGTGTGTGCATGTGTGTGTGTGTGTGTTTGAGAGAGAGAGAGAGTGTATTGGGTGGGGGAGGGGGAAACAGGGACCTCGGGGAAGCCACTGAAAGGTTCCTGGGACAATAGAGCTCCGTTCACACGGCAACAGCGCGAGTGCTCCCATGCATGCACCCCCCCCTCCTCCCATCCTCCCCCTCCCCGACCTTCTTTAAGGCCCCCTGTACTCTTCCCATAAAAACATAGGGAGAGCACTCCTCCTCCATCCTCCTCCAGGGAGAGAGGAGAGGGGAGGAGAGAGCGGAAGAGAGACTACAGGGAGAGTAAAGCCTGAGCGTTTCAGTGGCAAATGCTGAAACATAAAAACCCATCTCACTGAATGTGTCGCCCACAACGGCAGAACGGAGCGCATTAGCTCTGCCATGCATATGCTTGCAAACACATATTCTCACTCTCACACTCTCTCCCTCCCCTTTCTCTCTCTCGCTGTCACACCCACGTGTTTGCACTCTCATATTATTACACCCCACATGCAAACACACACACACGCAAACACAGCAGGTATCCTCTCAGATGTCCCATTAAGAGCATGTAAACAGTCCCATCAGCAGCAAAGACGTCCTTTGAACCTCAGAGGGGAGACATTCAGGCTGCATTCAGGGGAAAATACACTTCCTGTCTCCCCTCAAGACGCCCACATCCACACACACACACACACACACACACACATACACATGCGCACGCACGCACGCACACACACACACACAGATACAAGAGGCTTTTACTACAGATGTGAGAACTCCATTAAGGTCTGAAAGGGGAGACATTATCAATTTATGAGCTGAGTACAGCTTCTTGTGTTGCGGGCTGCCTTGCCCGTCCTGATGTTATGAATAATGCAATGTGGATTACGTCAGGTCACACTGCCCTAAATATGACGTAAAAAATCCTACTGTGACACTGCGCCATGGAGCCTGACCAGGAATGTCTCCTTGATACAGTATTACTGGGGGGCACCCGTGCTAAAAATGTATGCATTCATGGTACTGTTCTGGATGAAAGCATCAGCCAAATGGCATATTATACTTGGTACAGAGCAAGCCAGGGACATTAAAGCAAAACTTTTCCCTTTTCCTAGGTAGTCTTAAAGACAGAATAACTGTTCAGTGAATCTGGGGGGATTACACTTATCTAAATACCTGATATTTTAGAGCAAACCCTACATCAGGTTGCCATAACCCTAATGCTGATATAGGTAATATCTTTGCAATAGATTCAGGGTAAACTGCCTTTATCCACTTTCAATAACGTTGTTTTGAATTTCAGAGTGCCTACTTTTGAATGAGCTTAAGTTATTGCAATTCACTACTTTTCTATTTTATGCTCTAAATTCCCAATTCATCCACTAAGCCACACACCCACTCCCTTTCTCTCTCTCTCTCTCTCCCATAAGCAGAGAAGCAGAGAAACACACACAGGCTTGAGCACGCACGTACGTACACACACACACACACACACACACACACACACACACACACACACACACACACACAGCCGTAAACTAATGGCAACAGCGATCAATCAGTGTTCCGCACCGTCGCTTCCAGTTACTGATGGAGTGACCCACATCTGTTTATCTGTCTCAGTCCCTGTAATTTTATGCCAATTAAATCTTAAATTTAACCAGGCATTTGCTGTCTGTGCGCGTAACAAATGCATTTACACGCCGGTTTTACAACCAATATCAATTATCCAGTCACAAGCTTAAAAGTTACCCAGTACAGATAGGACTATTCAAAGCTTTATCAGGTCGCAGGCTACGGAGAGTCCGTTTATTATCCTCAACTGGGGGTCCACTCCAACTGACCACTGGTAAGCTAGCTTAGGTCCAGTGGTCGAGTTCATAGTTTGGACAAATGAGGCTACGGTCAACACAAATGCAAACATTTCACGCTGTTGATCAAGAGTGTTATTCTTTGCGGTAAAAAGTACTGTAAGACCCTCACCAGCTTTTGAAATATTAGAAGAATTCAGCCCGTCCGCATGTCCCGTTAGATACTCCTATTAGCTCTGCCATCCTGTGTCCCCCAGCCCGTCTGGCCACTCCGGGAGAAAAAAAAATCCTTTGAGGAGGGGCGGAACCCACCGGCCGCAACCACCAATCACATTCCCACGAGTGGGATTTAACGCGTGACGGGCGCTCGCAGCGACCAATCGCATCGCGCAACAGAGATGAGCGACAGGGAGATCGCCCAGCGTGAGCGAGGCGTTGGGAATGGGAAGGGCGGGGTTACTGCTGGGTGTTGCTGAAGAGCTTATACGGGGTTTTTACGCAATCGGGTCCCCATCCCTTGACAACATTTAGGGCTTAGAAGAAACACATTCTGGGGCCTGTGGGATTTGATCAACATAAAAAACATTTAAATGGCGCCTAATAGCACTGAACTAGAGAGGGTTTTAGGATATTATTTACAGTCTATGATTTAGGGCGTTAATGACTTGGCAGACAGTGATGCTGAGAATGAGCTGGGATACCATTGTATAACTGACTGAAATAGCTGGGCTGCATCCTATTGGAGTGGGTTCAATGGGAGGACTTGCTACTATACATAGACCTGTGCTTAATACCCAGGTGTGCTCCTAGTCAAACAACAATCTGTGAGAGAACTGAGATGACAGATCACAGGGAAAGGGAGCAGGGAAATAGTCTCTGGACTGTGGAGAGGCTTTAGCTCCTTAGAGAGGAAAAGGATGGAAAGATTGTTTCATTATTGAAAATGCAGTTCTATTCCTGGACAAGAGGAAAGTAGTGGCCTGCATTCGTTACACAGCTGGGTGTGTCTGGTTGATATATATAATTGATTTATCCATGCATACCAAAGCACACAGACAGACACATAGACATTACTATTATAAAGTGGAGGCACAGTTTAGACAGGAGATGGAGGGACTTCTAGAAAAAAAAGGTTTATCTCAGCCTAACTGGACTTTCCAGGAAAAGCATGATTTTGGTTGATTAGTTGAAATGGTATGCCCAATATGATAGTGTCTGTGCAAAGTGTACATGTGAGAGACATAGATTTCTGTAAGTGAACTATCAGCAGAAACTATGTGATCTTAACTGGAGGAGAGTATAAGTCTGTACCATATACCGTAAAGTATAATTTCACAGCAGTACAAAGTGCAATGCACATATTCTGAGTCACAGCATATCACATTGTATAATGTATATGATGTCTCATGTCACAATTAAAAACTGATCCTTCAGCAATTTTAGATATTTTCCCAGCCAGCTAGTGTGACATGGGAGATGCCATCTGAAGAGGCCCTCAACTGACTGCAATAGTTTGCTGCTCTTGCTTAGTGAATTACAAGTGGCAAAACTTACTGGGCAAAAAAAAAAAACTGGCATTAGAGGTGCAGAAGATGAACACTGGGGGACAGTTACTTAAATTTGCCACATACCTCAGTTGCTTGCATGCACATACACAGACCCAAAATATACATACAATATCATACAATATCAACGTTTCCACTTTTATTGTCAGGATACTTGCTTCATGTAAAATATTTCAATACAATACAGTACAATGCATGTTCCACCTGCCGTCCTCCACGCGATTGGTTGGTTTTGTCATGAAGTTCTAAGGCTTGCCCACAGCATACAACAGCTGATCGTTCAGCCAGCGCAAGCTGCTTTGCCGCTCTTGCCATGAAAACAAAACCATGAAAACGGATTAAATTATAAACTACTAAAATCTTTTTTTTTGTAATCTTTTTTGTCCTTTCTGAATAAAACCCTCAACACCACAGCTGTGGGGGCTCCACATCCTCCCAGCATGCTTCACAGCAGCTCAGTTCAGTCCTCAGCTGAGGCCCTCACAGGGCCGTCACACAAAACGGACAGACAGACAGACAGGAGGACAAACGGACAGGGACTCTGTCAATGCTGGCAGTCACATAGCAGCTTTTAGTCTCATCCAAGCTTCAACAGGAAGAGGGGAACTGACCGGGGCAGGGAAATGGTGGAGGTGTAGAGACGGGCGGAGGAGAAGGGGGAGGGTGACAACAGAACAGATCAACATGTTTCCCCCGAATTCAGCCATCTTCTTTTGGTTTGTCTTATTACGTCTGACTACCATAAACAGGTTGGAATCTCTTACGGTCACAAGCTCCTGGCAACGAAGACCTGGAAAACAAACGAGTGGGGAAGGTAGTGACAGCATCCGTTCTCCTCATCCTCCCGCCTTGCGTTTCACCCGTCAGGTTTCGCCATAGAGCAGTGTTTCTAATACTGGGGTTATGGTGCGTAATCTTGAACATGTGTAGATTGTTGTCGTTCTGGTCTAACAGACTGTTGCAGGGAAGGTGCCCTTTGTGGGGTGACGGGGGCGGGAAAGGGGCAGGGCTGTTGCCATGGACATCCCCACATCCCTCAGTACATTCTCCCAGGCGGGCGTGGTGAGGGTGAGGGGTGTGTATGTATACGTGTGTCTGTGCTTGTGTATGTGTGTGTGTTGGTGTGTGTGTGTGTGGGGGGGTCTCAGTAGCGGTGGGTCTGGTGGGAGTACTGGGGCGGCTGCTGGGAGGTAGAGGAGTATCCCATGCTGCTTTGGGGCAGTGATGTGCTTGGTCCCGGGTTCTGGTAGGCAGCATGTGGATTGGAGCGCTGCAGGGAGGGCAGAAATAAAGAAGCTATTCAGTAAATCTTATTGACATTATCCATGGATATTTTATGCAGAGACAGAGAGAGAGAGAGAGAGAGAGAGAGAGAGAGAGAGAGAGACACAGACAGACAGACAGACAGACAGAGAGAGAGAGAGAGAGAGAGAGAGAGAGAGAGAGAGAGAGAGAGAGAGAGAGACCTACCTGGTAGTCTGAGGTCATGATGAGGCCACCTGAGGTAGTGGTGGGCGGGACAACTCGCACTTTCTTCAGAGGCGGGCCCTGGGCATGGCTGTTGTCAGGGTTGCCAGTATGCCCCGCCCCATTGGTGTGGTTGTTCCCCTGTTGCTGCTGCTGGTTTTTCTGTGAGCAGAGAAACCACACCGGAGAAAGCCTTCATCAACCATACACAGAAACTGTGCACAGAAAGCACACTAGGATGTTCTGTAATAACTACATCTATCATATGTATTGCTATATCCAAATATGTCTACATATTTATTAAATAAGAATGCCATACAACAAGAGTAGGTAGAAAGTATGAGGCACACACATTTCTTACTTTGTCTGCCTTGTCCTCTGGCTCCTCTTCTGTCAGAAACTCCCTTTTGGGGTAGGGAATCTGGCAGCCTGCAAACACACTGGGGAAAAGAAAGAGGCTTGTCAACTTCAAACATTTATTCCCATGACTCAGTGCTAATTAGCTAAGGGACCCGACCAACATGCTAGGCCTCCCTGGGTCATGTGACCCAAGTTAAGGAGCAGCACAATATGGCTGGGCTGTGTTAGTGTGTTAGTGTTAGTGAGTGTGTGAGTGTGAGTGTGTGTGTGTGTGTGTGTGTTGTGACTCACTCAGAGGTGGGCAGGGGCTCCTCCAGAAAGTAGGGGTCCTGCATCGCCTGCTCAGATGTGATTCTACGGATTGGGTCCATGGTCAGCAGCTTCTGAAGCTTTAACAACGTTCAGACAATGTTACCCTCCAACAAGGAAAAGGACTAGGAAAACAAAACTATATAATCAATGAAATGGGAGGCTATGACATCATGAGAAAGCATGCCTAATGTGTTGTGGGAACAGAAACTACAGCTAGACTACTAGTTGTTTGGACTTGCTATTATAATAGTCTGGTATCTAAGCTATGCAAATTTCATGACATTGCTTTAATACAGAGGATACTTACCAAGTGGAATGCTTTGCTGTCTGGTTTGACTTTGTGTTTTTCCATATACTTTATAAGGCTGCAGTTTGTGTATCTGTGATAGAGGGAGGGAGCACATAATGTTAATATCATGCTTTCTGTGATTGTGCTGCAATACATAGTAAAAAAAATCACTGCTATTACAACATTATAACAACATGCAATGTAATCATATGGCAATGGTGACAGATTTGTAAGACATCCAAAAAGCAAAGCTATTTTGTCTTACACCAGTGGATACAAGACTCGACGCTTGGCTTCATTTCAGATGTTTTAGAAAATGGGGACAGTGTCTCTGAAGACTCACGTGTTCCTTCTGAAGTCTTTCATCAGAGTAGAGTGTTCTGGCATCTTCTTGATGTCTTCCCAATCTTTATCTGTCAAATTGAGGGAAAGACAGGATTACACCATGTCACATCCCTCTCTCACTTCAAGAAGAGATTATTTGGTTTTAGGGATTTCAATCTTTTTAAGTACAAACGCTCATCGCTTCCCCACGACATTCCCTCCTCAAAATCTAAAAGAAACCCATCATGCCGACTGGTAAATTACACAAGTAGAGTGGCAGGGACTGTAAAGAAATAGATCAAAAGCAGCTCAAAGGAAATGGAAAATATAGCCCCAAACGTAGCCTTGCAAATAAAAGTTATCCATAGTATCATTGGATTGGTGTTCAAAGCCCACAGACCACATTACAGCTTCAAGGAAAGACCAAGGAAATAATCTGCCCTTGGAAGAGATGGAAAGTACTTATCCCTCCAGTGCATTTTTTCCCTTGAAAAGGCAACACAGCAGCCGAAAGACTTTGGCAAAACAGTAGCTGAACAGCATTAACCTACATTACAACTATTTGGAAAAACAGAAGTACTCAATTCCCTTTAATCTGAGCAGCAATATTTCCCCTTTGGAGCCTGTTCCAAGTATGTCAACCCAAATAAATCAAAACACGTTCAAGTGTTTCAAATATTTAAAACTTCTGCCTTCAAAACAAAAAAGAACATATTCGTATATTTTTTGCCCATGTTTGGCAGCAGTGGGGTCTCACCAGCGGGGAAGCCCATGACGTTGAAGATGCGGTCCAGTTGGTCGTGGTGGTACGGGTTACTGGTCTTGATGTCTTCCTGGCGACAGTGGAATATGGGCTCAGACGTCAACAGCTCCGCAAAGATGCAGCCAATCGCCCAGATGTCTGAGAGAAGGGCGGAGAGCACGCCAGCGCTGTCAGTCGAGCCAATGTAAGGGGACACACACATTCACACACGGGACAGCTGCGTACATTCACACCGATGCACAGTTCTCACCGATGGCTTTGGTGTAGTGCCGGGCCCCTAGCAGCAGTTCCGGTGCTCTGTACCAGAAGGTGACCACCACAGGGTCCAGATCGGCTAAAGGCTTCAGCGGTGAATTGAAGAGACGGGCAAACCCCATGTCCGCTGTGGAACAGGCGAGACAGTGAAATTTTAACAACCGTGGACAATAACTGACATAAAATTTAAATAAGAGGCCGTCTCATACATACCTATCTTTACTCTACCCCTCTCTGGCCCTTCCCCCATCACTAAAATGTTAGCTGGTTTCTGAATGAGAAAGAAAAACAGACACACAAAGATAATCACAAACATGCTTCCACAAGCGTAATATTCTAAACACTGACTGCACATTAACTGATGAATTTAGATTAGTTCAGCCTAGATGTTGAACTACAGCAATGTATAAGAATGAGTTATATTGTGTGTAATCAAAACTCTATGCTGCTGCCCTCTAGTGGACAAAATATGCCCACTGTGTCTCACAGGAGGGGAGGTCTTCCATTTCCGTCTCACTGAGTTCAGTCAGTGGATGTAAATGGCAGACAGCTTGGTTTCCCAATCTATCATTTAAAAATCAGTGTATAGGTGAGACTACTATTGGAAAGTAATTCTAAATTCATGTTGGAAAACCAATTGCAGTACTTACGAGACAAGAACTGTAATGTTTTCTTCATATCTAAATAATAATTCCTCAAAATAATGGGAAGTTTCAAGCAATAACCATTCACCGAGACAATTAGAATACAGAATTATGGCAAAAAACGTAACTGTCAAAAATCAAGAGATGCGGCATAGTAATCTCTGGCAACTGTGACATCTTCACACAAACGATCTTTCAGCTAGACACAACGTCTACATAATATGAAAACAGGTAGTTATGAGCCAAGGCTTAACACATAGGGACTGAAACTGCTTCATCTGCCTCTGGCCCACTCTCAGTCCAATCACATCCCTCCCATCTCTATTCCACTGTTGTCTTGTGTCTTCTTAATAACATTCCTACCCAAATATTTTCTCAATCCCCCTCCTCTCCTCCCTGCCCTCCCTCCCAATCCTCTTACAAGGTCTCTGTGTAGGACCCAGTTGGCGTGGAGGTAATGGATGCCATCCAGGATCTGGTAGAGCAGAGACTTGACCATTCCTCTGGGCAGCTGAAGAGGCTTCTTGTTGGCCTTGGACGCTCTATGGAACTTAATAATGTGCTGAGGAAAGTAATACAAAACAAAATAATAAAAAACAAAATAATAGTTATTAGTGTGTGCATGTGTTGTCTAATGTGCATCATTTTGTGTCTATTTTGCATTTGGGTGAATTTACGCTCAAGGCCAAATGAGTAACACTGATGTTTGTGGTGAGTGTTTCCACTTGTGTGAGAGGAGAACGTGAGTGTTGCAGCTCTGTGGCAGAAAATGCCAATTTAACTTGTTCTGACATCCTGCCAGTTGTAACTGCCATCATTAGTGCAGTAGAGGTTTGACTACTGAATGTTTTGGACCCTCCTTGCACATTTGTGTGTGTGTTAGCAATGCATAATAAGCACCATTTTGTGTCTCTGTTCTTGCAGCTAGCTGGTGGTGAATGTGAGTGGATGCTACAGGCAGGATGAGTAATACTGGCGTTTGTCTGTTTTTATCCCCGATCTCAAAAAAAGGAAAAAAGGAAAATGTTCAAATATGTGCAAAACAAAAGGAGCAGAAAGTACAAAAACATAACCTACTTGAAAAAGTGTGCTGTTGAGTGTGGCTCTATTGTATACAAATATGCTTGTGTGCAAATGTAAATGGCTAGATATCTATAGTGTGTGTGTTGGGGCTACACAAACCTGGTAAAAGTACTTAATAACAGAAAAATATCCACATGTATCTCCACTCATATCGACCTTTAGTAAATATCATGCACTCACAGGGGGTGTGTGTGTGTGTGTGTGTGTGTGTTTTACCCAGAGATCATGCTCGGCGTAGTCAAACAGCAGCCATACTTTACGGTCTGCGTGTGACAGGAACACCTTCTGCAGTGAGATGACATTGGGGTGCTTTAGCTCCCGCAGCAGCTGCAATACACAAACACATTCAGAGGACTGCCACAGACTGGCAACAGACTCTTACAGAAGAAACATTGAATGACAGATGGCCTGATCTATACAATTTAATGCACATACACACTGTGAAAAGGCGAATACTGTTAATATTACATATAAAATATACGTCTATTTTCTTTTCCTCTGTGAGCCTTCTAGCTATTGTGTTTTATGTCCGTCGCTTATTTAGCAAAGGCTACTTTGTGAATAAAGGTGATTCGGACATTACATAAGACACCTAGGCATGGCATGAAGGTGCTGCACAAAAAACAAGGGACACAGGAAGCAAAGCAGTCTTACTGCAATCTCTCTGCAGGCTGACATGGAGATGCCAGTGCCTTCAATCTGCTTGAGGGCGTAGTCCTTATCATCCTTCCTACAAACACAGAGAGAGGCAGAGCAACATCAACACCAGACCAGACTGCGGGTCCCCCGAGAGCTGTCTGCCCAGAAACATAAAGGGGGGCACTTGGCAGCTGGCACAGGGACTCTGAGAAGAGGCCGAGTTGCATTACCTCCAGATTTGTGTAATCAAGCTCACCTCCGAGGCCCAAAACAATAGAGGGGAGAGGAAACAGACCCTGTCTGGCAGCTGGCGAGGGACAAACAGAGCACTGGGACTGGCCCGCACTTGAATGAATCAGTTACTACCCCTACCTCCCCCTGGCCTAAATCATCTCATAAACCCATGCTTTGTGCCTCCTCAGGCCGGGTCCAACTGCTGCAGCACAAATTAGCTCACAGAGTCTCATAAACAGCAGTCTCCTAAAGTGAACACAAACATCTTTAAACACTTTAGGGCTCTTTAGTGTGGTTCCGGCTGCCAGTATGCCCGGGCCACGCTAATGGGCCTGGCCTGGTATGGGCCTGGTAGCTCTGGCTGCCTTCAGCTCCCTCCGGCTCAGGTCCAGACTCAATTAAGACTGGTGCAGCCTGGGATCGCATCAGAGCCAGTAGGAAAAAATGGCAAATAAATTAACTGTTTACATGTGTAGGTGGGCTCTGGTTAAAGAATAAAAATGTTAGGCATGGTCTGTTAGTGTGTGCATAAGTGAGAGTTCATCCTTGTCCAATTATGAAAGCTTTTTACCGCCTTAACTATAGGTTACTAAACATTTAGTGACATGAGAGTAACATGTAATTTTAAGCTCCATTACAAAGAACATAATTTGCCTCTGTGTTAACAATACTGGAACATCAAGTAGTAGAATTTGCCTTCAGGTGCCACGCTCCTCTACAAATTACCCATCCATGAACATCTGATCAAAACCTGAGACTTCAGAGTGAGGGCAAAATTCAGACAAGTTGGTTTAGAGGTATTTGCTGTGGCTATGCTGAAAGTGAAGCACCCAAAAAGCCCACTGAGACGCCCAACATCAACAAGTGCTAATAAATGCACCTGCTTCACCTCACTTTGATCATATTAACACTTACTAAGGCCTGTTTTTGTCTTGCAAAATAAAATAACACTGCTGAGCGTCAAGCTGGCACACACAAAATCCCAGCTATTCCAGACTAAGCATCCCATCTACAAGAAGGCTAATGAGAAACTATGCCCATATGACGATGGTAAACTAAGCTGCTGGATTTACTGAGCACATTGCACGGTGGTGGGGCGGGGTGGGGTTAACACAAGACAAGGCCACATATGTCAGTGCTTTTTTACACGACAGAAAGCAGCATCAGTGCCCTTCCAGTCCTGTATGACACATGAAAACCCCCCCTGACGTTACTGGACTGTCCTTCACATTGTTCTTTTTCATTATTGTTTTTTTATTCTCTGCATAATCCTCTGTCATGCCTCCTCTGTCTATGCCAATCGAATCCAGCTTTAAAAATAAAAAAAAATTAAAAAATAAACGAGAGAAAGGCAATTAAAATGTATTGGGGGGGCTGACGGAGGGTTCACTGGCTAGCGCTACTTGGAGGCCTTGCTGGTCATCAACTCACCCATCTTTTCTCTTCGCTTTATATACATGGCCGTACGTGCCTCTTCCCACTTTGCATCCTTCGTATTCAAACAGGTCCTCGACACGTTCCCTCTCGCCGGTCAGCTTCACTTTGAAATCATAGTCCATTTTCACTATTGTTTTGGTCAATTATCCGCTCCTTCCTTTTAAAGCGCCGCTTGGGAGGCAACTAGGCTACTTCAACGAGCTCGTTTAGTAAATCGGCTAGTTGCCTTCCCGAGCGAAGCCCTGTCTCCTAGCCCAGCTTCCGCATCTAGTTTTCGGGTCAAATTGAGTGTACCGGAGAGGATGCACGGTTCTCGAAGACAGCCAGGTGTAAACGAGCACGAAAATATTCCTTTCTCTTGTTACTGCGTTTCTCAGCCGGTATCTCTCCAAAGACGCACTCGGTAACGACGGCGTATTCGCGCACGGCACTGTCGCAAAATGTCGTGAAGCTAGACCCGCAGTAGAGAAAGGACTGAAGAAATGGATAACACCACGTGGAAATACACTTGTAAAAATAAAAGAGCAGTCAAATGATACTAAGTTTATTACAGCGTATGAATTGTATTATGGAAAACTGTATTCTAGTTCTAACATGTACTGACATATTTCAATATGGTGTATTCATGTTTGTCTGACGCCAGGCGCACAAAGAAACCACCTTCATTTTATATATATATATATATTTTTTTGTTATTAAGCAATTATCTCAATAAAATATTAACAGGAAATATTAACACATTTGCTTTGGATTTAAGGGAAACAAGGGGATATGTAAGGTGCTCTGTCTACCCTAAGAACTATAGTAACTGTACAAAATGATACAAATATCGCAGCAAAACTGTCCCCTTAGACATTTTATGGAAACATTACAGTACTACGTAATACCATAGGATATAAGATACTATAAAGTATAATAAGGTCACTATAAACTACACAGACTCACTAGAAGGTCCTATGGGAATATTTTTGAATATTCTAATGATTTTGCGTTTGGGCATAACAATATGAAGATGGTATAACCTTGATAAATTATAATCGAGATTTTGCAAAAGCTTCACTTATTTGCAAAAGAGTGGAAAGTGGAAAAACAAACGAAACAACAAAAACCTAAGCACAACTTTTTGATCAAGGTTTTAACTTGACAGCAACAGTCCAGATTCCCTGAAAACACAAAAACAACTTTTATTGAAGGGCAAAAAAATATTAAAAGCCTTTATTAAGTTGGCATCCCAGGGATAGTGCTGTTTTTCTTTTTCAGCATACAAACCTTCATCAGGGTATGATGAAACATATCTGTGACACCCTGGTGAAAGCCTGCGTGCCGAAACGCGCTGGTAATCTATAATAAATAATGTGTCTTGTCACCTAATTCTGCCTTGGAGTTTGTTGGCCACTGCCTTTCACCTTTTTATCATTTCTACTAATTTATTTCATGGTATAAGTCATTGACAAATATCAATTATTGCTTGGGATTTAGTTTCAAATATTCTTTCATCGCATGTTTGGACAACAAAGCTTGTTTCGGAGATGTTTTGGGTAGGAACTAATGAGTAAGTGAGGCTGTTTTGGACGGTCGGGGTAATGTAGCACCATTGGTCCCATCTTGGTTTGAGAGAGAGGAAAGAGAAAAGCAAACCGTCCATATTACAGCTGCTTTGTCAGGTACCAAAATCCTTTTACTGGTGTTGTCAGCTATGTTAAAACTATGCGGGGGTTAAGTATTTATTTGCCGAATACACTAACTGCTTGATATAACTGTATGTCTCATTACTGTCAGATGAGTTATTCATCAGCCCAGCTCACTAGCTAGCCAGCTAACGCGGCTAACGTTAGTGTCGACGGGAGCTAACAGTTATTTGCTAACGTAAAAATTGGTAGCGCTAACTTGCTAGCGCTGTGTTAGCAGCAAAAGCGTTGCGCATTCAAAATGACAGCTCGGACCTTTGAAAGGCCCGCAAAACTAACTCTTGTGTTTATGTGGCAACGCATTTGATCCTGTCCAGATATTAACATTATACAGATGTAATGTAAGAAAATAATGTTGACACTATTCTTTGTCTTTCTTCCTTTGCCCTGCGCTTACATGGAGACCTCCGTTTATTTTATCATGTCCCGCCTCCGTAGTGCAATGTTTGGACATTCGACGTGTCTGTTATCACTTCTAGGCCGGTGATTGGTGGCTAGCCAGGATGACAACGCCAGTTTTGTTGCCCCATTCCTCTGCCTTCTTCAACATGGCCTTCCGTATGGGGATACAGGATTAGCTAGCTACTGTTGTAACTTAGCTAACATTAGCTAGCAGGAATACTACGTTGTGTTTTGGGATGCCTTTTTGGCCATAATTTGCGGTGATATAATTATGACTCTTATTCCCATGCTAAATGAAGTGAACTTGCAACGCTAGTCGTCGGACTCGGAAGGCAAGCAACGCTCGCTGGATTTTAAACCTTGTATAGTTTACTCGACCTCTTGCAGGCGGTGTCTTTTTGTAGAAAATGGATGGCGTTGTCTGACTTGTCGGTCTTAGCTAGAGATTAGTCTTTGCACAGCTAAGATACAACAACAAAATTCTGTTTTTTATCACATACTTGCTCAGTTGTTTAAAACAACCTAGCCGACGCATGTCATGTACATGACCAAAGGTGTGGTGTGTCTGTTATCTTATACAAGGAGAGCCCGATCTGTATAAGCTTGTCTGTTCTTGTGCATTGTGCTTTAATGAAATATGAGCACATCCACTTCAACATTAGAGCAGCAATGGTTGAATATGTGACTTCAGTCCTTATTTATTCACCCAAAGCCATAGTGGGTAGGTAAGCTTCAGCTGATGTTCCACCCGTGACTGACACCCTCACCCATCTGTCTGGCAGCGGTTTTCATGGTGATGGACCCTCCCGGTGGGCGAGACGAGCGACGGAGGCAGGCAGAGCGTCTTCGGCGGGAGGAGGCATACTATCACTTCATTAATGAACTGAATGAGGAGGAGTATCGCCTAATGAGAGACAACAACCTGCTGGGCACCCCTGGTGAGGAGGAACATATCTTGTGATAGCCAACCGAGTTCATTGACTGAACTTGCCAATGCAGCCTCACTTCACATATATGCACATTATGAAATCATTTTAGCTACTAATCTGGGGAGCAAGGATAGTTCTCCTTTACCTGACGGTGCTGACAGCACCTAACAACCTGCATGTCGTTTCACAGGGGAGGTGACTGCCGAGGAGCTCCGGCAGCGTCTTGATGGAGCAAAGGAACGTGTGTCATCTCAGCCCCGTCCTGAGCAGCGCTTGCAGACTACAGAGTCTGGAGAACAGGAGGGCAGTAGCGGTGAGGGAGAGGAGAGAGGGGCTGGAGGGAGACGAGGGGCAGGTAGGGAGGGAGAAGGGGGAGGTACTTGTCTCCATCAGCTCTGCCCAACCTGGCTTGGGCTAGTGATGGTGTCATATGGTTTGGTTGAGTCTCCATTGATTAACCAGCGAATCAAAGAACAGCAGTATTCAATAATTATTGCACCTATGCGCTTCAAATCAACATTTTGTTTCATGACTAGAGTTGGAGAACAGCAAAACAGATGACAGACAAGTGATAGCTTCAATCATGTATTCAGTAAAACAAATGTATCTACCACTAACTTAAAACCGAATGCTACACAAAGCTGTGCTAGGGTACAGACATTATTTAGATTAAATAACCATGAATCTTTTATGTAAGAAGAGAATAGATTTGTTTTTTACCCTAAGATTTTGGGGAGAATATGTTGATGTTTCAGGTCAGTATTCTGTTTGTTCAGTCTGACAGATATTTATTCTTTACAGGGGCCACAGAGCCAGGAGCAGAAACTTCTAATGGTGACTCATTACTAGAGTGGCTGAACACTTTCAGACGCACTGGTAATGCTACCCGCAGTGGGCAGAGTGGCAACCAGACGTGGCGTGCTGTCAGCCGGACCAACCCTAACAGCGGAGAATTCCGCTTTAGCCTGGAGATCAACATCAACCATGAGCAGCCAGAGCCGGGGGAGCATAATGACACCTCGGACCCCGCAGAGCTGCCAATGGCTGCCCCAAACACAACTTCAACCTCTATACGCACGGCTTCCTATTTCCCCACCCCTCGCCCTTCAACCTACACCACTCCAAGGCCAGTCCCTTACCCCTCCCCCCGCCCGGCCCTCAGTAGGAGGGCCCAGACACGCCGCACACGCAGCAGCACTACCAGTCCTCCCATGAGCCCCCCAGCCCTTCCCACACCAGTGGCCCCCCCAGCCACGGTTCTGAGGAGAGGTGTGGCCTTGCACTCTCCACCTCCACCTCCTGTTGCTCCCCCTACTTCCCACGATCAAACTACACCCCTGCAACATCAGGCCCTGAATGCAGCATTAGAGCACGGGCGTGATGAGGTGACTGCTTCTCTGGACTGTCCCCGCGTGTCACCCCAGTCTGCATCCCAAGCCCCAGCTGTGGGACGGGAGTCACGTGGCAGTAGGACTCGATCCCGTGGCCGAATCCGCAGGGCTGCAGCTGGGGGCGGGGCCTCACCCCGCTTGTCACGGCGAAGCCGTTCTCCCCTGCACAGAACACCTGTCCCCAGTGCCACTCCACCATCCAGCAGTGGTGTCAGTGGCGCTAACATCCACATTGTTGAGCCAGGCAGTGGAACAAGCTCTGTTTCCATGGAGACGGGTGAGGCTGTGGCCGAAACTGCTGCTCTAACAGAGCCAGCCGCAGAGGCAGGAGAACACGAGAGCGAGTCACATGTGGCAGGAGCAGGAGGTGCAGCGGTACGCCGCCACCCAACCATCATGTTGGACCTCCAGGTGAGAAGGATTCGACCCGGGGAAAACCGGGACCGGGACAGCATCGCTAGTAGAACGCGTTCCCGTGCCCGGGTCGCTGAGAATACGGTCACATTTGAAAGTGACAGCGGAGGGTTCAGACGCACCATCTCCCGCTCGGAGCGAGCTGGGATCCGCACCTACGTCAGCACCATCCGGATTCCACTGAGGCGCATCAGTGAGACGGGCCTGGGAGAGCCCAACTCCACAGCCCTGCGTTCCATCTTGCGCCAGATCATGACCGGTTTTGGTGAGCTGAGCTCCCTCATGGAGACAGAGGCTGATTCTGAGACGGTTGCACCTAGCCACCCAGATGCCAATGGTACCAATACTAGCACGAGCCCAGCCTATCGTCTACACGCAAATGAGAATACAGCTGGCCACGGTGGTATAAGTGGGGCAGATCAGGAGAGGGTGGGGCTGGTGGGGACTGAGGAGGAGCAGGGGGGTCAGGCCAGGCTAGGAGGAGCGGTGGTGAGCCCCACTGAGGGACGGGCCACCAGCAGAGACACCAACAACCTGGTAGAGAATGGTACTCTACCCATCCTGCGGTTGGCACACTTCTTCTTACTGAATGATGAAGAGGACGAGGAGCACCCTCGGGGTCTGACCAAAGAGCAGATTGACAATCTGGCCACACGTACGTACGGCCAGGCCAGCCTGGAGGGGGAGGTGGGCCGCGCGTGCAGTGTCTGCATCAACGAGTACGCCCAGGGCAACAAGCTGCGCCGCCTGCCTTGCTCCCACGAGTTCCACATCCACTGCATCGACCGCTGGCTCTCTGAAAACAACACCTGCCCCATCTGTAGGCAGCCCATACTTGCAGTGCATCAGGACTGACCCATTTGTTCACAAACACACCTACCATGCTCCCTGCTGGCTGAACTGAGCATGCCCAAGTGGGCTGTGCATGTACATAGCGCTTTCATGGTTTAATTTCTTTGAGAATATCCATTGTGTTGAAACTGAAGAAGGTTGAACCAAAAGCGAGGAGAAAAAAAAACAAACTATAAATGCAGAGAATTAACAAAACTTTATTTTTTTAGACTCTTTGTTTTCAGCACCTTGTTTTTGTTTTCATTTTCTTCTTCCTGTGACCTTTTCTCTGGTCTCTACCACAATGCTTCTCTTTAATGTCTGATACATGTGATGCCTCCTTGTCACAAATGGACTACACCAATCACTTCTAGACTTGAGTTCTTCAGTATATGATGTAAATATCTCACCAACACTTGTGTTTAAGGGTTTTCAAGCGAGACGCCCCTCGCTCGCCATCTGTTTGTAATGGAAGCAGAAAACCTTCAGTTTTTTTTAACAGTACACCGTTGCAGTCCTCCATTTTAAAGCTCTGACATCCATTTTAAAGTGTCCAATCACAGTTGGTTCAGAAATGTCTGATTTATTGCGACAAGGTTTACGAGTATGTATTTAATTTGACATTCTTATTCTACATGTCCAGTGGTCTTTACATTTGTTTGCCCTTCTCCATACACCCCTCTCATATAACCACAATACGCAATTGATCCATAAGATTAAGAAAAACTCACTTTTTGAAATCCGTTACAATCATTTACATTAGCCACGTGAACAGCACAATTCAAATGGAAAACCTGAGGCAAATGATAATCAGGAAGACAGTAATTTAGTAGCAAGCACTTGGTCTTTTTTGAGACGGTAGTGATCATACAGATGAGGAGTTGTGCAATAAGGGGGGAAAAGACAGTATTCGTGTTTGTGGTGCTGTTCATTGTTTACACCTGAAGGTCCTCTGTTGAAATTTAAATTGAGTGCCTGATTCTAGTCTCCACCTAAAAGAAGTCTTTCCAACCCTGAAATCAATGTTTCTTCATAGTTCTTACTGTTTTTCATCCATGCCCCTGACAAACACCTGGCAATTTGTTGAGGCTCTTGAGCCTCTGCTGCAGCTTTGTCTCCCAACCTGCATCCACTGCTGATGGGGACTGTGAACAGCACTGCTCTCCCTAATGAGGTCTGTGTCATTATATGCTCGTCTTATGTTTTGGTTTTACATTACCTGCACAGATACTGGCATTTCTACTATACCATAGGTGGATTACTCACCTGCACCACCTAGTCAGTCTGTTGCCACCAGGGGCGCCATGTACAACAACAGCTTAGGAGATGGAATATCAGTATGCAGGAGCTACTACATCTTTGCAGTTACCATATGAGCCACAAAACTGCGGGAACGTTGCAGTATGTAAGAGTGCGTGAGAGTGGACAAGTGTGTGTATATATGGTCTGGTGTGTGTGTGTGTGTGTGTGTTTTGTGTGGATGGGTGCTGAAGCTGAAGGAAATGTCCCGTTAACCTGGTTCTCAGAAAGCATTTTGTTCCTTGAATGTCCACCAGAGACAGAGTTGGAGAGCGTTGTGGCCACCCAATTCAGAAGTGAATATTTATTCTGTTCCTATTTAATAAGATGGAAAACAACTTTTGAAATATGAATATGTATTATGTTACAACGTGATGAGATTAAATAAAACAGTTAAGATGAATATGTATTATGTTACTATGTAATAAAATAAAGACATGGGTTTCTTCTCTGCTCCTTAACAATGGAATAAAATGCAGCTTTGTTATGCCTGGGGATGTCGATGTTCTCTCATACCCACCAATAACAACCCTTGACAGGATTAGTAGATGGAAAATAAACTTTTTTTTTTTACATTCAGCTGAGCCATATTTCAAATTACTCATCTATATTATGTTTTCAATTAATATAACTATCTCCCTTAGGCAAATTCTTATATAACAAAAAGCTAAAGTAAATCTTTCTTGACACCTACTTTTTCACAAGGTCTTGAGTTTCTGTCCCATACCTTGACTCCTTGTATCGATTCAGTCAATTTGAAATCGAAAAAATCCTCCAATCCTATGATTTCTTTATTTTTATTTTTATTTTTGTATCTCTTTTGGTCAGGGATGAACTCGAGCTCTGAGCACAAGAGTGCGCAAACCGATGAAGCTTGGAGACTTTATTTTTTCTTCATTCCTAATCTTCTGATTGCATACACAAAGTTAATTTTACACCGTATGGATGACATGCATCCTCTGTGGCTCTGTAGATTACAGGGGCGCGCACGCATCTCATCATCCGATGCGCGCCCCCACGGCTCAGCTGAACGGACGCCAGGCGTGAAGCCAGACAGGATAACACCGGAAGTTAAGCTAGTTTGCCTTCAAAATAAAAGCCTACAATTTGGGGTGTAAAGAACAACTGTTGTAATAAATAACAATTCTATTTTCATTTACCACTGATTCTTCCATAAATATATTCTTTATTTTCACTTAATTACTTCATGTTATTGATAAAAGGATACCTGCCAAGTGTTAGCTCCCATTTCTGTAGGAACAGTTGTGCCACAAATTCGTAGTAGGCCTATGCATCAAAGACAGTATCAAACTGGTGTGAATTATAAATATAGATACATACAAGTATAGGCTAAATATAACTGAATTTTGTTTATAGTTGGGAGGTGTGATACCTCTTGATTATCACCGACTGGAGGTCATACTTTACCCATAGCCTATTTACATTTATCACTACATCACTGTCTACATGCAATTTTGGGTAGTAGCCTAAATGAATACTTTTAATGGTGTTTACTTACCCAACTTTGCCTATATAGCTATGAATATATCCTGTGAAGCGGACTATTGGGGGAAATCAATTATATTTTAATTTACTGCACATTCCTCTTGAAATCCACTCTTTATTTTCACATTGTTACTTCGCATTACAAAAGTTGCAACGCATGCGCCTCGATAAACGTTTTATTTTGAAAGCAGTGACCGGACACCAGACGATTCTTCTTCTGCCTGACTTGACACTGGCTCAGTCCACCTCTACAACAGCCTCCGCGGTCCTACACCGAGAATAATGATCCCTCACCACCAGCGACCGCAGCCCGGGCTCGGAGCCGCATTCCCCCGCTGTGTCGGTGAGCCATGAGCATGCCACCGCTCCGGCCTCCTCTTCCCAGCCTGACCGACTCCCGTTCACCAGCAGGATGTATTTCAACCGGAGAGCGAAGAAGATACACAGCGAGGGAGGTAGGCTGTAAAACCCCCCCCAACATAATAGCCTTATTTAATCTCGGGGAGTTTGTGTTCCGCTCGACCTGTCAGTGTCACGTTTTGTGAGAAGTCGGATTTATCGCAGTGTTAACAGGCCTGTGGTTAACGGGGCGGTCACAGTGTGTAACGGGGGGGATTTAAAGGCCTTTCACCGTGCGTGTTTGATATGTGTTTGGCATCTGAATAACGGGGGTTGGGATGGTCCGGGACTGCGGCATGGGGGCGGTGTAGCTTTGCTTATTTATCCTCAGGCCTTGCTCGTCTTGGCACCGGTTGTGGCTGTGAGGGCGAGCAAACTGCAGGTGCTTCAGGTAACACTATAGGTCTGCTGTTTTTCAATGATAGGAGAGTCAATGATAGAGGAGGTTATTATAGCATAGTGTCATCTTGTAATTTCCCCTTAAGAGAAGTCACTATTATATTCGTATGACATTCCTGTAGGGACGTGCAGTGTCTGTAAAGTCAAAGGTGAGGTTATAGTGTGACCTTATTATAGGCTACTGTATGGTCTATTTTTGTATCTCATATGGAATCACTGTAATAGTCCTATATTATATTAGGCCTAGGCCTATATATAGTTTATAGTTGTGACATTTGTATAGTATCCTTGAGTTGTTTTGGCAAAATATGCACATTTCAAGATATAATTAAATAATGGAAAGCCTAGATTTTCAGGTCATTTTTGAATTAAAACGTCCAATCCAAGCTCATAGATAAGTCCGTAGAAGAAGAACAGCCCATTACCCCGCCGACTTAAAAAACATGTGACCATTTAAGAGCGTTCCTTATTCTAAGCCCGTGGGGAAACGAATCTCACCTCACCTCATAGGCTTTGCTCATGGCCTGTATCCACAGCATCTCATACGCTTGTATCCCTAAACAGACAGATTTTTAGGCAGCTGCAGATGCGGCCTGCGCGTAGCCTACTGAAGCGTGCACAGGCCGAGGCCATCGACATTATATAAATCTAAAGTTCTTGGTCTGAATGCTTCATCTTCTCTACAGAGGAGGAGCGGGACAGGACTTTTTACAGCAGGATGTGTGAATGGGGGGGACAGATGGGGTGATGTCACAAAATGGCAAATGGATTTTGGATAGGATTGTCCTGGAAAAGAGCCGCCTGTGTTCAGCTCACCCAGTGGCTTTTAATAGTGACTGGCACATAGGATACTTTGTTGGGCTGCTTTGCTGTTGTATATGTGGCTGCATGCCTCCAGCAGCTTCCAGAAATAGAAAGCAGGGCAAATTGTGAGCAGAGATGAGCGCCAACTGGGCCACTGTCTTCGGGCGAGGGGTTCCTAGCTACGCGGTTAGTGAAAAAAAAAAGTACACAGTTGTACACTGTCAAAAGATATCACTGTGTATCTTGTTTTCCTGACAGCATAAGAGACACAACTCACAAGAGGACACAACTTGCTCTTTTTCTCATCTTATGGAGACAAACGTTTGTATTTCTTGATCGAAAACCACAGCCACATATATGAATCACACGCCTCTCGTCAAGTGGTTGTAAAACAAAGCTGCTGTCTTTTACATGCCTAAATCTGAACTGGCCATGCAGCATCAGATCATGAGATTCCCTCCCCTGCTCGTCTTTCTATCTGTGTTTGCCCTGTCATTTAATAGGCAGGCTGAGCCTTAGATAAGCTAGCACTCCACTTGAAAGAATTTCATTAGCATTAGTGGAGAATTTCAGTCTCAGATGCTATAAATGTTGTTTCAGAGGGCTTACCACTTGGACAAAAGACATTTTCCGATGGACAGGGTGGGATATGTGTGTGTGTGTGTGTGTGTGTGTGGATGGGTAGGGGGAGTAGGGGGGGACATTCCAGTATGAGAGTCAGTTGGTATGTACATGTGTTCCCTCCCAGACTGTCTTTCTTGTAATCTCTTGGAGTCTGACCTCTTGATTCTTCGCTCTAATTAGCGTGCTGCCACATCCCTGGTGATGACGTCTGCAGCCGCCAAGCTGTCACATTCACACACACACACACACACACACACACAATAAACACATATACAGACACATGTGAGCATGAATACAAACATGGTTGACAAAGCACGTTACACTCAAGAAAAAAGTATTTGTCATGATTATGTCCTATTTGTTTTTGTAGATTGTCTGTGATAGCCTCCAGTTTACAGTATGGATTTGTATGTATAAGTAAGCACATGTTTAGTCCCAGTGCTGGTGGTTCTAGTTTATGGCAGTCATGCAGCTCAGGCGATGGGTCTGCTTTGGGAGGATAATGACTGGTCGTCATGGCTGCCAAGCTGTTAAAGATGCCGTTTGGGAGATGGAGATAACAAACTGCAGCAAATCTGCTTCCATGATGATTAGGCATTTACATGAACTGGACACAGGGGGGCGCTCCTGGACAAGCTTCACGACAACAAGCATTTTGGTCAGGACTTCTTTGTACAGCTCTCAAGTGTTTGCCTACATCATGTATATGCAGTCACACTACGCTCTATACAATGCTACCACTGACCTACAGTAAACACACACACACACACACACACACAGAGGAAAGCAATGTCCTAAATAAGATCTCCTCTTCCTCTCATTTATTTCTACTAGACATAGACGAGTTTCATTTAAAATCAGTGTGAGATTTTGAACATTTTCTCATACTTCAAAATACTTCCAAGCCTTGGATTGCCTCACTCTGGTGCATCATGCTTCTCACTTAGATCTTTCATTTTTTATCTCATGTCTTAATGTGCACTCATTCTATTTTCATTCTATTCTATTCTAAGTCTCTAATGGGTCGTGAAAGAGAAACTCATATATCTATCAGCAAGCTGTGAGTGTAGCCATTTACAAATGAGATCATGCTTTCCTGATTTGTGTCCAGCACTTCTTAATGCAGATGTATATTCTCGTGTTCCATAAGGGGGCGGGAGGAGTTAAGAGAAACGATTCAGATATCAATGATTCTAAATGAACACAATATTGAGATACGCTGTTTTTCTCCAGAGATAAAGAAAAGGTGATGTTAAGTGACAGATCTTTCCTATGGGCGCACATACAGAAACATGTGGGTGCTGACACACAGGTGTGCTGTGTGCGGCATGTGTGTATATTGACTTGTTGTCTTGTGTGTGTTGTTCTCTCCTGCGGCGGTCCTCTCTCTGGCACCCACAGAGCAGTTAGTGTTGACCACCATTAGGCAGGAGTCTGCTGAGCTGCAGGACCCAGGCCTGGGCGCCGGCGCTACCATGCGCGCCCGCCTCGCAGACAGGTTTGACAAAAGTGAGTTTCCTCGAATTAGACTGGATGACACCCCCTCTCTACCCGGAGTCCCAAGGTGCATGTGGTCATGCGCAACGGCTAGGAGCAGCCTCCTCCCAACCCCCGGCCCTCAAGAGCTACAAGGTCTAGTTAATGAGTATCTCTCATCTGAAAAGGTTAAGACATGATATCACTGTTGTGGAACAAGACCCTGAATACCCTGTAGCTCCTCGGGGCCTGGAGTGACAAACACTGAACAAGACTTGCACTCTCACTGCATGTGCTTGTAGACAGAGGGGCGACCGCTCATGTGAGAACGTGCTGCTGAAGTCAGACGGATGTACATCGGTGTCTTATAGCTAAACTGCTGAAAATTCACATACGTGTATATGTATGCATGCGTGCAGAACACATAACACATGCATTTATGCACATGGCATGCCTGAGTAGAGCATGTACATTGCTGCATGCATGTATGTGACTGTGAGCTGGGTGTACAGAGAGTGAGCAGGGCAGTAGCTGCATGTTGGGGCCTTGCATATTTTCTGGCATTACTTAGATGTACGTGCTGAGTGTGTGTGAGAGAAGGAGAGAGTGTGTATACACCTGTCAATGTGTGTTTGTGTATACATGAGTGTAAATGTGCATGTGTGTTTATGTGTGTATATATGTGCATACGCATACATTATGTGTCTGTGTGTGAGTATACGCATAGTGTCATCGTGTCTGTGTGTGTGTGTGTGTGTGTGTGTGTGTGTGTGTGCGCGCGCGTGCGGCGGTCTCACCTGTAGGATTATCAGTGTATGGATTAGCAGCAGGGGAAGTTGCAGAGCAGACACAGAGAGGATTATCATCCCTGCTCACTTGGCCCGTAAGAGGCTTTCTTTCCCCTTACTTCCTACTCCATTACTGCGGCAACTGGACCCACTGGGAACCCTAGCGCCCAGGCCGACCTGGACCCGGAATTAGGGCTTGCAGGTCACCTTGGAGACCGGGACAGCCATGGGACGTAGGGGTCAGAAATCCAGACGACGCTCTGTTGGTAATGCTTTCCTGACCACACAGCGGCATCATGGGCTAGACAGAGGCGTGACGGAAGATGTTTTAGGTTTCAGTCATTTAGCTGATGACTTCAAATGAATGAGGAGGTAGGGGCTCAGTGTTTTGCTCAAGAACACTTCGGTGTGTAGAGGGATTCAAACCTGTGACCTTTCCGTTATGGGACAGTGGCTCTAACCATTTGGCCGCCCTGCTGCCTACGATGGGAAGAATAATTGTGCCAGAATGAAACAAGCGTACTCTGACTTGCCATGGGCATTCAACTGTGCAAGTGCAATTGCATCTTAATTGTTTTGACAGTTTTTCAGATAATGAAAATGTGGAAACAGTCACATTATCTGTCCTCAGCGTAGCTTGTGGATGTTTGAGTGCTTAGACAGCTGGAGATAATTGTAGTTATTCTACTATAACTGCTGTTATGATTAGTCGCCATTTCTTTTTTGGCTCATTAAATTTCTGAGCTGGGTGTTTGAAAGACAGTACATCACTATTAGACATGATTGGATTAAATGTGTCGACATCTCAAAAGCAATGTTTCGTGCCATTTAGAGCGCAATTCTGGCAGCTGGGCTAATTGACATAGCACAATTGTCGCTGAGGGAGACGCAGTGATAGTGTCTGACATCTGAGTCGCCTCTTGAGTGAAGCCTGGGGCGCAGCACCAAGGCAGAGTGTCTGGTGAAATATGCTCTGCCATACTGGAGAATGTAGATGAATTATGCAGCCCGTCACGATCCATTATTCAGGAGCTTGGCCTGCTTTTTAACAGCGAAAGGTTGGCACCAGGCCAGGACAGCTTGGGTTCAGCCCAAAACAGATTGGTGTGGAGCGGTAAGATATTATGTTGCCTCTAATGAGTGACATCTAGTTCAGATGATGGTTTGATGGTTTTATCTCACCTACCAGTCTGTGTTTTCAGACTGGATTGCCCAGATTGTGCCTAGTTGGGGTCACTGTATCTGCCCACTGCAGCTTGTGATGTGTGTTTCTCTGATTTAATACTGAGGATTTAATACTGAGGATTGAGGATAGAGCTGGTAAAAGGGCTTATTAATCTTCCCTAAATAATGGGAGGCTGTTTGCTGGCTAAATAACGCATGGAATTGTTTTTTCAAAAAGAGGACACATCCTGTTTAAGATCACCAGCCGGTAGTATCTGTAGCAGGGTATGAGGTCAGGGTGTTTGTTTGGGGAGGATCAGTCTAGTCTTACCTGTTCAGGTGGCCGCAGCTTGTCAGGTCTGTCGTACCTGTCCAGGTAGCCGGGGTGCTTCATGTGTGATTGACCTGGCTGTGCTCTGCTGCAGCTTGCTGCTGACTCAGCAGTGGCGCATCAGTAATGAGTTAGGGAGGTGACTGTGCCTGCACTCCATCAGAGATGAGTAACGGAGGCATTGATCTGGCCAGAAATGAATCAGAGCCGGAGTGGGCTGCTGAGAAGGCCAGTATTGATCTGCTTGGAAAGAAAGGTAGAGTGTGAAGGAGTGAAAAGTTAGAGAGGGAGAGAGAGAGAGAGAGAGAGAGAGAGAGAGAGAGAAGAGACGAGGGATACATTGAAAGCAAAGAAACAGTGGTGATAGAAGTGAGCTGATAGATAAACAGAGGGAAAGAAAATAGTTGAAAGACAGATATCATTGACTAAACAAGCAAGGCATATGAAAAGGATATAACACACAATGAATAGAGAAAAAAAGATAAAATGGGAAATAAGAATCTAGGCATAAGAAGGTTGCTTGGCGACAGAATAGGGGAACAGACAAGATAAGATGAATATAAAGTAGAACCAGAGGAATACATGGGGAAAAGAGATGATAGTGGGTAATCATATGTGCTGCTCTTCACTACCTTCAACCTTGAACCACCCTTAATCAGTTTTTTACAATCACTCACTATCTTGTTTGACCCCAGTGCGGTTTGCTGTGCGGAGTGCTGAGCTGTGATTGTGACTTACAGCCCCGTTGTTCCTGGGTAATGGCCTGGTGAGAGAGGAGATAGGCTGGTTATTATCATTTTGGATAGACTTTGACCCTTGCTCTCCGGCTTGTGCAGACGCTTTGTGGGATGGTGTGGAATAGCGCTCTGCTAAGGTTGGATGTTGGAAATTTGAATGAATTTCACAGTATTTGTGCTCATAAAATCCCAGGCAGGCTTCCTTGGCAAGGATAGAGTGGGGAGGCACAGTATTAGTATTATACAAACGTGGCATTGTAGTGGGATAAAACTGAGGTAAAATTTTTACCTCAGTTTTACAGCAGTTGAGAGGAAAAAGCTTCCGCACACTATCCACTTCACTTGCAAATGTTGATTTTATTAGAAACAATGTTTCAGTACAAAGACCTTTCTCAGGTTATCCTCAGAGAAATGGGAGAGACCATCTTATGTAGGTTTGGTGGATCCACATGGACCAATTAGACTGCGCAAAAAAAATGACCTCAATGAACATTATGAATACAAATTCACATACAAGAAATACAAGCAGACCAGTCAGATTGCTCCCAAAATTACCTTTATTATTATAAACATTACAAATACAAAATAACATAGCAACACATCATGTCAATGTTTACATATATAAGACTATACAGGGTATTTCAATCCAAAAATACCAAAACAAAAACTTGAGGTATCAGACCTTGATTGTAGCCTAATAGAATATGCGCTAAAGGCATCATACAAATCCCTATTTAAACAATCTATACCAGAACTTTACTTACAATATATTTTATAAAGTGTAAAATGTAAATAGCAAAGTTATACAAGGTGATTCCTTCATTGGATAAAAATGCCATTATACCCAGATGGAAAGCAATATCGCATCCAAAACTGGTTTGAGCTTTTAAGAGTTTTCTGCCAAAACTAAAGGCATGCCACCCCTTCAAATAACCCCTAGTTGCACTTGAAAAGATGGAAGAATGGCAGCTGTTTCCTGGGAACATGCAGGCTTTAATCTATCTTTCAGTGAAAAAGAGGAAGCTTGATGTTTCAGTACTGATGATGTACAGTACGTCCAGCAAATGAGGCTCAATGACTGGGTCGATTTACACTCCCTTTCAGAAACCAACAAGCTAGAGTGGAATATAATTATATAAACTAATTTCTGTTGGCCTTCAGTCTGTTGTTAATAAGGGGAAATAATGACCCTATCCTTCATTGTATAGTTGCAGTGCTGCAGAAATACAATGGGGTTTCAGTTCTGCAGAAACTCAATCTGCCAAGCGCTGCCAGTTATTCTTTTCTAAATTATTGATGCAATTAGCCTACTGTTGTTTTCATGTTCAGCCTTACCCACACAGGCACACTTGCCAACAAATGATAGTACTATCACTTAATCCTATTATAGATTTTAGAATGAAACCACACAAGTATCACAAGTCCTTCTAGGAATATTATAAAAGCATTATAGGAATATTTAATGATAAGAATACCTTAAAGTATGATAAGGTCATTAACTCACTATTAAAACCCACAGGCACAATATCAGGCCCTATAGGAATAATATAAGAATATGATACTGATTTTAGGGGTGGCTTACCTGCTTGATACCAGATTAAAAACATTCTAAAAATTATTCTACTTTGCATAATTGGAGATGTGACATAGATGAAATAGTTATGAATCATCTGTTGCATAGCCAACAGGAAAGGCGCGAGGAGAAACAACCTGTAGAAAGTGATCTAGCTGCGGTTGCACAGGCAACAACAGTTGTGGGGAACCGGCAGTAAGTGATCTCCTGATGGATGACTGATGCCTCCGGGATGTTATTTGACCCATCTGTACCCGACCGTAGGAGACCTCAAGGCAAATAAGAGGCTTCTGGCCCTTTAAAAAACCCAGCTTTCCCCCCTCCGCAGCGCTGAAGGAGCTCCATATGGCTTCCTCCCGTTGTCTGGACCGGTAGTAGTGAGTGCAGCATCAAATTGGAGGGGGAAGCGGGTCCGATCACGCCGAATAAAGGCTTTCCGGGGCGGCAGACGGCCAGATGACAGGGCGGCGGAGCTTGGCGGGCCAGTATCTTTCACAAGGGCCGGGGGCTTCCTTGACAGCAAGGCCGAGGGAGGAGAGAGGAGGGACGGGCTTGCTGCTGCATCTGTCCGCGCCCAGGCTCGACGTTGTTGCACCAGCTGGGTAAACTGCCGCGTCCCGACCTGTTTGCATTTCTCTTTCTCTCCATACTCCCCACGTTAGGCTATTTAGCGGAGCCGAGGATGGAAAATGTTCCGCTGCTGAAGCTGAGGTGCGGGGGGGTGGGGGGTGGCGGGGGGTGGTGAACGCGCCGAGATCACGATGCTTTAAAATGGATGGGAATGACAAAGCCAGGCGGGCGGGGAGGCAGCGGGTCTGCAGGAGAAGCGTGTTGCATCCCTTCTCTTACTTTTTCTTGGATTAAGGATATAAGTAGGGATAGTAGCCGCGGTGTGCACCAGGTCTTCCCTGTGTAGTGCATGGACAAGTTGGCGTGCTCATAAAATAGACAAACCCGGCGTGTTTGTTCGCCATTGTGCATCCCTCAGCACATTCATTATATACAGGGGTCCCGTGGGCGTCGCGAAACGTGTGTGCGTGCATTGACGGTACCTGCATAATAATACTGAAAGACAAGGGAGGCTGTTTATAACGGGAAACGTCATTGAATCGACCCCGCCGGCTTCAGCATACATCAGCATACAGTAGCCTCTAGTAATTGGTCGCCTTCGCTTTTGAACTGTAAACCACGTCTCTCGTCTATGTCTCTCTCTCTCTCTCTCTCTTCCTCTCTCTCTGTCTCTCTGTCTCTCTATCTCACACTCACACTCACCCAGCCTCGCCTCTCTCCCATCAATCCAACGGTGCAGGACCTGCTTGCTCGTCCGCCGGTTACCGCAAGGCAGATGATGAGATGTCCGGGACCACTTCCCAGGCGGATCCCGTAGACGCCACGGCGCGGACGGTGCTGCTCAACCGGCCACAAAACACCAAGTTCTGCGACAACCATGTCAGGTAGGTGTCACTCATGGGCTGCCTTTTGTGCTGACTGCACCTTTTGGTATGATAATGATTATGATTGTGTGGGTTGTGCTGTGAAGACTATTTTGCCAAAGTTTCTGCGCCTGTTGGCCACATAAAATCAGTTGGTTGTCCACTAAAAGTCTGAGAGCGAACTACTTGCACCCAACACAACAGAGAGAGAGTAATAGGATATTACTCTCTTTCAGTCTGTCAGACAATGCAAAGTTACCAGAGCAAAGAATAGGCTACATCTCATCAGTTTTGTCCCATATGTCATCACCACCCTTAATAGCACCCTGGAGTCATAACCCACTGGACTGTCTTTTTTTTGTGAAATGTCTTCTTGTTATGCCTCCTCTCCCTCTGTCATGGTGTGTTTGTCATGTGTCTGAGTAATAATGGTCTTGTATGAATGTATCTGTGTCTCTTCTGGTTGTGGCAATGGATTTCCTCCTTGAGATCAAATAAAAGCTCTAATCTATAAGTTTATTTTTAAAAGCGGAACAAAATGTTGATGAGTCCAACCTCTCTGGACATGGAGGAGCATTTCTACTTTATCAATCCACGTAGGGAAGTTCTCTCTTCGCTTGCAGCCTTTTCCACGGAGGGCAGAGTGCAGGATCGGCTGGAAGGGAGACAGTCTTGCTCATGACACTTCAGCGGAGCGGATATTTGCTCACATGGGGTTTGAACCGAGGTCGCCTGGTTAAAGGACAGCACGTTTGCTGTATGTTTTTCTACCAGCCAAGCCATGTGACACTAGACTTTGGACTGTTGTTGGTTTTGTTTTTATTATTTTGAAACATTTGCTTTCTTTTTATTTTGCCTTAAGTCACAGTAACGAAAATCTGTTGAAGTTTCTCAGCTCCACGACGACTACAATTTTACAACTGAAATTCTATTGATAAGGCTATTTAATAACTTACTTATTAAGTGATTGTTTGCAGCTTTGCAGCAGTCCCAAAGGGTGAGGGTAAAGTGTGTTACTGCTTCATGTCCACTAGAGAATCTCAGTGGAAAAGTGCTTGGCTTAACAACTTAACATGCCCGTTTTACTTAATCAATAAGGCCTCATGAATATTTAAAGCTGTCAATGAAAGTAAAGTAACTACACTCAGAGGCATGTACTGTACATAAATTACAGAAAGCACCTTGGCTACGTTTATATGGTTGAAAGTGCATTTTGTGTTTTGCAGTGTAAGTAATGCATCAAGAGGAGAAGTTGTGATTGGATTGTTGTAGAATGTGTGGACATTAAGAATCAATATATCAATGAATAGAATAGGCTCTTTTTTTCTTTTCGTTTTGTTTGGTGATAAAATAATCCATGTTCTTACTCTTCTTCAGTGACAAAATACTGTATGATTCCTCAGGCGTTGGTCAAAGGCTATAGGGGCGATTCTCTTAGTCACGTTGTTTTGCTGATCAGCTCAGTAGAAGGAAGAGGAAGCGGAAGACAATTCTTGTAACATAGTCTAATTTACACACTTTCACCAGAGTATCATCGTTTCACATAGGCTAGTAGTGTGGCTTGGTGGCAGCTATTTAGTCCAGCAGCTACCACATATGTGAACTTTCTGCTTGCATGTAGTTATCTGTCAGAGGCAGGGTCATGGGCAGGGCCCAACGGCATCTACTTCAGCGGGGAATCTCTATTATCAATGTCCTCACAGCTGTCGTCTGCATATTTCATGGGCACGGGTGTGGCTATAAATGCTTCGTAGTGGCAGTCAGGCGAACAGCGTTAGAGTTTGATTCAAACTGACGCCACCGATGCAATTTGCCCCTTGCCTTTTACCTTTTATTGTTTCTATTAGCATGTACAAACTGTGTCTGGCGCCATAGGGACCAGTGGGCCCATGTTCTGTGGGAGGAAGGCTTGCCTTTAGTCAGAAGACATTCATTGATCTGCCATTACTGTCGGGAGATTCGATTTTGCTTTAAAAGGAAACTATTTCAGGTCTGCTAATAAGATTAAGGCGGGCACTCCCCGGCTCATCTGATTGGGTCACGTGTGTTGTTCTTCCTCCCCCGGATTGGAGAGACGGCAGCAGCCCGACTGCAGAGCCGTGCCCTTTGATGTCCCTGTGTTCCTGTATCTCTTTAGTTTATGTTTTAAAGGTTCAATACCCTTATTGATTTCTCTGAGATTAAAGGCTCATAGCTTTTATCCGAACGCTCGCTTCACCTCCTCTCCATTTCCCACCACTTTCACTTCCATATGTCACGGTTGTTTTATACACCCTGAGCATTAGTGCTGCTCTCCTTGCTTGTCCTCGATACACAAACACAGCAGTAACCTGCTTTAGAATTACTTTAGAAAGTCAATAAAACACTCTAGTTTTGAACAAATCTACCTGCCCAACTGTTTTTATTTGGAGGATGGTGGTCACAATATACACAATAAAGACATAGTGGCATGACCTTCACATATGACCATACGACCAAAACATACCAAAACATACTCCATAACATCTACAGAAAACAGATACTGAATAACACAGGCAATAATAAGTAACTTAAAATGTAAATAAAAAACTAAAAAACTTATGAGGTCCCCATGTCCTCACTTTTACCACTCAGAAGAATCACTCCACTCTGACTTCAGGCCAGTGTTTCTGTCGGCCTTTAATGTATGAAGAACACTGGCCTTGTTGTGTAAGAGCTCTGCAAAGCCACACAGCAGCGGGAGGGCATCACCCCTGCAGCCCACAGCTGTTAACACCACCAGCAACCTAAACATCCATAGTACTGTATGTAAAATAACACAGCCAGATGTGTGTGCCTGGTGCGATGGAAACGTGCGTGTGCATGTGTCTGGTATCACTTGTCTTTGATTAGGTTAAAGCAGCCTTATCTGCTGGATCAGGGGTGTAGTATCAGTAACTCTGACGTATCTAGATCATCAGGGTCAGGATACTGTGTGTGTGTGTGTGCGTGCGTGTGTGTGCGTGCGTGCGTGCGTGTGTGTGTCAGGCAGAAACAGCTGTTGCAACTCTGTTTAGTGTTTGATGTTCCGAACCCAAGTTGTTTGTTTTGGGTGTGTGTGTGTATGCGGGAGATAGAAAGAGTGGTTGCGGGTTCATCTCCAAGGAGATCCTGATGTGATGAAGGGATGCGGTTTGTTGCTGAAGACACACACGCACATGCACACACACACACACACATACGCACACACACACACAAACCATTAATCGAAAGCCATTGCATAAGCCCTTGAATTTGATAGGAAAAGACAAAGCAGGCCCTGACACGAAGGTTGACTTTTGTTTTTAGTGTCTCTCTAAAAGCCCTTACGGTAGCTGCTGGCTAAATCAAGGCTAATCAATACAGTTGTCTGATCAATACAGCTGATTGACTGACAAGTTGAGGCTGCCAAAGGCATCTCCCACTTCTTTTCTGGGGTGTTGGGTCTAAATTTAGGCTATTGAACTGAAGGGCTTGGTCCATTTATAGAGGTGAGTGTGTGTGCACCCTATAATGGATCTATTTGTCCTCCTTGAGCACACTTGAGTGTCTCTAATAGGTTTTCGAGTACTGCAATAATTGAAACCCAAATGGAGTCTGTTGTTATTTAGTCTTTTAGCTAGTACTGCTGCTGTGTGTCAGGCTGCGAAATCATTAGCACAACATTTATGCATGAATTCCCACTTTTGCTAATGCACAATCTGGCTCCGTCTCCGTCTGTTGAATGTAAACAGTGTAATGAGTGTAATGTCTCTTCTTCTGCTGTCTTGCTCTGCAGTACCACCAAGTATGGGGTGCTCACCTTCCTCCCCCGGTTCCTGTACGAGCAGATCAGGCGGGCTGCCAATGCCTTCTTCCTGTTCATCGCCCTAATGCAGGTAAACCACACTAATAACAGCAGCTGTCAGCTGCGTTGACTCCGTGTCGTATTTGTTTGGTTTCGGTCCTTAGATGTGACTGGGTTTATGAAAAGTCTCTCCGGGTTCCCGCTGGAATTTAGAGATGTATATTCCAGATAGGGAGAATCAGGGGATTTGATCAATTCTCTGGCGAAGTCAGGGAATAGCAAGGAATTTTACATCTGAGTCAGTATGAGAATGTATTTTACAAGTTGTGTCAAGTACCTTTACGCAATTTTTGCATTAGTTTGTGGTTTTTCAACTGTTTTTTTTCCCAGCTGTTTATACAATTCTTCACAGCTAGTGTACCACTCTTTATGCTTTTAGAACTTTCCTGGACTGAAAAACATCATTAACAAACCAGGCAGGAATTAAATCTTTAGGTCATGGAAACGCTCCGACTTAGTCATGGAAAGTCATGGAAATTTTACATCAGAGCCTCAACAGGAACCCTGACTTTCATTTTCTACACAGAACACAGTCAGAGTTGAGTAACTTACCGCTGACGGGCTACATTGAGTTCTGGTCTAAGATCAGGATGTTATTCCAGTCTGGCGCTCCAGATACCTGATATATTCCAATGAGTTACTCAACACTCGTTATCAGTTAGCTCATTGTCAATGATTTCTGAGTGCCGCCTCTGTTGTCTGCCCTTAGCAAATCCCCGACGTATCGCCGACGGGTCGCTACACCACTCTCGTACCGCTCATCTTCATCCTCACCGTGGCCGGGATCAAAGAGATCATAGAGGACTATGTGAGTACCGCAGCGCCCCCTGCTGCCTGGAGGAATGGGCGGCGGTGACGGTTTTACTCATTTTGTGATGGGACATTGTGAAGACTAACGCATCTTCATCTGCCTCTTTACAGAAAAGGCACAAGGCAGACAACACGGTCAACAAGAAGAAGACAACAGGTATTGGTCGTGTGTGTGTGTGTGTGTGGGTTTGTGTGTGTACGCGTTCATGTGCGTCAACTGTATGTGCGCTTTTCCATGGGTGCCCTTGTGTCTCTTTACTTGGGTTTTGTTCACCTTTCATGGCTGAGTGAATGGCGGTTGTTTGTCACTCACTATAGGGCGAGCCACGCAGCCACAGACAATAGTTTAGTCGCTATGAATACTGTATGAGAGCTGCTCTATAGGCGGGCTGATGGCTGTGTTGTCCTTGTCTCTCAGTGCTGCGGAATGGAGCCTGGCAGACGATCATCTGGAAACAGGTAACACTATCATCGCAGACTTCATCCCTATCTCACTCATCACTCCTGTCAAGAGCTCTCTTTCTCTCTCTCTCTCTCTGTCTCTCTCTCTCTCCTCATCTACACACTTGTAATTTCCTATGTGTCTAATTTTGCTCCAGTCAGAAGAGTTCAAGCTATGCGCTGCTCACTGTCACTTTTTCTCTCTTTCTCTGTCTTTGCTCCAACTCCGCTGGTCCCAAATTAACCTGCATCTTGTTCTCTCTCTCTCTCTCTCTCTGTCTCTCTGTCTTCCTTCCCTTGCCCCCCCTTGCCCCCCCTGTTGCCCCCGCCCCTCTTTCTAACACCCCACTTTTTCTTACTCCCACTCTTTCTGTCTCCCTCACACTGTCGCAATGCTGCATCCTGGCCACAAGGTGGCAGTAGGAGACATAGTGAAGGTGACCAATGGCCAACACCTTCCAGCTGACATGGTTATTGTGTCCTCCAGGTCAGCCTCCAGTGTGTGTTTGTGTGCGTGTGTGTGTGTGTGTGTGTGTGTGTGTGTGCAAGCATATGCATTTGTGTATGTTTGTGTCTTTATGTTTGTCCATCCATGGATCGTGGTTTGTTGTCTGTCCTCCATCAATGTATTCCACTCATTTGATCAATTTTTTTTTAATCCCATCATAGTTTTTTGATATACTAGTTGCATGACAGATTTGTTTTGTTTACCCATCGTGTTGAAATTTGGTTGATGCATTCTACCGTTGTCTTGTGTGTCTTGTAGCGAGTTACACTATCAGTGATGTTGTGTTGATGTGTCCCTGCCTCCTCCCCACAGCGAGCCCCAGGCCATGTGTTACACTGAGACCTCCAACCTGGATGGAGAGACCAACCTGAAGATCAGACAGGTGGGACACAGGGACAAAACTGTGTAGATCTCTTTAAGAAAACACCAGAACTTTGGTGAATACTTCCCATCGTTTGTGAAAGTTCTCATGGCATGTATATGGTGTGTACTCAGTCTATCAGTGTATGTGTGTGTGTGGGCATTAGGGTTAGACCGATATACAGATTTGTCGATATTTTGAGCCGACATTGGCCTTTTATTAAATAAGAATAAATATCGGCTAGTCACGTTGTCCAATACTGATATGATGAAGATTCCCCCCTGACCACAGCTACATTATAAACAGTTAAACCTGCAATGAATTTGATTTTCTTTGCACATTTCATTTATTTATTTAATTTTTCAATAATGATTTTTGTAATTTTATTCTTCATTTAAAGCTAGTAATCTATCCCAGATTTTCCCTACCATTGGATAGGTGCAGTGGGTCACCTTGCCTTAATGAGCTGCTAACGCTAAAATAATTGCATTAGTTTGGGTTTCAATGGAGAGTTTTAGTGTCACATAATGGTGTCAATGCTGTTTCAGAGGTTTTTCCACCCTGCCAAGAATACAATTCTGGGGGAAACACTCAATACCTACAACTGTTTGGCATGAAAACGGTCAAATTTAAAGATACTGAATATTGGCTCAAAATGTGGGCCCTTGGCAGCTTCAATACAAAAATATTGGCATGGGTGTGTGTGCATGTGTGAGCACGCTGCCTTGGTGTTCCTCAGCACTCCTTTCCACTCATGTGAGTCACAAACACACACAAACTCTCACTCTGTTTCTTGGAGTTTGTGTTGTGCTTGTTCTATATTTTGTTTTTAGGTTTTTATGCTCCTTGTTTTCTGCAAAGTGTTTTGTGACAAGCCCGTTGGTTAGAAGCACTCTATAAATAAACTTGACTTGATGTGGTTTTGTGTTTCCAGGGTCTCTCCCTCACAGCCGGTCTCCAGTCTCTGGAGGAGCTGATGGGGCTGTCCGGTCGTCTGGAGTGCGAAGGCCCCAACAGACACCTGTATGACTTCACTGGCACTCTGAGGCTGGAAAACCAGAAGTATGACCTACACACATACACACACACAACATGCATAATTCTGCCCCAATCACTTATTGAATGACTATAAGAAGTATATGATTGATGATGATATATGAAGTGATTTTGCAAGTTTGGAGTGATGAAACGGTTTCCCCCTGAATGCACAGATGAGTTCTTTAAAGACGCAGGTCACCCAAACTTAGCTTTAATTTTAGGATATTTATGTTGTTTATCACCTCTCTTTTCCTCTTCAGTCCGGTTCCTCTGGGCCCAGACCAGGTGTTGTTGCGTGGCGCCCAGCTCAGGAACACGCAATGGGTTGTGGGAATTGTAGTCTACACTGGCCATGACTCCAAACTGATGCAGGTAACCCAATGTCTTGTCTTGGTTGTCTGAATTCGGTATATTGTGTAGGATGAGTTTTGGATGGAAAGCCTTGGCCTCGAAACATCAATATTGAAGGCATTTTGGAGCAGTCAAGTTTTATGAATGAATTATGAATGAATTAATTCCTTCCTTGTGAAATTCACAGGGATAGTTAAGGCTTTTAAGAAAACTGTCTGATTTATTCCTAACTGGGAGCCTGTTCAGGGCAAAAAGTACATTTTGTTTTTCAGTTCCAGTGTTTGGGTTTTTGAGAAATTCCTCTGAAATTTTCATTGTATATGGCAAATTAATTTGTGAAACAAGTGTTTTGAAAGGAGTGTGATGTGATGGTTTTTAACCCAAAGGACCTGCAGTACACTAAAAAGTAAAACTATTCCTTTAACTCCCACCTACCTAGATTTGTGTGTGTTTCTTACCTATATTATCTCTTTCCCTGTCCCCCTCCCAGAACTCGACCAAGGCGCCCCTGAAGCGCTCAAACGTGGAGCAGGTGACCAACATGCAGATCCTGGTCCTCTTCTGCATCCTGCTGGTCATGGCCCTGATCAGCTCTGTGGGCGCCGCCATCTGGAACAGACAGCACACCGAGGAGGCCTGCTGGTACCTGTCCCGCGTTGGTGAGACACACACACACACACATACACACACTTCAACAGCTACACCTTGCGTTTATTCACAGTAATGAGCAATAGCAATGTACTTGAGGGGTTGTTGCTGTTGTGTAGTTGACCCTGAACAGAGAATTTCCCTATTGAGAATCAATACAGTAGGCCTAGCACATAATTTAAGGGTCAGTAACTGTGTGTGTGTGTGTGTGTGTGTGTTTATGTGCAGGTGATATCTCCACTAACTTTGCGTACAACCTGCTGACCTTCATCATCCTCTACAACAACCTGATCCCCATCAGCCTGCTGGTCACTCTGGAGGTGGTCAAGTTCACACAGGCCCTCTTCATCAACTGGGTACGGACAACAGTGTGTGTGTGTGTGTGTGTGTTTGTGTGTTTGTAGCGCACGTTTTCAAATGGCGGTAGGCGGTCAAATATCCTTGAACTCCTTGTTGGTGTGTTTTCATTTGTCAGGATGTGGAGATGTACTACCCAGAGACAGACACACCAGCCATGGCCCGAACGTCCAATCTCAATGAAGAACTGGGCCAGGTGAGTCCAGGCTCCTCCCCCTCTTCTTCCCCCCCTCTTCTTCTCCCCCTCTTCTTCTCCTCTCCAGAACAGTCAATGGTTATGTGACGGAAAGATCCCAGTGTCCTCCTGTTTAAGAACAATATCAGTCAAATTCCAGAAACTGAACCACGCATACAAATTTACCATTACACTGTGTACTATTTATAAGTTAGCAGAGTGATCTTTCACCTAAAGCAGGCTTTCATTACCTAGCGTCTGTTAGCTGATCTCTTCTTTCCTCTTGGCCTCCCTATCTTTCCCAGGTGAAGTATCTATTTTCCGACAAGACAGGAACTCTCACCTGTAACATCATGCACTTCAAAAAGTGTACCATTGCCGGAATTACATACGGGTCAGTCGTCTCTCTTTTTAGTCATTCTATCCTACCTCTTAGTTCTCCCTGTAGAAGGAGACACCTACATGAAACCTTTCCACAGAGGCACATTTAATCACTAATTGTTCAAGACTAACTCGTAGAAAAGAACAAGCTAATTTTTAATTCACCCTGAATAGACTGGTAGATTGCATGATTTACTGACTGACCGATTGATATAGTTCTTGCATGCTTGTTTGGATGATGAACTAATCAACTCATCAACTGACTGATTCCTTTGCAATACAACCTCATTGATCGCTGCAGCCACTTCCCTGATCTTGACTGTGATCGTTCGATGGAGGACTTCAGGTCAGTGGCCTTCTCCTCTCCGCTCCTCCTTCCTTTCTTTCCAATTCATTCTTTACTCCATTTTAGTCTCTGCATGCTATGAGAAATTAATGTAGTGTATATGCTTTGATCAACACAGATTTTTACAACAAAAAAGGAATGAAAATAATAGATAAAAATGTAAAAAATTCCCATATGTTATTTCTCTGTCCCAGGACAGTTCAGTCAATGTTTGTGAACTTGCACCACTCTTTCCTAAATCTAGACATCAGAGAGAAAACCCTTGAATTTGTCACTGAGATGTAAAATGAGGGGCTGTTCCATAGACAATGAATGAGGCGCTGACTTTGTGAAGTCATGTTGCTAAGTGCTAAGTTATGTTGTCACACCAAAATTAAGTTTATATTCTAACATAAGTAACAGGTATGAATCAGAATTTAAACCTCATTTGGGAGCAAGAACTCACATAAAAATCTTAAGGGTCAACAAATTCGGCGTCCCATTCATTGCCTACGGAGCAGCCCTTGATTATACATCACGAATTCAAGGATTAGTTCTCGAGTTTCTATACTGTTGGTGAATATTCAATTCATGGGCAACAGCTCTGGTGGACATTCCTGCAGTCAGCATGCCAATTGCACGCTCCCTCAAAACTTGCGACATCTGTGGCATTGTGTTGTGTGATAAAACTGCACATTTTAGAGTGGCCTTTTATTGTGACCAGCCCAAGGCACACCTGTGCAATAATCATGCTGTTTAATCAGCATCTTGATATGCCACACCTGTCAGGTGGGTGGATTATCTTGGCAAAGGAGAAGTGCTCACTAACACGGATTTAAACAAATTTGTGAGCAAAATTTGAGAGAAATAAGCCTTTTGTCTGCATAGAAAAAGTCTTAGATCTTTTATTTCAACTCATGAAAAATGGGAGCAAAAACAAAAGTGTTGCGTTTATATTTTTGTTGCCCGTTCACAAGTATTGACTGAACTGTCCTGGGGCACAGGCATAACTTATGTGAATTTTTAAAATGGGCAGCATTCCCCTTTAATATTTTGATGCTAGACTATCTTCAAAAATACCTTCTTCTTTTTTTTTTACACACAAAACACAGACAAAACTGTAACTCCTCCTCTCATCCCCACCTTCGCCGTTTCTTTCTCTCACAGCAATCTGCCGTCCAGCAGCAATAACTCAACGGAGTTCGACGACCCGGCTCTCATCCAGAACATCGAGAAGGACCATGTAGGTTCTCTCAGACGCTTTTCTTAGATTTCCTCATTTGAAGCAAATTGATTCTGCCCAAAATGACTGGAGGACTGTATGTTGTAGATAACCATCTCCTCTCTGGTTGTGTGTGTGTGTGTGTGTGTGTGTGTGTGTGTTTCCAGCCTACCTCGCCTCAGATCTGTGAGTTCCTGACCATGATGGCAGTGTGCCACACGGTGGTCCCAGAGAGAGAGGGAGACCAGATCATCTACCAGGCCTCCTCGCCTGACGAAGGAGCGCTGGTCAAAGGGGCCAAAGGACTGGGCTTCGTCTTCACTGCAAGGACCCCGCATTCAGTCATCATCGACGCTGTAAGTGTGTGTGTGCGCTATTTATAGTGGTAAGAACTACTTTTTAGAGTTCCAAGAACTGCTTTTTGTAGTGGTAAGAACTGAGATTTTTGTGTATTTCAGAGAGGAAATGAGAAGAGCTATGAGCTACTGAATGTGCTGGAGTTTTCCAGGTAATACCACATACATGCCCAGCAATGTTCTTCTCCATTGTCAGTGATATGAGACTGTAGTGTATTTTGAAACAAAAAATTGTTTCCATTGTTTCCTCTACAGTAACCGCAAACGCATGTCTGTGGTGGTCCGGACCCCCGATGGGAAGCTGCGGCTCTACTGCAAAGGAGCTGTATGTTTATCCCATTAGCAGATCCATTCAGCACTCACAATGTTTCCAAACATCTTTTCATTTGACATTGCATTTTAATGCTGAAGCTATTATGTTGTGTTTTTGCAGGATAATGTCATTTTTGAGCGTCTGACTGAGGCGTCCCAGTACAAAGAATTAACCGTTGCTCATCTGGAACAGTTTGCTACTGAAGGTAGGAAGGAAGCAAGGGAGGAAGAGAGGAACTGTCTGAAAATATGCCATATGTTTGTTTCTCTGGATATCTCTACCAGTTGTTATATGTTGGCTTTCCGCATCGACTGGATATTTCTGCACCAACTATTCTCTGCCTTTGCCTTTACTCTGCTTCACCTTTACGTTTATTATATTGCATTATAAACATGTTAGACAAGCATTTAAACTGCAAGAACATTTTAGACTGTGCAGTAGTTCCTGTATCTCCTCTATTCTGTCTCCCTCTCAGCCTTCCTATGGCCTCAAAAAAAAACTTAGGGCCATTGACTCTTGTTTAAAAAAGATCTATTTCTGCTTGATGACCACGCTGTTTGACTGTCCTCTCCTCCTCTCCTCCTCTCCTCCTCTCCTCCTCTCCTCCACCCAGGGCTCAGGACTCTATGTTTTGCCTATGTGGACCTGGAGGAAGGCGCCTACCAGGAGTGGCTGAAGGAATACACTTGTGTCAGCACCGTGCTCAAAGACCGCGCTCAGAAGCTAGAGGAGTGCTACGAACTGCTGGAAAAGGTATACACACCATCTCTCTTTCTCTCTCTCTCTCTCTCTCTCTCTCTCTCTCTCTCTCTCTCTCTCTCTCTCTCTCCCTCTCTCTCTCTCTCTGTATCAGTGTTCGGGGCTGCACAGTGCAACATGTACAACAGAAGAAGATAGTCTGATCGTGGTATTTAAATGTCAGTCGTGCTTGTGTGGGCTGCTAGCCCTGTAGATTTTTGCTTTGGTAGTGCCTTTTTGTGTTTGTGCATGTTTGTGGGTGTTTGCGAGTTTTTGTGTTAAGTGTATTTATTCATATTTTTGCCCTCTGACTTGATATGAGATATCTGGGTAAAAACACAGTATCTGCAAGTCCTGAAAAAGTCTAAATTCAAGGCCTCAAAAAGTATAAAAATGTATTAAATACAGTTTTTAGATGTCTTTATTTTTCACCATGTTATGACCGGTTTCTTTTTAAGTTTGATTTTGTTGCATGACATTAAATAGAAGCATTGACAGATTCTTAACATTCTGTGATATCTTGCCAAGGCAAGTCAGTCTCCCTGATACACACACACACACACACACACACACCTCATGTCTGCCAGCAGGTGGCAGAGTGGCTCTATGATCCCCCCACCTCAACAGCCGTCCTGCACCTCAGTCATTCATCAAGGCCTTACATTGCAATACAAAACACAGTCAGAAGCCGTTTCACCTTATAAGTGTGTGCCTCGTCTTTTAGGAGCGATCACATAAAGAGAAGTAGTTCTTTGCTACAACGGGAACTGGTGTGAAAGTCATCTGTTTGTTGCTCAGACAGGCAGCATTGCAGGGAAAAACTGAACAGAAGAATACAGAGTAGAGATTTCAGACGAGAGGATAAGCAGGGCAGACGTCAACTGATAGCTGGGGAAACCGAGGATTTAGAGGAGAGAGTAGAGGTGAGAAAAGTGAGAGAAGAGAAAAAAAGAGGAAGGAGTAGGAGGAGGGGAGCTCAGACTGGGAGACCACAAGGGTAATTACCTGCACCAGCCTGCCAAAAGCCCCATAAAACTGGAGTCAACAACACAGTAGTGTTACCTTGTGTGTCTGCGTTGAGTGTGTATGTGTCTGTGTGTCTGTGTGTGTATAATGAGGGTACACGTGTGTTTAAATGCTGAACAAATTAAGGCGAGGGGGGAAAAAGTAATGGGCTGCTTCTTGGCCCAAAGACACAGAGGTCCAACAGAGCTCCTGTACCAGCTGAACTGAACTCGCTGGCATCGCCCTCATCCTCAAATTAGATATGGATGATGCTCTCCGGACACGAGAAGCCCTCACATAGGCCGGTGTTGTTCGGCTGAAATTTTGGCCCAAAATATGATTTCCTTATGACCTACTTTCTTCTCTCTTATGCTATCTCGTTCTTGCTCTATCTCTCTTTTTGCACCTGATTAACTCCCCCAATGCTTTTGGGGTCTCTCTCCCTCTCTCTGTCTCCCTCTCTCCCTCCACCGCCATCAGAACTTGATGTTGTTGGGCGCCACCGCCATAGAGGACCGTCTCCAGGCCGGCGTCCCAGAGACCATCGCCACTCTGATGAGGGCCGACATCAAGATCTGGGTCCTGACTGGAGACAAGCAGGAGACGGCCATCAACATAGGTAGGAGGGAGGGAGAGATGGATGGAGAAGGGGAGAAGAGAAGACAGGTCTGCTTGACCGATATGTGGAGTTTTTTCTCAGTTTCTTTTAAAGCTACACTAGGCAATTTTGCATGTTAGCAGCCCCAAATGGCAGCGAGATATAACTAAATATTGAGGATTTAATTACCCAGCAGAAATCATGTAGTGTGGTGTCAGTAAACTGCGCTCTCCTCAGACCTCTTAGTGGCTGGTTGGGGTGGAGGTGGTGACGCAGTTCAGCCACTGTTGGTGAGTCAAACTTTCACTGGACAGAGCGCTCTCTAACTGCTGTTGAGGAGACGGTTTTGGATTTTGGTCTTACTTTGTCACCAAGATTTCCTGCCAGCATACATACCTGACGCCAGAATTAAATTTGAGGAAATCGGGGCAAATCTACGGCGTCTCAGTTACGGGGAGATGGAACACTCTTTGCTGTTGCTGCCCCATGTCATGAATTAGGCTGATAAAACGGGTGTATTTTTACATAAGAATCTTGCCTAGTGCTGCCTTGAATTCTAAAAAAGTGAGTGAGTGGGAAGTCCACTCTCCTCGTTAGTATTTCTATTCTTTATTTTGGACCGTGGGAAAGCAAACAGGGAGACAGAGTGGGGTAGACACAGGAGAGATCTGGTGGGATTATATCTTTTTAAATCTGTGCTGTATTTTTAAATTCTTGTCCTTTTTTAATGAATGCAAAGATGTTTGTACATCAGACTTTCAAAGGATTCTGTGAATAAATCTTTCTTTCATAAATTAATCTTTCTTGAATAAATTTGAAAAGCACCTAAAGAGAGAGGATGGGGGGGGGTTAAGGAGGGAGGGAGGGAGACGATCTGAATGGACAGGTGAAGCGAAAAGTGATGGGAGGATTGGACAGAGGCTGATGGAGGACGAGAAAGGAGTGGGATAACTGTGTGTACTGGGGTGTGAGAAGGAAGCAGGAGTCATACATGAGACCGGTTTCTCTCTGTGTGTTTTGGCCTCAAGTTAATCTAATCTAATCTCTCCCCCATCCCCCCATTCTCTCCCTCTCTGTTTCTCAGGTTACTCCTGTCGTCTGGTGACACACGGCATGTCGCTCATCATCGTCAATGAGGACTCTCTGGATGTGAGTAGATCCTCCTCCTCCTTGTCTGTGTACAGTTTGTACAGTATTGGGACTTTGTGTGTGTGTGTCTGTGTGTGTAGAGATGGGGAGGGGTGGGGGGTCTTCAGAAGGTTACCGTGGGAACCAGGGTGTGGTCCACACCCAGATTGGTGGGTGGGGCTCTTTGTCTGCGCACAGGTGAAGGTAATTAAAGTGTCTGGTGTCCCTTTGGAGAAAGGGATGAAAGGAGACAGATACTGCAACTATCGCTTCTTTCTCTTTCTTTTTTGCCCCCTCTCTCTTTCTTTCCCTCTCTCTCTCACTCTGTCTTTCTTTCTGTCCCTCTTTCCCACTGACTCTTTCTCTCTCTCCCTCTCTGTCTCTCTTCTTTCATTCCCTCTCTCTCTGTCAAACACACCCAAACATACATAACATGCACACACATGGCATTCCATGCTTACAGTATTTATGGATTTTATCTAATTTATCTCTTGCTGCATGCATGATGTTCTCTGGTCGCCAAACAATCTCTAGATTAGATTTAGACCCGAATTAGCCTGGTTGAGTTATGTGTCCCTTTGCATTCTGGTTTCATGTGTGACTGCTTTACCTAAGTGGCTTGATTGCTGTCATGTGAAAATGCATACACACACAAACATGCACACACACACAATCACAGTGTGCGCAGTTTTACAGAATTTGTTTATCTGTTAGACAGGGGGATTATGGCTCATAAAGTTTTAAGTGCAGGCACTCTGTGTGAGTGTGTGTGAGTGCCTGTTTGTGGGCCCAAGGTGTGCGTTAAACTTAAGTGATGAGATGTCTGTATGTTGAGAATTATAATTTTCCACTTACAATGCACAGATGGGGTCTGTTGGACCATGTGTTATGAGTGTGATTTCATTATGTGTGGTCTATAGCATGAGACCCAAAGCTTTCAAGGACCCCCAAATAGGTAAACATTACATCATGGACCACCATTTTGTCAAGTTTGCGTCCATCTAGGAAGATTTTTATTATTTGTAATGATGTAGTACAGTATTGCATAGCTGTAGCTAGGTGGGGAGGGTGCAGTGAAACCTGCACACTCTCTTATTGTGCTAACCTCTAGTAAATGGACTAATATTTAAATTCACCCAGGAACCCCCTGAAGGACCCCTGGAGGCCCCCGGACTGCACTTTGGGAAACGCTGGTCTAAAGCATGAGACCCAGACATCGTGCAAGGTCGCTCAGACACCGAGTAAATTGAGTTGCACACGGTGAACATGTAATATCAGAGTAATTAGGGTACTTAGACTGAGAATTGCCTATGCAGTTAGTATGGGAGGGTAAAAGTCAATACAGTTAGCTCAGCACTTGAGTGGATCACTCTTAACATGGTTTGGTTGATTCTGTTAGTATCGGTAGCCTGTCCACTACGTTTGATCACGTAGCATTCCCAGCAAACACTTCAACATCTAATACAGTGGCTGTCTGCTGGTCCAATCAGGTGTTAAATTAAAGTCTTTCAGCCATTCTTTTCCCACAACCATCACTTTAACAGACTTAAAATGCAGGGCTGTAAGCCTAACTGTCTGTAAAGGTTAGTTCCAGCCATAGTGAATGTTAAGCCTCAGCCTAAGGTCTCATGGCATTAAGAAACAAGCTTTTTATTATCATTAGGTCCAACTGATTTGTGCCTCTACATGTTGAAGAATAAAACTTGCTTACTAAGCACCTTATTCTAATCCATTCCATAGAAACTATTTTCAGGCAGAAAAACTCTCTTCCTCAGGCTTTAAATGAGGCAGAATGTAATACAGAGGACGTTAGCAATTGGTGAGAAGTGCTGTCTAAGGACCTTCGATATAAACAAAAAAATGTTAGCAAACACTTTTTTTTTCTTTAGTGGTGAGAGTTTTTGGTGAAACTGTCAGAGCTAGTCACATTGATATTGTTTGGAGTTGAATTAAAGCCAATGGCGTCTCCAGGTAGGCAAACAAGTCACATTACAACTGTGTCTCTGATAATAGCATATAAAAATCCACAGGAATTTCTAGAAGGGAGAGAGGGAAAACAGGCTTAACATTCACTGTGGCCAGAATTATCCTTAAGATGATTTCATGTGATGTAGTTGTAGGTTTTGCTTATGCGATAAATACAGATGGAGACATTCCTTTCAAAACACGCCACTTAGCAGCAACTTAAACAACTTGGGCAGCAGGGTGGCGTAGAGAGGAGGGACCCCATCCTTCAACTGGACAGCCTGGGTTCAGTCCCCCATTATAGCAACCACACACCCTGCTGAAGTGCCCTCGAGCAAGCCATTGAATCCCTCCCAGCTCTAGAGGTGCTGTTCTGACCCTGACCTTCTTCTTCTTCTTCTTCTTCTTCTTCTTCTTCTTCACGCTGCATCCCCCATACAACTCAAAAATTGGATTTATGAAAAGTGTGTGTGCTTGTGTACACACACACAGTGTCACAGTCATGTGTGTCCATCATGGCAGCTTCAGAGAGCTGTGGTGAGTGGTGGTCGGTCCAGATGAAAGCAACTTCAGTGTAACACTTATCTCACACTGCACTTAAAATAACTCATGTCAGCTCAGCTTTTTGTGTGTGTGTGTGTGTGTGTGTGCGTATTTGAAAGTGTGACCTGGTGAGCAAAAGCAGAAGCCACTTATCAAAATCTCACCTCAAGATTGACCTTTTGCCCCACATTTTTAATTTATCACACCCGCCTCTTCCTCTCTCTCTCTGTCCCCTCTCTCACCCTTTTCCTCCTGTTGTCGGTGCGAGGGCCGATCTGTGTGGTGGATCTTGTGGTTGCCAGTCTGGCGGATCTCTAACCCCCCTTCCTTCCCTCCCTCCCTCCGCGCCATGTCTCCTTCACGCTACTACCTCCACATCTGTCAGCACCCTCTCTATGCACAGGAAGCGACTACACAGTCTCTATGATGTGTGACAGGAAAAGTGTATGTGTGTGTGTGTGTGTGTGTGTTAGAGAGAGAGAGAGAAAGAGAGAGAGTGTGAACAAGCAAGAAAGTATGTGTGTTTATCTTTGTGGAAGCGCAGGAGTGTGTTTGTGAATAAAGCAGGGGAAGTGTTTATTGTACTTTTATGTGTGAGATGGACAATCTGGAGAGAGTGAGGAGAAGACAGAGAGAGGGGGAGAGAGAGAGAGAGAGGGAGAAAGAGAGGGGGGGGGGGCTATGCCGAGCCATGTGAGGGCGATGAGTGAGTGGTAATGCGATCTCCTTTTGGTGCTCCTCCTCGTCAAAACAAACCCTGTGAGCAATGCCTCCTGGGTAAACGGTTTGTGACGCTGAAGCTGTGACAAGCGCCATCTGTCACCTTCAGATCAGATGCCACACACACACACACACACACACACACACACACACACACACACACACACACACACACACACACACACACACACACACACACACACACACACATATATACACCAACACTGTCTGTCTCTTTCTGTCTCTGCCTGTCTCTCCTCTCTTTCTGTTTCTGAGGGACAAACAAGCATACAAACATCTCTCTATCTTCTCTCTATCTCTCTCTCTCTCTCTCTCTCTCTCTCCCGACACACACACACACACACACACACACGCACACACACACACACACACGCTATTTACAGTAGATGCAGTGGCACATGATCACCCTGATCATGTGCTTGATAGTCTTGAATATACATTTCATCCATCTTTCCCACAATCCCCCTCTCCACAATGTCACACTGCCCGCATTACAACTCTTAAACAAACACCATCACTCTTCTGCTCATTAATCATCTCTACACACACACATGCACACACACACACACACGCACGTGCAAGTACACACATTTTGTAGACCCTGAACTTGCATGCACTAATGTACTGACATGTACAATTTATAATTGTTTTTTGGACCATCAGACTTCCCACTGAGAGTGTGTGTGTGTGTGTGTGTGTGTGTGTGTGTGTGTGTGTGTGTGTGTGTGTGTGTTTCTGGCCCAGGCGGCGGAGGATGTGGGTGTTTGTTTGCACAGATGTGCAGGCTGATAATTAAACGGTATATTAAATCTCACTGGTGACAGAATCTGCACTTCAGATATGAGCACGTCTTTCTCCGCCCTCTTTTCACTCAACAGCCCTGCTCGCTCTCTCTCTCTCTCTCTCTCTCTCTCTCTCTCTCTCTCTCTCTCTCTCTCTCTCTCTCTCTCCCTTTCTCTCTCTACCCCTTCTCCTATCTCCCTCCTTCTCCCCCACCCTAGTTTGTACTCTATTTTTTCCTCTCCCTCCCTTTCTTTCTCCCCCTTTTCCCCTTCATCTTGCCTTGTTCTCTTTCAACCCCCCCACACACACACACATTCTGCTAGTGTCTGTGTGTGTGTTCATCTATCTTATATTATGCCTATGTACATTCTTTAAATAAGCAGTAACCCTTGAGCCTTCTTTGAATGGAGAGGGTGGCCTGGAATAAATCACCATTTGGCTTGCCCCCTCTTAACTTTGTTGATGTGTGTGTGTGTGTGTGTTCGTGTGTGTGTGTATTATACTAAAGTATGTGATGAGAGAAGGTGACCTGTGATATCTCACACCCCCTCCACACCCCTCCCATTTTCAGATCCAAATATAAACCTGATACAATTTCACATATAAGGGCCTGAGAACATGGTTTACAAGTGTGTGTGTGTCTGTGTGTGTGTGTGTGTGTGTGTGAGCGTGGTCGTATGTGTAATTCATTTGTGCGAATTAGAGTTTTAGCCCTTTCCCAGCTCAGATGCAAATGAAAAATAACATTTGGTTTGGAACATAAAAATGCCTGCTAATGAGATCTGTCATATTGCGACAGGGGAAAAATGCCTAATCCTTGATTGCAGCAACGTTCTCCAAAAATAGGCTATATTTTAGTGTGAGAAAGAAACAAGTTAAGTAAGGAATGAATTTTTCCTCATGTCTCATGTTTGTTCTCTTTGTAAAAGTGCAGACGGAGCATATTGAATCCTTGTTGGCTCATTTTTTTCATGTTGAGACACATTCAGCGTTTTTGTCAGAATAACTTTGATGCTTAGGCCTGGGATCACTGTGGATTAGCGGTTTGCTCCTTGTTAGCTTTTAGCGCTAACTAGTGTTTGTCTTAATATAGTTATCTTCTTTAGCTTCCTTAGCTCCCTGCATTAGACTAACTTAGCCTGGTTATTATCCCTGTTAGCCTAGCCGCCGCTAGCTTCGGCTGGACCTGCTGTGACAAGTCGCTGTGGCTTATTAGCATCTCACTGCTAGGTTAGTAGACTGTTAGTACTTGGGTTTTGACCTGGGTGTGTGTGTGTCCCGCTCTTTCTGTGTCTCTATGAGCAGGTTATTACCCTGGGTCCTGGTGTATATCAGACACATGGAGCATTGAGACACTGTGATATTCCTCTCAGTGCAGTGGAAGGTCGATGTGAGAACTGGACCTGTCCTCTCACACGCCCCGCTGATATTGTTTGGCAGAGCTTCACAGAGTCTAACACCATGCAGAAAGTTGTGCAAGACATCAAGCCTCAACACTTCGTTACCCCCCCCCCCAAATCTGTCATGGGACAGTGTTTTTATACAATCATTTTTCACTCACGCGCTGTTTACTCAGCATTATGCTGCCGAGGCTTTTTGAGCGTTTGTGTCCATTCCTCTGTGATGAGGTGAGGACAGAGGGGAAAGGAGGCTTTGGGAGTGTGTGTGTGTGTGTGTGTGTCAGATTCCCATCTCACACACTTGCACACCATGTATACACACACGCCTGTGCACTAACATGCAAACAGACACACTGGTACATGCACACACGTGTACGTCTCCGGCTGTTTTACCCCCCTACGCGCACATGGACGCACACACACACACACATATGCGCACACACACAGGCTTTGATTTTCAGAACCCTGACAACCTGTAATCTCCTGTAATCCTTTCATTATGTTTTTGTTTTCCTTTCTCCTGTTTGGGGGAAAAAGGTGAATGCAAACAGGAATTCCGGAATACAGAGAAAAACACACAGCCCGAGGCTGAGAAAACAAGCGCAGGGAATTTTTGGGAAGAGGAGGACCACTCATGTGCAGAGGGAACGCATGTGTGCATCGCTATTAGCAGGAAAGAGAGACCACATTGTTCATATCAGTGTATCTGTGTATGTGTGTGTGAGTGTGTGTGTGTGTACTTACTGTGTTGTCTCTAGCACATGCTGGTCAGTTAACAGAGGGGTCGTCTCACTGCGGGTCACAGGACCCTCTGAGGTCTGTTGGCCGCCAATAACCCACTGTGCACATTTTAACGGCGCCATATTTTCATATGTTTGTGGGCTTTTGTGTCTGTATGGAGTTTGGTTTTAATCCTGTGTAGCCATACCACCTTTTTGTTTAGTTGTGTTGGGTATGTTTTCACAAACAATTCCTGTTTTGGGGAATTTCATTTTGCCTAATTCTTTGTTTATTATGAGTATGAGCCAAATTCCACTTCCACAGTTTTGCACTTAACAAAATATTAGGACCGCCTCCCTGAGGTTTTGGCCAATCGTCTCAGTTGTCACAAGGCTTAAAAATTCTTCTTTAACCTGTTTCCTCACCTCCATGTTCATCCCCCCTTCACAGCTGAAGTGGATTTAATAGGTGAAATCATTAAGGAATCATAGCTTTCTCCTGGATTCACCTGGTCACCTGTTTCATGGAAAGAAAGTTAGCTGAAGTAGGTCTTATTTCACTGATGTCACTGCTCTAACATGGTTTAACATAGAGGCAAATGAAGACCCATAATGAAAAGCTGACAGTTGGTTCTTTTTTACAACAGCAAAACGTTCAACAAACATGGAGAAAATGTGTTATTGGGCCAATCCACAGAGGGGCCAAATGACTATTTAGCTAAAATTGTGTTTAGCCTCTGTAGTAAAAGGTGGCCCGTGGCAGACATGATGCGTTTTCGACACTGGAATATCCGTAAACCTTGTTGATGCTCTGTAACACTGGGATCTTGTGCAAATCATAATTTGATTCAGTGGATCAAATAAAGCATGTAGGGGTGTGTCTGTGTGTGTGTGTGTGTGTGTGTGTGTGTGTGTGTGTGTGTGTGTGGGCCTGTCTGGTAGCTTATTGCGTGCCTGCTCCTCCACATGGTTTTCATTACATCTCTATGGGATGTTTGTTTTCTCTATTAATCCCTTTTCCTCTATTATCAAGAGCTCCATCAAAACTGCCCCAAACTAATGCCCCCAAACACACGCACACACACACACACACACACACACACACAGACACACACATACACACACACACACACACACACACACACACACACACACACACACACACACACACACACACACACAAAAACTCTGTTGTTACAAATGAGTGATGCGTGTATGCCCCCTCACAACATTGTAATTTCTTCCACTCATTTATCTTTTTCCCTTTCTTCTCTGTGTATTTGTTTGTCTTTCTCTCTCCCTTGTTCTCTCCAGCTTGCACATTTACATGCCCTGCGTGTGTGTGTTTGTGTGTGTGAGCACAGATTGGTGCAGTTGTATGTTGCAGCATTGTGAAGGATTTAAGATTTAATGCCATGGTTCAGCAGGCCACCAAGACCTCATAGCACCAGCGCTTTATGAAGAAACGGGTCCAGAGTTAACCTTACACTGGCATTCTTAATTTGTGTGTGTACACAGAAGCAAACTCTTTCCCCAGATGAAAGCACCACATGAAATAGCCTATGCAACCAGCAGCATATGTCTTCCATTTTCCGCCAGTGGTTTTGACCTTTCAGCAAATTGGTGTGTGCGTGTGTGTGTTTGTGTGTGTTTTAATGTGTGTGATTTGTATTTTTGCCACTTTGTGGGGTCAACATATCCCCACATAAACAGAAAACCTGTAAAAGTGGTCACTTGTGAGGACCGATTTTTCGGGTTAGAATTAGAGTTAGGTCAGGGTAAGTGATAAGGTTAGGTAATTAGTGGTGAGGATCAGGGTTAGAGGTTAGGTTTTTATAGCGTTTCCTCATAAATCTCATAGCACTAATGTGTTTGTGTGTGTATGTTGCTAACTTGGCCCCGCAGCATTAAGCATACAGGCTTGTGACTGAAAGGTTGTCGGTGCAAATCCTGGACCCTGCAGGGAAAGGGAAAGATAAACGCTCTCCTGAAAAAGAACATGCATATTCACTCAACCTTCCCTAGATAAAAAAGGTAAAAAAAAAAAAAAACCTCCTTATATCTCTGTGTCTGTGTCTCCCTGCAGGCTACTCGTGCCACTCTGACGGCCCACTGCTCGTCTCTGGGCGACTCTCTGAGGAAGGAAAATGAGTTGGCGCTGATCATCGACGGCCAGACTCTGAAGTACGCCCTGTCCTTCGAGCTCCGCCAGGCCTTCCTTGACCTGGCTCTGTCCTGCAAGGCTGTCATCTGCTGCCGGTAGGACACGCACATTCAGCCCACACACACACACACACACACACACACACACACACACACACACACACACACACACACAACATACACACACAGAGAAACACTGGGTTTGTTACTTTTACTGATACGCTGGATCGGATGCATGTATCCCTTGTGCTATTTTGGGAAAGCACCGATGTAGAAAACAAGCTTTGATGTCGGTGGGTGAGGGTGGGTGTCGTTGGGGTTTACATACCCACAATGCTCCTTTTTTTATTTTTAATTGGAGGAAATCAGCCACTGCAGCCACTCATCTGATATGGTTTTTCCACTGCACAAGTTGTTTTCTGTTGTGCGCAACGAAATTAAGATCGTTCTGAACTTTCTTGTCGGCCCGTAATGTAATTAGATTTGTAGTTCTTCCAATTCCTGACATTGCAGTGCTTTGTTGTTGTTTATTCATGTTTTGCCTCTTTCTCAACTTCCTCTGACTTTCCACTTTCACTGTTTGTGCACACCAGCTGGGTATTTAAAAATGGCGGTTGTAACTGATCGTTGACCCTGTGCGTCGTTGCTCATGCGTTACTTGCATGATGACAACATGTTGCCAGCACCCTTTGAAAGCGGGCTGGTATCAGATACATAAGGGTGCTGTGTCAGTATGCTTTTACTCTATCTGAACCATGAATAAAATATAATGGAAAACGTACATCTACCGGGACAGCATGGCTACAGTACGGCATACAAGTGCAGTGGAAAAAGCATGCAAGTTATTCAGAAAATCAAGACTTAAAACCTCACCACACACATTGATCCTCATCCTGGTGTGTGCATGATGAAGAGAAAGAGAGAGAGTGTGTGTGCGCCTGCATGCCTGCATGTGTGTGTGTGTTTGTAAAGGTTGTCGGTTGCCCTGGGTCAGCAAACGAACGAGGATGATAAAAGGCTGTCGTGCTGCTCAGCGGGGGTAATGTAATACACCGCGCTGCATGGAAATGTCAAAGTCATGACTCACTTACTGCTGTTACCCCTGGAATAGACACACACACACACACACACACACACACACACACATACGCAGACACACTCACATACACACACGCCGTTATACATTTCCATTGATACAAAGTGCACTCTGCTCATAGAATGTTTACTGCATGTTCCCTTTTTTGGTCATGTTCCACTCAGCACCAGCTGTGATGTTTAACAAAAGAGTTTCCACTCGTCTTTGTCTGTGTGTGTGTGTGTGTGTGTGTGTGTGTGTTTAAGCAGGAGGGGAGTAATTGACTCTCCCTTGCATAAAGGCCATATCCGGACTCGGGTCTCCGAGGCCTTGCAAACGGCCTCCAGCTCCCTTTCCTCTATCCTTCCCTCCATACCCCCTCCACTCCTTCCTTTTCTCTCTCCCTCTCTCTCTCTCGCTCTCTCTCTCTCTCTCTCTCTCTCTCTCTCTCTCTCTCCCTCTCTCTCTACCTATCCTGGCATGGTTGTGTGTGTGATCCCTGCTGTGTGTATATGTGAGTGCCGGGCGCCGTACTGTTAATAGTGTGCCTGTGCTTAATGAGCTATAGCTTTTGACTTTAATGTATAGAGGTGTCAGTGAGATAATGTCTCACCAAAGTGTGTGACGGTTCACGGTGTATGTGTGTGTGTGTGTGTGTGTGTGTCAGCGCTATGCATGGGTTCCTGACTTCACTGTGTGTTTGTTTAGAGGAGGACTTGAGGCTGCTTATTTTCTGCTCAGTTCCACCATGAAGCGCATTAGGAGCCTTTCATCTCTACAACGCCACTTTACACAGTCCCAGACACTGTTAGCTGTGTTTAGAGAAAAAGGTAGGAGGGACCCAGAGAGAGAGAGAAAGAGAGAGAGATAAAGAGAGATTTGCGGTCAGAGACGGAGAGAGACATACAGGCAGACACACTCGCACTCACACACACTTCAGACGCAGGAACAGGGAAAACAAAGAGCAGAGGTTGATCCCATCCTTCAGCACCAACTACAGAGGCCAAGACTCTCTGAGGGTTTCCCCCTGGAAATATCCTGTGTGTCTAGTTGGAATGGGTGGGATGGGTGTATGTGTGTGTATTTGTGTGTTTGTGCATGTGTGTATGTTTGTGTGTGCACGCGTATTTATGAATACTAAGTGGACCACCCAGCTCTGTGATTTCAGCTTGACCGGGCCATGATCCTACTTACATATTCACAGCAGACAGGCCATCTTTATGACTTGTGGGCTTCAGTCTAGTGCAGGGGTGTGTGTGTGTGTGTGTGCGTGATGGATCATACATCTGCTTATAATTTTGTTTTGTAGTATCTTTATCAAAAGTATCATACTGTATTCCACGTGAGTGTTTATGCGCACGTTGACTCATACAGCTGTTCATAATTTAATTTTGTAATGTCATTATCACCGCATTGTAGTAAACAGCACATACAGCACACTGTGGCCCCCGGGCCTTATAGCACTAATTGACATAAATACAGAAGTTATTCAGTCGTTGCAGAAGCCACTCCACCCCCTCAAGGAATTGTCTATAACGTCCTGCAGTACGAATTCATGATAAAAGCAGATTGGTGGAACTTACAGTAGCTGGGCTACACAGAAACTCTTATTCATATCATTCACTGCTATAACAGATTTTTTTCTCAGAATGTCCATACTTAGTAAAGGTGACATTAAAAATAACTCCTTTTAAAAAGTGCTATGTGTAGCATTTCAGCACTAATAAATCATTACCACATTAACATAATTACCATAAACAAACAACACCATCCCTGAGAAGACTGGCAGCTTCTACCAGCCTTTGCAGTGCATTTTACATTTTGTGTCAGAAGGTTGGATATTGTGTGAAATCTGCTGGATCGCTTCATGGCACAAAACAAGCAGAGGACACTGTTCTTCTAGCATAAATGGAGCTAATGGCAGATGGTTGAGCGAGTGAAAGGCTGATGGAAAAATCCCTTGCAACATGTTTGTCCTGTTCAGTAAAGCCAACAAGAAAATCACACAAGTTGAATTAATAGAATTGGCACAGCTATTCAAATGAACGTTCCAGGATCGTCAGGGCAGCGGCCGTTTTTATGTGTACCGTTTGGCTAGTTTCCATGTAAACCGCCTTGCGTTAAATCACTCAGGCGAGAGGTTTTGCAGCAAGGATTGAAGCAGTTGAGTTGTGACAGTTAAGGTTAACTCCACTGACAGTTAAGTCCGTTGAGCTTTGACAGTTAGCTAAGCACTTGTGCAACAGATAGCCTGTCACACAGATTCATTTTATCCTGCTTTTAGGCTACAGCCACATAATTAACTCAAACTCTGCACAGCATGGGGGTAGCAGCAACATCTTCTTTGCAACAGGAAGCAATGGGGTTTATGGGAAATGTGCTCTTAATTTTGAGAAACACTAACAATACCACTGGCACGGGATAGAGGCTACCAATTGTCTCGACCCCGGTCTCATTTGTTTACAGTAGTTATACCCAGGTATCACAATTTGACAATGATATATAGATGTTTAAATATGCTACACAGAGCACTTTTAAGTGTAAAAAGTATCCGCTTTAACAAACGCAGCATAACACAACACCAGGCTCTGCACTGGCCTCAGGGAGGCGTCTGTAATAGAGCCATCCTGGGTTCTTCTTTGTCCGTAGAGAGACAGAACCGGTTATAGACAGAGGAGCAGTGATACAGGTCAAGAGGGTGGAGTACCACTGGAAGCTCCCTGAACACACACACACACACACACACACAGAAGAAACGCATGCTTGGGCATACACCGATGTAGGCAGACGTGCACATACACACACCCACATGAGCACACACACATACACATCAAACGTAAGCTAAACAGAGTCTTATTAGCAGAACAGTGAATCATTGTTTCCTAATACCTGGTGAAGAGCACTAAACAGAGCCCTGGAGTGAGTGCGTGTGTGTGTGTGTGTGTGTGTGAGGTGTGCCTCTGCCAGCTCCCTATCCATCTCTCCCTCTCTCTGTCTTTTTCCTCTTCAACTGTTCCCCTCTCTTTATTTTCCCTTTAACTATCCCTGTTTCCCACGTCTCCTTTTTCCTTTGTTTTATTCTTTCTTTCTTGGTTCTCCTTGGCTTTCTTTCATTCAGCCTCTGAATTTCTTCCTTTTCTTTGTTTCTTGCTTTCTTTCCAACTGTATTCTTTCATCTTTCCCTCTCCCCACCTCTCTTCCCCCTGTGCAGACAGCTGTACACACTTAATATCACCAACCATGTTTCCTCTCACGGTTTCCCCAGAGTGTCTCCGCTCCAGAAGTCGGAGATCGTGGATATGGTGAAGAGACATGTGAAGGCCATCACACTGGCCATAGGCGACGGTGCGAACGACGTGGGCATGATCCAGACGGCTCACGTCGGAGTGGGCATCAGCGGCAACGAGGGCATGCAGGCCACCAACTCCTCTGACTACTCCATAGCACAGGTGGGACATACACAAAGCATTCATTCATGCATAGTTAGGGGCATGCAAAATGTGTTACAGGCTTTACACACATACATGATACTCCTATGTATATATTGGTGGTTAGAGAGGCCACTCCGAAACGAAGCCCCCATGTCAGCAAGCATCCGCCCTGCTGAAGTGTCCTTAGGCAAGACGCTGAATCCCTACCAGCTCGCTGTGCTGCAGCTGACCCTGACCTCTGACCCCCCTGTAGGGGGCGTAAACAGAAAGGAGAATTTCCCCACAGGGATCAATGAAGTATCACATTATTAGTATAAACATATTGCTCATGTCATCTTCAAATAAAAGAAACCCAACAAAAAATTTTCAGAGGGCATTTTTTTCCCCTTGATCTGATTTTTAGGGGCATGTTGCTGTTTTTCAGGGTCAATTTTATCAAGCAATGAAATAAGACATTTGCACTGCATATTGGCAAATAAACACACAATTTGTACCACTAAGATTTTTTTATTTTTTATCATAACATCACATAAACAGAGTAACAATCAGAGACATTTTCTGCTGCTTCAGGCTGCGTACTCGGTTCTTTTCTGATCAAATCGCTCCATTTTTTTTTTTAAGCCAGAAGGCACAGCAAAGAACCACCCAGTCACTCCCATGAATCATCTACAGTGGCCCACAGAGGACAGTAGTCTCATTCAAGTCTGAATAAATGACAACTAAATTAAAATAATGTGTACAGGGTGAAATGCAATAAAGGGTACTTCTAATTATCGGGGGCATTTTTAACCTCATGGGCATTTTATGAACTTTCCGAGCCCCCGTTAATTTCTGACGCTAGTATGTTAGGTACCCACAAAAGCTTTGATAGAGGGATATACATACATATCGTTCAGATTTTGTCTGATACTGTATGTTTTCTAAATCCAGCAGTCATAGCACATGGCCACACCCACTGAGAGCTGCAGTAGTATCCGTTCCACAGCTTATTGCTGGTGGCGCTAATTATTTGCATGTGTTTCTGTGGGCAAAGGAGGGTGAGAGGGGAGTTGAGTTATTCAAGGCTTGTTGGAATCCAGGAATCTTGTCTTTTCTCTCTCTCACTCAGACACACACACACACATACCCTCTCTCTCTCTCTCTCTTTCACTGTTTGAGTGTTTATCTCTTACCCCTTGGGCATCTTGTACAACTTATCTGTCTCTATCACTGCGAGGCTGCTTCTCCTGCTTCCTCAACATTCTCTTCCCCCAGTCGCATTCTCCTTGGTTTCCTCTCTCTATCTCACATTTTCATTTTTACACTTTTTTCCCCCAACTATATTAATGCCCCCCCCCCGCTCTCTCTCTCTCTCATTGGTAGTTCTCCTACCTGGAGAAGCTGCTATTGGTCCACGGGGCCTGGAGCTACAACCGTGTCACCAAGTGCATCCTCTACTGTTTCTATAAGAATGTGGTCCTCTACATTATAGAGGTAGGAGCTTCCCCACCACACCCCCTCTGTTTAAACACACACACACACACACACACACACACACACACAGTTACATTAACAGAGACATTTTGCAGCTGTTTGTCGACTTGGTTGACAATGATGGATGAGGTGCCCCTCTGGTGTCTGCTTTCTGTCTCTCTTCTACACACACACACACACACACAGAAAAAAGTATGTTTAGATCAGTAGTGGCGAGACCTTGGCTCCAAGGGTCGACTACTTTGTGTGTGTGTGTGTGTGTGTGTGTGTGTGATGGTTGAAGGGGCACATTGCAGCCCTGGCCTGTTATGAAGGGTATTTGTCAGCTGTGCCCCCCCCCCTCTTTCTGACATTAAGGATGCCAGCAGGTGCAGGCCCTCATGGGAGCCACAGCCTCTGGCCTACTGTCCTGCTCACACTACCACTGTGTGTGTGTGCGTGTGTGCGTGTGTGTGTGTGTGTGTGTTTCCATGATTATCTCACATGATTGGCTCCCTGCAGAGCGCTCTAGGCCAAAGGTTATAGACTGTCTCTGTCCACTTAGTGGAGACAGAGTAGGGGGGATGGGTGTGTATGTTGTGTGTGTGTGTGTGTGCGCGCGTGCGTGTGTGTGTTTGTGTGTATCTGACCTCACCCCTAGGCTGTATGCTCCACTGTATGCCCCAGGAATGCCACAACACCCACCAGCGGCCCCAAACATTTTCCCTATCTGCCCTCAGATCAGCCTGTGTCTGCTGTGTGTGTGTGTGTGTGTGTGTGTGTGTGTCTGTGTGAAGGCGTTAGTGAAAGTCTCCCCTGGGCCAGAGTCACATTCAGACACTTGTGTTGTGTTTAGGCAAATTAAGTTCTATAGAGTCAGAAAGTGGTTTCAGAGCCAGCCACAACCTGTATTTGGAATGCATTTTAAAACTAGTATGCTAAAACTAGTTGACCTCTTAATGGTGCTACGTGCAGTAATATAAACATCAACATATCATTGCCAAATTAATTGTGATATCTTGGTATAATTACCGTAAATAAATGAGACCATGGTCAAGACAATTGGTGGCCTCTGTCTCACGCCAGCCGTATTTTTAGTGCAAGTGTTTGTCAAAATTGTAACCACATTCCCATAAACCCCGTTTCCTTTGGTACTTTGGAGGTTTTTTTCTTCTGCTTTACTGAGGAGGATAAACATGTGATTTTCCAGGCCTTTCACTCGTTCAACCAACTCCCTTTCGTGAGAAACTCTGAGAACTTTAGCTCCGTTTGTGTTGGAAAGAACAGCACCATCTTCCTGTTTTGTGCCATAAAGCAATCTCCTTTTGTGCCGGCAAAATCCGACCTGATGGCACACAATGTAAAATGCAGTGTAGCTGTCAATCAATGTTTGTTTACGGTAATCATACCAATGTCTCAAAATGAATGCGATAACAATTAATTGATGTTAAAATGCCGCATGTAGCACCTTAAAGTTCTGTTGAAGTTCATTTTGTCATGTGTCCTAGCTCAGAACTCTTGTTACCAGTTTTAAGAATGCAAATATGACCGCCTCTACCTCCTTTTTATACTATCAGTACATCCCTAAGGCGGTTTTACCCTTCTCTATTGTCCCACTCATCCCCTCTCATCCCGTTCTTTGTCGCCCAGCTCTGGTTTGCCTTTGTGAACGGGTTCTCTGGCCAGATCCTTTTTGAGCGCTGGTGTATAGGCCTCTACAACGTGGTGAGTACCCACCCTCTCTCTCTCTCCCTCTCGGTCTATCTCACTCTTCTATTTCTTCATTCTCTCCCTTCGTTCTCATTTTCTTTCCCTCTCTCTTGTAATTGGTTGACGTCTCTCTGTCTACCTATCTCTCAATCAGTCTCTCTAGCTACTCTTGTCTTATCACTGTTCTTTCTGCATGCCAGAGACATTTGTACGCATGTATTTGTGTGTGTGTTTGTTTGTGTGTGTGTGTGTGTGTGTGTGTTTGTGTGTGTTTGTGTGCGTGTGTGTATTTTGGCCTCTCTTCACACCAACTGTTGTGTACTTCTTCGTTTGACTGCAAATGTATACAGCTCGGCCCCCAGGCTCTCCATCTTTGAAAGTGATGAAATTCCTTTTGATAGTGTCGCTCTGATTGCAACATTGATTATCCAGCTATGCAAGTGTGTAACAAAGTCAGCTTGTGTGTATGTGCGTGAACGCTGTTCTGTGGTTGTGTGTATTCATACTTGTGTGTGTGTGTGTGCCAGATCTTTACTGCGCTGCCTCCCTTTACCCTGGGGATATTTGACCGGCCGTGCAGTCAGCAGAACATGCTCCGTTTCCCCCAGCTCTACCGAATCACCCAGAATGCCGAGGGCTTCAACACCAAGGTATGCACACACACACACATACATGTGACACATGCACATGCACACAAACGCAACCAAGTGTTGCATCTGAAATGAAAGTTAAATCAGTGTTCTGTCATTCCTCTGCGTTTGACTTGTCATGCCTTGTGGGTTGTGTCTGTGGGACTGACGGTGATGCCGGCTGTTTGTTTGGAACACCAGCGGGTAAACAAGAGTGGCATGGAGACTGGGATGTTTCCATAGCAACCTTAATGAGATTCATAGGGCCAGAATAAGGAAGTCTTTCATTTTCGAGGGTACAGCAGCAGCCCAACCTATGTGTATGTGTGTGTCTGTGCGTGTGTGTGTGTATATGTGTGTACGTGTACAGGAGGGCAGTTGTGATGGCAAGGACACAGTGGAAGTAGTGTTACTGTGGGGAACTACTGTTTTTGTGTGTTTGTGTGCATGTGTGTGTGTGTGTGTGTATGGATGGGGGGGATATATGTGCCTTGGCATTAGTTTGCACTGACTTACACCCCCCCCCCATCTCTCTGTCTCTCTCTCTCTCTGTCTCTCTTTCAGGTGTTTTGGGGTCACTGTATCAACGCACTGATTCATTCAATTATTCTCTTTTGGTTTCCACTCAAAATGTTAGAGCATGGTAAGCAACTTGGCTGATTAACTGTTGTACATTCTTCTACTTCTTGCTGTTAACCGGTACATTTTGTCATGAGATATCTGAGAGTTTGTGTGTTTTCCCCACAGACTCTCCCTTCAGTAACGGTCATGGAAATGACTACCTGTTTGTAGGGAATATGGTCTACACAGTAAGCATCTTACTCATGTTTTCTCTGTGTGTGTCTGTGTCTGTGTGCTTTTGTAATCAAGTTTGTACTTTGTATGTTTTTATTTCCTTGTGTGTGTGTGTTTTGGCTTGTATGTGTGTGCTTGTTTGCATGTGTATTTGTGTGCACACCAACATTACGCTGCTTCCTCAGAGCCGTTACGGGTCTCCGGTCAATCTAGTCGAGTCTAGCCAGTCTGTCTCCGCTCTACACTCATCCACCTCTTCTCTCCATTCATTCTCCATCTTACACTCTCTGTGTTATTCTGCTCCCTACACTTATCCTACGCGTATGTCGGCAGTGTTTATTTGTTGGTGTTGCTTGTGTGTGTGTGTGTCTGTGTGTGTCTGTTTGGATTGCAGAGGGCTGTTGGGGTCCTGAGTGATTTAACAGACATTGCTGAGTTTACAGTATATCATTAATGATGTTTATTATCTCCGGAGTCGCCGGTGAACTAACCCTGTTTCTCTTTGTTTTTTCTGTTCCCTCTCTCTCTCCCCCTGCCCCCCCTTCTGTGTGTGTGTGTGTGTGTGTGTGTGTGTGTGTGTGTGTAGTATGTGGTAGTTACAGTGTGTCTGAAAGCTGGAATGGAGACCACCGCTTGGACCAGGGTAAGAACAATGACACACTCTGTGCCACATGTGGTATACAAACTAATGTTTTCCTCACCATTGAGTTGGTTATACTGTGTAGTAGAGCCACCTTCCCTGTAAGAATTTTATTTGCATTGGTTTCAATGGAAAGTTCCACTCGTATGAACATCCACATATACATTTAGTCCCCAAGCCTACAGTAACCTAAGACCCAGTATATCCCTCCATGCTCTCCACCTTTTTATAATCTCAGTAGTCATGCTAGAGCCGCCAGTTTTATGCAACAGGATAGGGATGACTCTTGATTGACAGCTATCAGAGTACAGCAGAGGCGGATGTTGAGTTTGAGAAGATGGTATGCCCACTGTTGGATAGGGTGGGGGGGGGGCAGAGGGGCGCTGACACCCCCCGTCCGTTCAGCTGTCCACACACAGCAGCCTTGCAGTAATGAAGCAGGGTCCCACAGGAATTCACACAGTGTCCCCTTACAGCGGATCACAGAGAGAGGGACGAAGACAGGCGAGGAGGGAGGGAGTCTCAGGGACAAGGTTGTCTATATTCGGACGGGTTATGTGTAAACTATTTGACCTCTCTTTTCTCTCTTCATCTCCATCCTCTCCTGTGACTTTTTTCTCCTTTTTCTCTGCCCTCGTCCTCCCTCCTCTTTCTGTCCCTCTCTCCCTCTCTCTCTCTGCTGTAGTTTTCCCACCTGGCGGTATGGGGCAGCATGGCGCTCTGGATGGTCTTCTTCGCTGTCTACTCAGCCATCTGGCCCACCATCCCCATCGCCCCCGACATGCTGGGCCAGGCAAGTCGCCTCTCCATAAACATGTGTCACTCATTTCAGGAACAGGGGGCGAGAGGGGATAAAATACCCCCACTCCACCCCTCCACATCTCTATTCTCCGGTCTCCATCGCCCACCCCTCCCTCCCTAGTTGCCAATACATGGCGCCTATGTGACTCTCCTCTTGGGTGTTCCATGTCAGCACGGCTGGAGCCCCGGGGGGAGATTTATGCCCCGCCAGCCCCTCTCTCTAGGCTGCCCGCACCTGCTGCGCGTCACCCGAGCCCTGGACTTTTACGGGCCACTCTGGAGGTGTTGACTCAAGAGGGTGGGCTGCTGTGGGGGGTGATGAGAGTCCACTGGGGGTGAGAAGGGTGTCCGTAGAACCCCTTGATTGAGGGTCCCATTTTAGAGGTTGGGAAAGGGGGGGGGTTGAGGTGGTGTACCCCACTGTGAGGGTAGCGAGTCTTGGGAGGGGAAGGGAGCGGGCCCGTCTCAACTCTCCTCAGCCCATTAATTCAATTTGTGTCAGAAATCAGGAATGCGGTCAAATAACTCTGCAGCTGCTTGGTCCAACTGGGGAATGGTCAGAGACACTCAGCCCCCCCTTACCCGCCCCCAAACCCTCCATCGTCCCCCCCTAACTACCCTATTACCTCTCCCATTTCCCTTGCTCCCCCTATCTATATTTCCATCTGTCCACGGGGAACAGGGGATGAAAAAGACAAACTGTGTGTCACTAGCATGGCTGTATATTTTTGCTCAGAATAACTGCGTGTGTGAGTTTGTGCATGTGAAATCAATGCAGTATGTGGGTCTAGCTCTGTGTGATTTGTGCTGTTTGTACAGTGGTTTCCATGGATACAACAAAGCAGAAAATACCTTTATTAAGCATGCCTCCATCCTTACACGGTGCATATAGACTATATGATATACTGTATGTCCCATGCTGTAGAAGTGAACAGCCTGCCTCTGTGTGTAGGTGTTTGTCACAGACAGAGAGTGTGTGTGAGTGTAGTCTGATCGTCTGTTCCTTGGCTGTGATTCCAGCTGTCGTGGGGGAATATTTCTTAATGGTTTTCCGATTTAGTTTAGAGATTTCCTTGGGGCCTCTGCCTCTGAGACCCAAATTATCTCTATCTGTGGACAACAGCTCTGGACCTGGGACACAGGAAACACTTGATAAAGGCAATAAAGTAACGGAAGTTATGGCCGTCACGGCGCATAAAGTGTTTGCGACTATTTACTGCATGATTCACGCCCCGACACAAAGACTTAAGCTTATGAAATACCATAGTGCTAACTCTTGGCTTACAGATAAGCAAAGGGCAAATGTTGGGTAATAAATGAAAAATGGAGGGATTTACAGTAACAGGCGGGGACAAGATATTGGATGATACAGCCACTCATAATGAGAGGACATTGTGAAAGAGTAAAGTTGGAGGGAGAGAGAGCGAGGGAGGCAGGAAGAAAGAGATATGTAGAGTAAGAGACAGATAGACAGATTGAGACAGTAGTTAGGTATGTGATTAACCCCTGGAGACAGAGGGAGGATGAGGGTCAAAGGTCAATGAGCCCAACTGCAGCTGGACCAGAGAGCCAGATAGGGGGGAGCTGTTGTTAGTCAACGGGACGTTTTTATCTTACTTGTCTGCCATAGCATTGCAGGAGTATAGTATTAGTCACGGGAATGATGTGTTAAATTCAGTGTGTGGTGAAGACAGTGTGTGAGAAAGCCATGGCTAACATTATGGGTATGCAGATTTGGCTGATACTGATTCTTCCCACTTTTGTATGGCTTTAAGCTTTGAATGCGTTTAGTCTCAGATTCCTCTCTGCCTCTGGTGTTTTTCTGTGCAAGTTGCAGTGCAGTTCAAACAGAAAAAAATGACTTAATACTCAATTTGAATTAATATACAAGCAAAATAAATGAAGCCTGTGTGTTGTCTTTGCAGGCTGGCAGGGTGATGCAGTGCTGGCACTTCTGGCTGGGCCTGATCCTGGTGCCTGCAGCTTGTTTACTCAAAGACTTTGCTTGGAACGCGTGAGTAGAATGCATTTAGTACAAATACATGTGAAATCCATACAGAGGCTATTTTGACTTCACCCAAGCATACACATGAACCCATATTGAGCGCATGTCAGCACTTAACATACTTTCTGTTATGAATCATACATGTCTGCAAACCAAAACACTCATACTTTCCTTCATGATCAACTTATTTCTGTGCTGCAGCGGGCGTCGCACTGTGAGGAAGTCTCTTCTGGAGGAGGTGCAGGAGCTGGAGGCGCGCGCCGTCGACCCGGGGGCAGCTGTACTCAGAGATGCCAGCGGCCGCAGGTATGTACGGTGCGCTGCAAAGCATCCTGGGATCTCACCTGCATTCATCACGTTTCATCACGTCATTGATCAGAGTGCTTATTTATTCTGGTGGATTGGTATGTTGTAGGATTTATTTGACCGTTACCCTCGCCTTTACTTCTGTTACATTTATTTTATTCATATCACACTGTTCCTACCTTATACCATGGGGATTAGTGTTGTTAATTCAATGTATGATAGCATACAACATAAAACACTTTGCTATTGGATGCTTTTATCCAAGGCGCACTATAGTACCATGAGTGCATACACTTTTTGTAGAATGACCCGTTATTATTTGTAGTAACACTTTACATACATTCAGTATAATAAGTGTATGGATATGGTTCTGTGTGAGTAAAATAAAGACATAATCATGGCATTTCTAACTCCCTGGTGGCACCGTCCGCAGGACTGAAGCCAAGGCTGAGGTCCCATAGAGCCGAGGCTCACACACGCTCACACAGGTAGCGCCTGGGTTTGACCTGTCCGACTGTGTGAACTCTGACCTCAAATGACCTGTGTGCCCCACTGCAAGCTGCTTTGGAGTGACCCTTGTTTGTTTTCCATTAACTAGGTTCCCCTCTCTCTCTCTCTCTCTCTCTCTCTCTCTCTCTCTCTCTCTCTCTCTCTCTCTCTCTCTCTCTCTCTCTCTCTCTCTCTCTCTCTCTCTCTCTCTCTCTCTCTCTCTTACTCACTCGCCCCCCTCTGTCTTCATTATCGTTTTTATACTTGCTATTTCTCTCCTCATCTCTATTTATCCGTTTCCCCATCTCTTCATTTTTGGACCGCTTCTCACAGGTGGACCAATTTGAACTGCTGTACAGACCTGGTGTGTTTACTGTGTTTTCTGTAGCTCCCGTGGCTGTGATGTAGACTCAGATTAGCCTTGTGTGTGGTGTCAGTAGAGTTGTGTTGGACTAATTACATTGTTTAGTGTAGGGGGAAATTTTGTGAGTTATAAGATGTGTATTAAAGATTGCAGAGGTTTGAGCATTTGTAGGTATGAAGTACAAGAAGTTGTTCTGGGGGACTTACTGTAAAGAAAGCAGAGGTTAGTCAGTCACAGAAACGGGCTGCTTTCCTCGAGCAGTTTTGGTGTTGGACCAAGCTGGGGAGGTCCAAGCTTTGTTTTCAGGGTGGGAGGGGGAGGTGGGATGACATACTGCTCCTCCTGACCCCTAAGGCGAGGACCCTGTCCTGGGCTGACCCTGCTTACAGAGCTGGGGAAGCAGGCCTGGATCCTTGGGTCCTCTCCATTCAGAATAAGAGAAATAAAGTGGAGGTGGGCAGAGAGAATGGAGTGACATGAAAAAGAGCACATCTGTGTTTGTAGTTCGTAGGGAGGTCCTGAGGAAGGCATGGGAAAGGTAGAGCATAGGGAGTGTCTCTAGGGAAGAGTTCGGATGTGACGCATCCTTGGACCATTTGGAGCAAGGTTGCCAGAAAGAGACACCACAGTAGGGAAAGCACAACTTCAATCATACTCATGTGTCTGCATTTTATTTATTTGTCCAGCAACTATTCATCCTTCTTTCATTCACTCGGCCCTGTCATCCATTTAACAGACGTCATTTTCTTTGGCCAAAGACACTTCAGAGCCCTTTTTCAGTGTTTTTTTTTTCTTTTGGACAAACACACCAGTGAAGGTTCCCAGCGGTCACGTAGGGAGAATTTCCTAACTGCTTGCTCCAAATTGTAACCTTGGGAAGGCTGGCCCTAGTCCATAACCGCTTTGTGGATCGTATCAGAACCCCTGCCAAGGCGCCAGGGAAACCCCTATTGTGTGATTTAATGCCTCGTTAGCAAAATCTAGGAAAAGAATCCCTCTATCTATGGATTCAGCAAACTTCCTCTCACAGCAGTTAGTAATTCTGGTATCCTGACATTTGCATCCACCGCCTATGTCTAATGGCAAATTGTAGCCATAAGTGGCTATGATGAGGATGATGGGACTGGAGAGAGGAAGGTTATGGACTAAATAAGTGAGTGTGTGTGTGTGCATGCTTTTGTGTGCACGCATTTGTGTGCAATCTGGAATGGGCTTAGTTATTTTTGGTCACGGGAGGAGAGGAGCCGTGACGGCGTGTGGTCTTAGAACAGAGGGTCCAGTCTTCTTCTTGGAACGGGGGGAAGGAGAGGAGAGGAGGGGGGTGAGGGGGGTGAGGGGGGTGAGGGGGGTGAGGAGCAGTTTACTGTGGCTGTCCTGTTAGCCTGCAGCCAGGCCATGACTTACTATTGGATTACCCTGAATTTTAGAAGCACTTGGTCTCAAATCAACCCCTGCCAGTTACTTGGCTTAAACCCATTCAGGTTTTGGCAGTTAAGTGATCATTGTGAAACTCAATTGATCCCTGGCAAATTCTCTTTTTGCTTGCATCCTTCAGTGTCCTGCTCAAGGACACTTCAGCAAAGTGGACGCTTGCTGTTACGGGGGATTAAACCCGGGCCTTCTGGTGGACGGACAGTCTCCCTAATCACCCTGCTGCCCTCGATCTATGAATGATTTCAGGCGTTACATGATGATAATTCCTACTTTTACTTCACGATCACTGATCTCCAAAACATTTGACTGATATAGGACTATGAGGAAAAAAAACAATCAAAATTTTGGTCATAATTGAAAGGATGGAAAGAGCATTAGGGAATATGTAGACTGATAAATAGATTTCACAGAAGTGATGGTGTTGTTTTAGTATTCAGTAGTGCAGATTCTTGGATTTAATTACCTATCACTAAGTGGATATGTGTCATGATTGTGTGGATTGTGTAACCTTTCTTTCTCTCCTTTTCCCTGCAGTCTAAACGAACGGGCCCATCTGCTGACAAGAGTCTTTAGGAAAACACCTTCAAGCGTAGGACGCTCCAACTCGGTACAGCAGACCGTGTCACGTGAGTGTCCTTTCCGAACACGCCACCCCATATGTTGCGACATCCAAGTTCTGCTTGAATACAGGTCTTAAAATTGAATATCCCCTCTTTCTCTCTCTCTCTCTCCCTCTCCAGATGGCTATGCCTTCTCTCAGGAGGAGCATGGGGTGGTGTCCCAGTCCCAGGTAGTGCGCTCCTACGACACCACCCGCCAACGCCCCAGCCTCTAGCCCCGCCCCTGACCACTGCCTCGGCTCACCATAGTCAACGGTTGCCAGGGTGACAGCGGAGAGAGAGACTTATGTGACACCCTCACGCTGCTGGATGACCGACCCCTGCTGTGGCCTTACTGGAACTACGACCTGACCCGTCCCCCCCCCCCCCCGGGTCACGGTTAGGCGGGGAGGCCGTCGCTGGGGCGTGGAGGACTGACTTGGGAGAAGGGACCAGGCCAACTATATGGAATAAATGTTCTCCAAACTCCTACACAAAGCCGCACAGGCATGAGCGATCATATCCACGCACAGACATGAGGAATCAAACTCAGAGACTGCTACTTGTATCTGTATATCCCACAGACTGGGTTTGGTTTATGCCACTGTGTGTTAATATGTGTGTGTGTGCATTCCAGTGCATCTGTATCTGCCTGTGCATGTGTGGCTGCACGCATTTGCGCTCCTGTGTGTGTGTGTGTGTGTAAGTGTGTAAGTGTGTCCGTGTGTGTGTTTGTGTGTGTGTGTGTAGGTGTGTGTGTTTGTGCGTGTGCGTTTGCTTCCACAGTTCCCTCTCATCTCTCTCTCCATAGCTCGGTTTAGCTAGTCTGTCATCACATGCCGATGTGGGAGGGGAGGGGAGGTGACTTCAAAATAAACACACTCACACACACACGCACACACACAAGCCCAGAAGGAATTCCTTACAGAGGGAGGGAGGAGGCATGGACCCAGGACCCCCAGAGCCACAGGCCCCCATCCCGTCTCATCCCATCCCAGCCCCAAGCCTCACTGCCAAACACCACTGAGATGCCACTGAGGCAGAACCCTCACCCCAAACTCTCCTATTCCGCCTGGACCGCCCCCCCTCCCCCCGCTGGGACGTCCCTCCACACACACAGGAGCACCCTCCTTTCCCCCCTCTCTCTCTCTCTCTCTCTCTCTGTCTCTCACTTATCTCTCTCTATCCCTTCATTTCTTCCTTCCTATCTCTCCATCTCCCAGCCACTCAGCGGCCTCCACGTCTCTCCTCCTCTACAGCACGTCTCCTCGTCCTGCCCGGTTGAATCCACTCTGTTTTTTTGTTTTTTTTTCTCTCTTCCCGTTTCAATTCCGGCCGCTCCTGTGATTCCCGAGTCGCGATGCTGCCTGTCTGGCCTGGGAGGTCGACTGACTTGGCAGCGGCAGCAGCAGCAGCAGCTTGGCGTTAGAGCTTCCTCCTTCAGTTCTGCTGGATTTCCACTCACTACTGGACTTTTATTTTTTGTTGTTGAATAAAGTGGACATGTGTATCTGTTTATTATTTTTTTTCTCTTTTCATTAATGCCTGTTTTTTTGTACTCATTTGTGGAGAAATGTCTTAGAGGGAATATTTTACTTGAACTAGTGCTACTAGGCATCCGACACAAGGGATTTGATTGAGACGCCCGGTGGCATCATGTGTTTTTCTGGCTCTGGGATGTGCCTGAATGTAGAGTCCATTGTCTGTGTGCTCTGTGTTGAGGACACTCGGGTTCAAGAATGCAAGGATGAAGGGGGTGGGTCCGAGGTTTGTCCATCCGAGTCCTAATCATTAAATCTAATCAATCCATGGCCTGACCAAGTGTTTCTGTCTTTGACTCAGTTGTTGCAAATTAAGTGTAATCATGCATTCACACTGGGCTTCTTGGATGACAGTGTGGTTGGGGGTTTGGAGGGGAATACGGGTCATAGTCTGGGCAACAGGAGTTCACTTCACATTGTACGCTGAAGACATACAGGATGGAATGGAAGAGAGATGGTGGATGAGGATGATACATATGATTTCATACATAAACTCTCTCACGCTCCCGCTCTGTGTGCAGGGTGTGCGAGGGAGGGCCAGTGCAGATCAACCATTAGCAGATTAATACAGACCCCAGCCGCCTGGCCGCCGCGTCCGGCTGGGGATCCCACTCCCACCCACCTTCCTGGATGCGGCCCAGCCCAGACTGACTACAGCTGCTCCAGTATGGAGAATCCATCGGGCCGGGGCCTAGCAGGAGCCACGGAGCCATTTATGCTTTTCAACTCCTCCCCAATGACTCCCCAGCGGCCCGCTCCGCTTTCCACATTAGCCGAGTCTCTATAGACGCGTGCCAAAACTGCGCCTCCACAGGCTTAAGGAAGTAGTCATAGTTTTAAACGGTCTATTGTTGCGGTTTGTTGTTCCTGCTCTGTGTGTCGGATGATGTGACAGGTATTCGTTCTGTCCACCGTGGGTGGTTGGGCTGTCTGTGGATGTGTGTAATTAGTGTGTCTAATAGCTAAAATATGTGTGTGTGTGTTTGTGTGTGTGTTTCAAGGGGATTAAGAATCTGTTGAAGGCCCATTCTCTGAGACAGTTCTGTGTGCAGCCCCATTCCCCAGTTTTAACACAGACCATTGTGTTTGTTAGCCTGTCTCCAAGTGTATGTAAATCTCACCACCCCTTAGGGGCCACAAGCCATGGCAACAGACTTCTCTCTTCATGGTTTTAACACACAAAACATGCTTTTTGCATATTTATGACAATGGAAAAGGTGATAAAATAATGAAACACATAAGGTCTCAACACACAGCATTCTGTTTGAAAGTCGTTTATTTTTTAAATTCATATGAAAAATGTTACTCCTGCATTAAATCACTGTATTTCACAGAGGGAGGGAACACATTGGACCTCAAATCATCCTCCTTTTAACACATACTCTTAATTTGTCACACACACGCTGCCTATCTTACAGACATTGTGCTTGGAGTAGATGAGGCACACAGACATTACTGGTTTCAGTACTATGGGACATCTCAGACTGCATGTTCAATGGAGCAGTACATTCCTGAAGTTGTAAGTTACTGAGTTACCAGCCCCATTACAGAGCCAGTTGCACAACAGTACACAGAATGGCTGAAAATTCTCCAAGTTAGGAAAGCATTTTTGAGATTAACAACCAACATGGCAGCCAGCCTTCACTTTGTCATTTTTGTGCCTGGCCAAAGTGGAAAAAAATTATTCAAAATGTTCGAAGTGCCCTGGAACCGTCCAGCACAACTCCGGTTCCCTCAGCTAACACACTGAACTGAGTTCACACAAACACACACACACACCGGAGGGAGAAGTGAAGGGGACAGTTGGCAGGCTATTTACTGCATAATTTACTCTGTGATCTTCTCCGTCTCCCTCTCTTTCTCTCTCACTCACACACACCTCTTAGGTACATTAACTGCCAGTCCTTGCATGAGTATATTTTCATTTTGGCTTCTTGTGTATGTGTGTTTTTCTGCTTGGGGCAGTATTTCTTTTTTTTTTTTTTTTTTGGAGGGAGGGTGGGGGGTACAGTAAGGGTGGAGCGTCACAGTCTATGTCCTGTGTTCACTTCATTAGAGTTTAATGGCCTACAGGGAGATTGCGACTGCCTTTCACATCACACCACCTGCATTTCCCATTACACACACTTACTCACAACTCGTATAACCACATCCCTGCACACTATACTCACTCCCACACTCAAACTCACACAAGTACAGTACAAACATACACAGCATCTCACACACTTTCTCATCTCATACTTAAAACACAAACATACATTTAGTGTATTGTGTAAACCATTCACAAGTGCAGATGTGCACATGGCATACACACAGCATGTGGTCACAATTTTTTGGTTGAATATCCACATTGCATACAGTTCATTGCTATTAATCATCCATTCATCACTTGTTCCCGCACACATATAAGCCCACAATGCTCTTTCTCGCTCACATACACACACACACATACATGCAAGCACAAATACACGCACAGTCTTTATTAGAACTGCAGGCTGCAGTGAGCCCATCTGTGCAGTATTACCCATCAATATGTAGTTTTGTCTTTGCATAAAGACAGCAAATTATATATGCATCTATCTCTTACTCCATCTTAGGCTGAGCTTAGCTCACAGCCACTTGCCAAGAGATCATATGACACACTGAACAGACACACACCACACACAATGGCAGGGCAGGCACTGCTGCCAGCTAAGCTTTTATGAGTCCTTCATGTGAGCCTGACTCCATGCCATTCTTTTCCACTCTGGCAGCGTCCCCACAAGGTCTCTGGCATGGCCCTCACGGGTTACACTTCACAAGTTAGTCTTCACAAGAAAGTGGCACAGTGGTCTGTAGGGTGGCCCCTCACACAGTCACCGGAGGGTATTTCTGCTCGCTGGTGACGCTGGCCCCACTGGGAGGGGGGAAGGGGGACTGGAGGGGTCTGTAGCCTCCCTGGGTGGGGTCCAGGAAGGTCGGGGTAGGGGAGACGGGGTGGGCGTAACCGATGTACTGGGGGTGCAGGAACTGCCCCTGGTGAGGCATGATTTGGGTGGCCTGCTGGCAGTTGAGTACAGAGAAGTTGGTGGGCATGTTGACAAAGACGCTGGCGTCAGGGGGCAGACAGCAGGAGGCCTGGGCGCGCATCAGAGGCGGGGAACGGGGCGCGGCGCGGCGACCGGGGCAGAAGAGCTGGAGGAGGTGGCTGTGCTTGACTGGCGGGAGGATGAGCCTCTGGAGGTGCCCACGCTAGCCATCATGGGGATGGTCTCCAGGAGACGGCCACCGCCGGCCCCGCCTCCTGTCCCGCCTCCTGACGACAGTTCCTGTTTGGGCCGGAGACAGCGGCAGCAGCACACAGCGACCACAGAACCCACCAGGATGAAAGCCACAAACACTGAGCCGACGATCAGGAAGGGCACATAGATGGGCACTACAGAGAGAGAGAGAGAGAGAGAGAGAGAGGGAGAGATAATGAGTGGTCAGGCAGAAAACATACATACTATCAATGCACATGAAAAAAAAGCTTTTTGCCAGAATATTCATTTGTACAAAATGTCGCCATTTGCCTGATGAAAAGAACATAGTTGTGAACATAGTTGTGCAAGACTTCAAAGGAGTAGCAGACTCTCACTCACATGCCTTGACTCACATAACACAGACAAAGCTCCTACATGTGAGTGGAGATCGGGTGAGACAGTTAAACAAAAGAGTGAGCGGAGAGGAAGAAAGAGAGAGGTAGAGGTGCACTGAGATTGGGTCCCCAGGGAGCCCCAGGCTCTCATTAGCAGTTATTAACTTTGTTTTGATCTGCTCTAATCCTCTGCACCCAACTGTGACCCCACCACCTCCCCCCCCTTTTCAACCCTGCACCCCTGTGTGTGTGTGTTTGTGTGTGTTGCTGTATCAGAGTGCGTGTATGTGTGGATGTATGTTTGTGCACGCCTGTTTGCATGGGTGACATGCTTAAGCCATGTTGCCAGCAGATATTTGTGACCCTTCTTTTACTTCAGATATTTATGACCCTGACCCTTTGAAAAAAAGTCTTCAAGTTAAACTACTTGGCTTATTCTTAGAAAAGGGTATTAAATTTGACTGATTTAAAGTAGTTGAATGGGAGGTTATTCAGTCCCTAAATCAAAGAAGTAATCCCACACTCTCTCTCTAACCTTTTCTTTCTTTCTATCTCTCCGCAACAGCAAATCATACTAGTATCAGTGTTACCCGATCACTCACATGGTTCCATCAATCAGCATGTCATTTGCGCACAAATTCACCGCTGTCACTCTCCCCTCAGCACAATTCAGGTCACAGAAAACAATGAAAGCATTATTAAACAGGTAAAAGTCTTTCAGTTTTTTAGGATTCTAATTTCCAGTTGAACTTCTGCAAATTTTGCTAAGTGAGCATGAGAAGCTCTGACAATAAATCTGAAACATAGTTGAATAAACACTTTGTTTTAAAAAATCACTGTTTTTTGTGCTAACTGTGCCTTTTGACCCAATAGTGAAGCCGCACAGGGAATGTTGTTGGCAGCAACAGAGTAAGAGGCAAGATGAGGTCACTGCTGAGGTGTTTCCTCACTCATTCACTCGAATGTCCGCTCACACTCACAAACACACACACACACACACACACACCTCGAGACTACAATAAAGAACATGTTATATTAGAAGTGATTTGTTCTGATTTATTGTTCCCAGGGTGTAGTTATTTTCCACTTTGAATATGCCAATGTGTTATGAGGTGTAACTCTACACCCCAGAAAGGTGGCAACTGGCACCGGTTTCCCTTTGCTCTGTGCTCTTTGAAATACACACATGGCCTTGAGGAACTTTTCAAAGTGCTCATCAAAAGTAGCCAAATATCCAGCATAAAACCTGTTAAGAGCTGGGGGTCATTCATTAGGTAAGGCAATAAGTCCAGGTGACAAAAGACGCAGTCCAGTGTCAGAAGAGACGGAGACTTTGACATCAACAACCTGGGACCATGACCCATTTCCCATTGACAGGAGGTGGTGTCAGCTTCATAGCCTAATGCACCTTACAGCTACACCGTCCCATAAACAGGTTTTTACATGAGCTGTTTCAATAAGACTGTTATGGCAACGCATATAAGTTACAAGAGCAGAAACGTCCCAGAGAGCCTTTCACTGCCCTGTTTTCCTGCTCTTATATGGCCTAGACCTTAATATCTCTTGCTCCACTCCCTTTTTCTGCATGGCTGATGAGGATTAGTAATTGCAAAAAACTCCTGCTGCTGTTACTGCAGAATTACTTTCCATCCAAAACACTATACAGTAAATCCATGGGGGGAAAAAAGCACTACTTAAAGTTCAGCATTTAATATCTCTATATACTATATATAGGGGATCCTATCTGTAAAATGTTATCACTTTGTCGAGCGAGGACTTAAGTTGCCTTCTATATTTTAAAAAGGACCTTATTTATCTATTTACTTTTTGTTTTGTAAGAGTATGAATCACTTTTTTTCAAATGGCGGCTGTCTCAGCTTGGGAAGAAACGCTCCTATTGTTCGCTGTCACTCTTCCACACCTGTTGCTGGAGCTGAGCTGTGGCAGCCATGCTGCAGCAGCAGCAACCCCCTCCCCTAAGCTCTTGTTTTGGGCATAGTCTTTGTAGCGGGCTGGACTCTCTCTCTTCTCCCAGAGCTTATCCCAGGGGCATTCTCCTGTTCCTAAATACCATATGTTTCTTCATGTTGAGCACATTAATAATTTCCTGCCCGTTATTCATTGACATTACAGTGTGTATCTTTGCTCGATGATTAATAGGCTGCCAAGTGTATGAAAATGAACGAAATGCACAAACTGGGCCTTGCACGACAAAAGACTTCCTTTTTTGTCCTGGGGAAAGAAAAAAAAGCTTTCCTTTAAGTTATTTTGGCTGGAGTCCACTGTATGAAAATGTATATGCCTCTTCCTGGAGTGATAAGGCATGATAGTTTTAGCAAATGACAGATTATGGTTGCAGGGAAGTATTCAGTACAAAAGAAGGCAAATCCTCCAGGGAAACATGAAGTAGGCCTGTTGCCCTTTTCTCTCATGTCCATTATTTGCTCTGCTTTCCTGGAGTGCAGTCATCTACTTGTCTGTCTTTTATTCAATATATGATGCAGCTCCACAAGGAGTGTGTAGTTTACATTATGAGAATAAGCAATGATGAACCAGGTTATGTTACATGCCCTAGCATCATTAAAATAAAATAATGAATGGCCTGTTATAATGAATGAAAAAACATGATCATGCATGTGTCTATTGTAACCTAATACATCATATAAATTGGAATGCGTGGGTTACACTATCCCCTTAGCTTTGGTGATGATGCCTCCTGTAACTAAATGCAAGTTACATGTGGTCTATATGAGGCTCTAGTTGAAAGCAAGTCTGAGTGTGAATCCCTTGAAAGCCCAGAGCCACCAATGAGCGGCAGTGGGGATTACAGGAGGAGCTTGTGGATTGGAAAGTGAATCCACGAGTCTAGTAGGAAATGATACATAACGCGATTTGTTTTTTATGAACAGAGCTGTCAGCGCCTTGGTGAGCCACTGTCCAGGATCCGGTCAAGTCCAAACTTGATCCCCGTGGGGACAGTGTGATCTGAGCCCGGCCTGTGCACTGTTACAGCCAGAACAAACACAGCTATTTATAACTGCGCACAGCACAATTTGCCATTTGTGAGTGAGTGGAGCAGTTAACTGGTTTTCTGGGGAGTCCGCTGTCTCCTCTGCAGCTGTCGTTGCCAACTGAGACAGGGAGAAGATTAAGCTCTTGGGGAGATAGGCCTATTGCTTTTATGAATAGAAACTAAACCTAAAAGGTCTAGTGTGCAAGCAATAGGCCGCCTGCCGCCAGCAGTCTTATCTGCAATTTACAATATCAAATTTAAGACCTCCTGCCCATGCGCCTTGGACATGGCGTCAGCCAACTGGCCACTTAGCCTGCAATTATTAAGTACGTCACTTTCAATTAAATTTGTATGAAATCTAATTTAAAAACAGGTTTAGTCCCGGCTACACTTTGAAGCAAACAAAGACCCGCACATAAACCCGCAATAGAGCGCCTGGCAATAGGAAAAAGTGCTGGCTTTTTTACATTCTTGCCAATAAAGCACAATAAAGATTAAAGGTGAACTTTTGAGTTCCCATAATCTGGAACGACCTGCCTGCTTTAAGGCTATCAGAATCAGTGTAAACTTTTAAATAACTTCTTGAACCCTTATTATTTATAGATTTGCTTTTATGTGGTGTTTTTGTTCCATTTTTTTATTCATTTATTTATTTTTACAATTGCATTGTTTTCACCCTCTATATTCTTCTCTTGTTATCACATGATAGCCTACTTTTTTTGTTTTTACTTGTTTTAATTGATTCTATGAGCATGTTGTTTGCTTTTAGTTAGTTATACAATTCAGTAATAGTAATCAATTAGTAATAATAGTAGGCTAGTAATAGTCGTAGTAGTAGTAGTAGAAGTAGTTGTAGTAGTAGTACTATGATAGTGGTGGTGGTAGCAGCAGCCTAGAGATTTGAAGACTATATTCCAGGATGTTATTACCTGCCCCGGTGTCCTTGCTCTCCTTGCTGTCTGTCCCGGGCTCCTGAGCCTGCTGGTCGTTGTCGCAGCTGCCCTGGTCCAGCCGCGCTTCAGTGCTGGAGCAGCAGTAGCGCAGCTCGCATTTCCCACAGCAGATGATCGCGTCCTCTGCGTCGATCTTCTCCGGGCACTGGAAACCCTCGTTCCAGACGCCCTGGGAGTCGTGCCAGCCGTGGCAGTACTCCCCGCTGGCTTTAACGTCGATGATGACCAGGAGCAGAGTCACAATCACGGTGACAGACATCGGGAAACCTCCTCCCCACATCCTTGGCCAGGTCGCCTGTGGCCGCACGCTGGTGCACTGAATGAGACAGTGAGGCTTTCACTCCCTCTGTCTAACCTGGTTAAGGGAGTGATACGGTGGGTCGATGCGATAAAAGGAGCTGATGAGATAAAGTGAGAGAACAACAAACCACTTCGAAGCTGTCATTTGTTAGGAGAATCCCATGCGTAATGCAATAGATCCAACGTCTCCAAATGGCTCATGCGTGTAGAAAAGTATCCAAAAGTTGTCCAGAACCCTAAATTATGCTATTAAGTGGAAAAAATGGCCACATAAATGATATCGACCTACACTTAACTGATATTCCAGTTGTGAGCCCTCGGAGCTCGGGGTAAATCCAGCATCAGGAGACTTAATGGATGTCTTCTGGCACGGCAGCGAGGCTGTTCATGTCTCCTCCTGAGCTGCGCTCCTCAAATGGCTTTCCCCGGAGATGCAGCGAAACCAACACTTTGTAGCCTAATCCATAGGCGCACTCCTGTTGTCACTCCTGGCTCCCCTGACCACCGGCCCCATGTGCAAAGTTAACTTTTCAAACTTTAATGGCTTGGTCTGCATTGTTGGGTGTAAGAGCCCATAAACTAAGTCTAGGCCAGTCTACTCTAATTGAACTAAAGCGCGCATAGTCTACCCTACTTTTGCGTCAGAGAGAGGGAGAGGCGTGTATAATGTCAGATCCAAACACACACCTCGCCATAACGATGGTCACTCACAATTCATTGTCAAGACACCCAGAATAAAATAAGACTTCCGGTTAAAACCTTCAGAATAAAAAACCTTACTGGGAGGCATGTTGCAACTTTTTGAGTAGCCAAATAAAAAGCACCAAAGTGAAAATATTTTAGAGGAATAGAAGGAATGAAAATAAAATTACTGTTTTCAAAACGTGCTTTTCACAGCCAAACATAACACTGTTGTCCAACGTGACAATTTTACGCTTTTATTTTGAAGGCAAAACATTTCATTTCCGGTCTTATTGTGGCTGGCTTGGCGCAGCTAACGTTACTTCTATTACTCCATATCGGGGTGCGCTTTGAACGATCGTCCAAAATTCTCGCGACTCTATGCTTATGCTGGAAAACCCAACTTTCTGCAGTTGGTGGTGTCAGCATGGAAGTTAGGTTAGTCCACTGTCCCGTACTCCTCCTCTCCCCACACAGACACTGTACAGCCAATGGGGATTTGCAAGTTGACATTGCCATCTAGTGGTGTTGCTAGGTGCTTGATCTTGACGATGTATTCAATAGAAGTTTGATCTCTTGTAGAAAGATCTTTGGTCTACAGGAGAGGAAGCGAGACAAACGGCTAAAACCGGCTTCGCAAATGTCTGCTCCCAAGGATATCTCTGGACCTGCTGATGCAGATATCGTCCATTAGACACATCCAAAATACACACAGACCGAAAGTATTGTTAACTTTTGAAATTAACGTTTAAACATTGACATTTGAAATCTAAAATGTACGTTTTCGTGATGAGTACATGTATGTGGAGAGAGACAACTTTATTCCAGGCCTGTACCAGATCGGTCGCTATGGTAACGGCGTTATAGCGCATGCGTGATAGTTAACACTTTTGCTGACCGGAAGGTGGGCCAGTTATATATTTTTTCTTTACCTTTTTACTCTCCAGTTTTTACTACAGAATGGTTAATCATCGAAGTACACATATACCATTTTCTAAAAGATTCCTTAATTCTACTGTCAAAATAAATAACTAAATACATAAATAATATAATCACGGTCTGCTGTCAAGCGGCGTCCTTAACAACACAGGAAGTGGCGCGCAATTGTTGAAAAAGTGACACACAACAGCTCAGTCTCGAAGCAAAGTTGGCTAACATAAATAAACGAAGACAACGCTTCTCATAATTAGCTAACCGCGTCTTCACTTCTTAAAGCGTAAGTACTATTTCCGTAATTAGTTAGCTACCAAAACAACTTTTAGCTAACGTGCTTAGGCAGAGTCTAGTGAAAACACGACAGACTCTTACCAACTGACGCTCAAATACAAAACATTAGCTTTTCTATCCCCTATCATGCTCTGGCCTGGGTCTATAACATTAGCTAGACGAGGAACATACACGGAAGTGGAACTGTAACGTTAACAAAATAAAATGACGTTTCTAAACAGGGGAGCATCCAAGAGTATGTGTGCAGCCCCACGTTACAAAACAAAACGATGCTTCAACTCTGAACGTGTCTTCTGTGATCTCCATAGCTAACTTAGTCGTTGTTTCTTTTTTTTTCCATCTTGCTCTGTAAACAGATGTCGTTTGTGAGGACGGGGCGCTCACAACACACTCAAGGGAAAAGGCCTGTGCGCCCCAAGAAGGCAGGGGCTCCTAAAAGAGAGTGGGTGGTGAGTACACTTGTTGCAGCTGTCCACAAAACAGTGCACCTTTATCTTTAACACAAGCTGGAAAGTAATGGCAGCCATTTGTTGTTGGTTACAGAGCACTGTCAATGACCTTTCTGTGCACAAGCTGACGCCCGAGGAGCTGGTAAGGTGTTTGTTTGAACGTGTGCTTGTTCTATGAATGGTGATTTGTCAAGTGTGAGTTTGTATACCAGAGCAGCACTTCAGTAACATTTCATACTATGTAGCCTACTACCAATAGCACATGAACTTAAGTACAGTACTGTAATTCGGTCCACTAGCACGTCAACTACTACACATGTATGCAAGTAAGCTATTCTAAGTGTTTTGTCCTCCCCTCCAGACTCATCGCCATGAGATTCACAAGTCCCACAACAAGGCTGTGGCTCAGTGGGAGCTGAAGGAGAAGGCCCTCAGACGGCATCTCAGACACCCTGGGAGCCCTGCACCGCTGGACCGCGCCAGCCTCAGCATCATCAGGGAGGTGTGTGTGTACATATGTGTGTGTGATGATTTGTCTGTTGCTTTGATTAGCTTATATGCTTAGTTGATATTGCTAGTTTTAAACCAGAACATAGTCACTTTGTTCCTGTTCCTGTTTTTTAAAGTATGGAAAAGTATGGAAAATAAGTTTGACAATTTCCGGGTATAGAACAAACCAAAATTATGAAACTTTCCAAACTTTCCCAAAATTCACCACTATACTGTGAATTGCTTGCCCCTTAGAAAGTTTGTGTTCATTGCTAAGTATTAATAATATTATTAGCCTAAGGTGTAAAACATTACAAAACATGATAAATCTGCAGGGTGTAAAAATTGAGACCTGGAAAAGTATTGAATTTTAATATGGACATTTTCAGGTGCTGAGATTAGCACACTGTGAATTGCTGCCATCGTCATGGTGGTGGTGTGTTATGCCTCCACAGGTTTTCTCAGACCAGTTCCTGCTGCAGGATGTGTTGGCCCGTTCAGACAGAGCCATGGCTGTGGTCAAGGACCTGTTCGGAGACGCTCCTCGCAGGCAGACTGGTAGCAAACTACTCATTCACTCTGTTATGTAGATCTAAAGTGCCTGGTGCTAAGTGGATAAAAAAATAAGCCAAAAATGTTAACATACTCACCCCCTGCTTGTAGATTCCCATTCATGGCTTATGCCATGCTGACTCTTACATTTTTGGCTCAGGCTGTCTCCACTGTTAATAGTGGAAAGAATTATTAACTTTATTAACATGGATAAGGAGGGACTGGTGGTATTGTTAATGAAATAACTTTACCCCACAAGCACCCAGATGGCCTCTGTGCATATATGGCCTGTTCTGTGATTGGCAATGCCAGCAGCACTGTAATGGCATGCAATGTTTTTATAAACAACATTGTTTTGTCTTTTAGAGATGTTAATGTGCTAAGTCTGTTATTTGCTCTATTTTCATTTTTCCTGACCCTCAAAAGCTATTTTGTGGTTGCATGATAAATAATCCTAAGTGTGTGTGTATATTTCCACAGGGCATCCCAGTGTGACCATGGCGCCAAACTGTGACTCTGACTCAGCACTGCCTGTGGTCCAGAGACCAGATCCTCCAACCCAGCTGTCACTCCTGAGTCAGTCTATGATGGACCAACAGGTGTGTGCGTGTGTGTTTGTGTCAGTGAGAGGGAGAGCGAGAGAGAAAGAGGGTCTGAGATAAAGTTCTATCCATTTATGGTTAATTTAGCTTTTTTGCTTGGTATTAATATATACTAATGTACATCATTCCCAAGTTTCATCCTTTTGTGTGTAATGTTGGTTGGTATTAACATATCTTTATGTAAAATCATTCCTTTCAGGCTCTTAATGAACTAGAAGCTTCCGAGGAGGACCACAGTGATGAAGATACCTGTCCTACTGCCAGTTCGGATTATCATGTAGTACATAGGTAGTAATGCCTGCAAAACACAAAACACCAACTGCCCAGTATATGCCATCACAGCAATTTGAGAAAAAACTGACTGGTAATCCTTGATAGTAAGAAAAGTTTTCTGGTAAACTAGGAGCTTTTACTGATTACTACTGAAGTGTTAATCCCTGCTGTTATCACTCCAGTGCTCACCTTACTTTTCTTTTGTAGGGCCAATTTACGGAAAATGAAGGTAAAGGCTCGGGGCAGAGGGGTACAACAGCAGAGAGTCCATCCCAACTCTAGGCACCAGGGAGAAAGAGATGGTGTTCCTGTGACCCCCTGCACATCAGGCAGAGCACCAAACCAAGCAGGTAGGAGTGGAGGGACTCATACAGATGCACTCTCATAGCGTGTTGGACTAGGAGGAAGTTTTATTCATTTATCATATTTAGCCACCACAATAGTCCACAAGATGAGATTATATTGATATATATATATATGTATATATATTGAGATTAGTTCCTACTCTAAACACAAACTTGTCCCTCCTTGGTTCATTTCCATCTGTAGCTCTCAATGCCACAGTGGCAGTTGAGCGTCTACGGTCCAGACAGAGCCAGTCGGAAGAAGGCAAGGAGGAGCATTCAACCCTGGTTACTCAGGTCCTGAACCCTGAGACCACCCTCAACCAGTCAGGTAGAATCAGGAAGGGACCTGTTTCTCAAAAATGAATTACTCTAGAAGAAAATACCTTTTATATGAACTGGTAAATTCAGCTGTAAACGGGAACAAATAAAGATTTTGTGGTATCTGTTTTTTTGTATCCGTGTGTATTTGTGTGGTCTGCATGTGTGTTTTCCAGGCAGGAACACTAGTCACCCCAGCAGGACCAGGAAGGGCCGTGCAGAGTGTGTTTCTCAGAGTTCAGGGCTGGATGGCTCCACGGTCAGCGCTCTCAGTGGGGACCAGTCCAGTCTGGGCCTGTTGCAGGCCATGTTGGGCCAGGTGGAGGCTGAGTTGGATTCCCTGAGTCCTGAGACAGTACCCACGTCACCCCGCGGTCCACAGCAGCACAAAACACAAGGCCTCACTGGATTCTCTGTTGCCTTGGTCTCCACTCTAGGACGCTTAGTGCATCTACTCAGACAGGTACAGTAATTGATCCATGTAAATCTTGATTAAACACGCATTCCTACAGATATGTACGCATACATCCAGAATCCCTCTATGTGTACACAAGGCAGTAAATCAGTTGGCTTTGCTTTGATTTCTGACATTTTGCTATTGGCTTAACTGTCCTGGAATGGGTATCTCTCTCTGTGTGGCACTTCCCAAGGTTTCTTCCATTTATTTTCCTCATTAAGTTTTTGTGGGAGTTTTTCCTTGTTCTCATTGAGGATCTAAGGCTGGGAGTATCGTTTTTTATTTGTTGTATTGAAACGTTGGCATGTGAAGCCCTGAGATGATGATTAAAGGATTAAGGGCTATACAAATAAACTGGATTTGACTTTTGGTATCAGATTAAAATTCTGTGATACTGTTTTAGCCTGGTATCATCTCAATATCTGATACTGGGTTTGGTGCTGGTGCATCCCAAGTTTTATGACTGATCTGTTTGACTTGGCTCGCTTTCTGCCCCCCTGTGTGTTAGAGGGAGGAGGAGGCGCAGCTGGAGGCTCAGGAGAGGAGGAGACTGGAGGAGGAGGTGAAAGAGCAGCGGGGGCTGATCGATGCCCTCACTGCTGAGACCATGGCTCTGAGAGAGGAGAGTGCCGCCCTGCAGGTAAGACTCAACACAACACGCAACAGAGCTTACCATATTTTCTGTCACTAGTATATTGTTCAGACACATTCCAACTGTGCTGATAAATCCCATAAAGTATGGCCTGCCGTGCTTTATTTGTTGCTAAGGTAACCAGGGAGTTAGCAGTCTTTCTTGTGTTCTGTCTTGGTTTTTAACCTTATGAATGCACCGTTGTATAAAAGCCATAATATTCTTCAGGATGAGTGATATTTCGGTGATGCTGACAGTACTCAGCTGCACCTATTGCATCACTGTCGCACCCATAATCATAGAAAAGAATGCCCCATCTGTTATTATTGCAATACTGAGTGTAGGTGCCTGCAGGAGGAATTAAAAGCTTATGTTGCAATAAAGCTTACACTATGACCACATTATATGAAGTCAGTTTAAATTGTTTGAATCCACATGCTTTACTTTGGTGTGTGGCTGTTGTGGTTCCTCCCAGGCAGGGCTGCAGCAGCGTACAGCAGAGCTGGAGCAGAGGTTGGACACAGTGGTGTTGGCTCTGGGAGGACTTGGACTTCTGGGGACACAGAGGGACTGTGGACCTCAAGACTGTGACATCAGAGCTACAGGTTCATATGTGTGTCTGTCTGTCTGTCTGTGTGTGCATGCGTATTTATGTGGTAAATGGGGCATAATTGGTTTGCATGTGTCTTGCACAGTGTGTCAGACTGGACCCTTTCCTGAGCAAGATCCTGAGCGAACACAAGCCCCTGTTTCTCCTGCTGTCCTGCTCTCCCCCCCTCGACAAGGAGACAACTGGCAACACAGCCCTGGTACCAGCTTATCTCCCTGTTTCTATTCTCTGTTACTTTCTGATTCCGCTCATATCATCCCATGTCATTTAGTCCACTCGCTCAGTCAGCCTGTTATGCCTTTTTCCCTCTTCACCAGTGTTTCGTCCCGTACCGCTGCACCAGGAGCTTCCTCCTCTTGACACCATGCGTTCCCGTGAGGACGTCCAGGCCCGCAGCCCAGCCGCTAGCCTCTCCAGCCTGCCTCTCACCAGCCTCCCCTCCACTTCCTCCCTTTCCCTGACCTCTGACCCTCTGGGCTCACAGCTCTCTCAAGAGGCCATCCTGTCTGAGATCACTCAGTTCACCCGACAGAACGACCTGATCAGGGCCCAGCTGAGCCAGGCTAAGGGTGTTGGGTCAGGGGCCAGAGGATCGTCTAACAGCAGCAGCGAGCGGAGAGGGTCGTGCTCCAGCAGCACAGGCAGAGCCACACCTCAAAGTGCTGGAGAGAGGAGGATGTCGGGGTCCAGCAGCACAGGAAGAGGGACCCAGCATGCCCAGGCTGCTGAAAGAGAGCACCTTACTCAACAGGTGAGATGGCACGTATATTGATTAGCTGCTTGATTATTATTTCTGTGTCATGCACTCAAGATGACCAGCCCACATACATACAACATGTTTCAAGTATATTAAATTTTTCCCAGGCTTTACAGAAAAAGGCTGCCACATAAAACCCTACTTTTCTGGAGACTATTAAGTCTTTAAACATGAAATCCTACTCTTCCGAAGCCTCTCACCTCTCATTTTTCATTTTTCCTGATATATCACTGAACTTTCTTGAAATGTACAATTGTGATCTTTTGTAGAATGATAAAAAGTTTTTCTTAAAACTGAAAAATGAAGTGAGACTTTCCTGCATGTTGCTTTTACTTAGATCAGTAATCCTTCTTGAGTGAAGATGCACATATCTTTAACATTCACTCAGGACTTGTGTCTCTGTCTCCTGGCCCAGGCTGCAATGCACAACACCCCCAGTGTGGAACAGCGCCTCCTGGAGCTGAACAGGCAGAGTGCAGCGGCCAGGAGCAGACTGCTGGAGCTGATCGAGCAGCAGAAACTGAGCGCTTCAGGCAGGGTTTCCCCCTCCGTCTCCCCCATACCTCCCTCTGCCTTCAGCCCACACACAGCAGGTACGATGGGTCGGCCATGCGTGTCTCTGTCTGATTGCCTGTCTGATTGCAAGTGACTGTTACAAATCATTTCATCATGTCGTTCTCAGGGGGAGGAGGGACCCCAGAGGCGTCCATGTTGCTGCCTGCACAGGACCCCCTGTCACAGGCTAGTGGTGGTGGAAGACGGTGAGTAGCACAACCTGGCAGAGGGGGGCGTTTTGTGTTAAGGCCTGGGAATGTCGTACTTGCTAATCAGCTGGATTTTTCAGTATACTGACATTGAAAATGGTTTAATAGACTTATTTTCTTCAGAAATTAGCATACTTACCTAGCTACACTGGCCAATGTTTTTATGTAAAAAAAAAAATACACCCCTCTTATCAGTTTATATCACAAAGTAATCCATCCCATCCTCACTAATTGAGATGCCGTAGATTCACCCTATTTGCCCAAATTAAATTCTGTTGTCAGGTAAGTACACTTCTCTGCCTACCCTATCTCAGGGTATTATTTATATCTATAAGGGTATATTTGGAATGAAAATAATGAATGCCTTAATTAAAAATTAAAATTGGACAATGTGACTAGATATTTTGACAGTCGTGTCATGTAACATTTTGACATTTTTCACATTGTACATCGCGAAACAGCACGGTTAGCAGTACAGTATGGTTAGTAAGGACAGTACTTACTATTACATCTGTATGTATATAGCAGATACATTATAGGGAACACTTGTCTCACACAGCAAGAATTTCTGTTTGCTAACTCTTGTGATGCTTTCTGTGCTGCAGATCTGCTAGTGGTGAAATGTCTTCACAAAGCCTTGGAGGAGAGACCAGGGACGGCAAGACACAGGTACACACACACAAAGTCTAGATTATACAGATGCACTCTTATTTCATTGTGCTGTTCCCACTTGGGTCTAAAATAACACATCCCTTCTCTCCCAAACAGGCGGACAAGCTGAGAGAACGAGATGGATGGTTCGCCTTGTCCACTCATGTGAGATGACAAGAAGAGAAATAATGATTCAGCCTGGGAAACTTGAGGATGTGACAACCTGATATTTGTTTTATTGTTTTATGGATGCATTATTAAATGAATGAATTAAATGTGTTGATTTTTAAAAGTGAACTGTGTGGGTTTTTTTTTTGTCCTAACCACTGAGTGGGCCAGCCTTGGCACACACGCTGTATCTATGGAACACCTGTATAAAACCAAAGAATCTATAAACAATTTAGAAATCAGTATTGGTGCAAAGTAGATCCATTTTTTTCTTTGGTTGGCTTCTGCCGTGTTACATCGATCACATTATTTGTGAAATGTCTGGGAATATTGTATATAATTTTACTTTGGAATAATGTAGTCTACGTAGCAGTTTAAATTGAATGAGGCAATGTCTGGAATTGTTTTAGCATGTGTGTATATTAGAGACTCATCCATTAAGCCCTGAGGAATTTAAATTCCCATTTCTTCTTCCTATTTCATTCTTATGCTATCTGAAGGAGATGAGCTAACTGAAAGTATTGTAACATAAAAATCATATAAATTTGTTTTCCTCTGGTGATATTTTTAGACAATTGTCCAATGTTGAGTGAGTCTTAGTTTCCAATCCAGGTAAGTGTTTCTGTACAGAATCTCTTATTTGTAAATTCCAAACCTAACTGATTAAATGATTGTTGATTCCCTATTGTGCACCTTCTGTGTGTGTATGTGTGTATTTGTGTTTGTATTTTCTCCTGCAAAAGTACATTGAGTGAGCCATGTGGTCGAGGTGCAGTCTACAGGCTGAGGGGCCCAGAGGCCAAGCAAGACTTAACAGCAGTATGGACTTCAACTTCAACTTCAGAAGCATCAAATCCCGCATCAAGGTCCAAACTGAGCGAGGACAGACTGTCTGTCTGTCTGACTTTTTGTTTCTAAGGCTGTGGTTTGGTTTGGTTTGGTTAAGCTCTGTTTCCATTGTCTTTGAAGCGTGTTTTTGATCACTTAGTTTCAGCTTCAGTGTGTTTGTATTTGACTTGTGTGTTTCAGAGGAGAGAGGGAAATTGCGTGCTGACAAGCCATAAAAGGGAGAGAGAGCCCATTGAGGAAGAGGAGGAAGAAGAGCTGCCTCCCATCTACATCCCCAGCAATTCCTCTCCACTGTAGCTTCAACTCAGCCTGGCCTGTTCTGGCTCTCTGTTACACACACATACACACGCATATACACACACACATCTGTTTTTCTCCTCTCTGTTTCTCTCATGTTTCTTTTTAAGTCTTTGTTTATCTCTTTTTTTTGTCTCTGTTTCAGTCTTTTTCTTCCACTTCCATCCTCCCCATATCTCTTTCTTTCATGCTATTTTTCTCTCTTAGACACAGTTCTTTTTGAGTTATTCAACTGAAAAAGTGTGGGGAAAAAGTGAAAAAATAGTCACCAGATGTAAACAATTTTCTCTATTTCTCTCTTTCTTCATGTGCATTGTCCTTTTTTTTCATTTTTTTTTATAAACTGCTACTGCTTCTACTGTCTGTAAATCTGCTTGTAGTTCACATAGTGGGAATTCTTTCTAGCTAAAATGAGCTGTTTTATGATGAATGATGCTGTATTTATTCATTATATTTTATTTTTATACATTTGTTTATTTACTGTATTTTAGTGCTGCAGTGACCCAGTTTAACCTTAGGGATCAGTAAAGTTTGTATCTTATTTTATCTTATCTTACTACAGCACTCATACTCATCCTCTGCTGTTTCTCAGCTCCAGCAGGCAGAGAAAGAGAGAAAGAAAGAGAGAGAGAGCCTGGTTCCGCAGAAGAACGTGGTGCAGAGCAGTCTAAAGGCAGCAGATGGCAACCTGGAGCTATTCAACAGGGAGAGACAAGAGAAAAGTGAATGAGTTGGACGTGTTGGTTCCTCTCAGACTGCAACAGGTAAACAGCCACCACCCAGACCTCTGTGAAAATACATCTGAAAATGGTTTTGAATGTCTTTAAACATGGAGGTGTATGTTAGTGTCATGAGTCTGGTCTCCTCCTTTTCCTCTCCTTTTTTGTGAATCCAGCTGATAAAGTACTTACTAAAACACACAGTTTGAGTTTCCCACCCTCTCATCCTCTGCAGAACCTTCTCCATCCCTCTCTGCCCTCTCTCTCTCTCCTCCTCACACTCACCTCTCTCTCCGTCTCTCTCTCCTCCTCACACACACCTCTCTCTCCGTCTCTCTCTCCTCCCAGCCCCCCAGACTGAGTTTGTGACCGGCAGCGGTGGTGCTGGATGGGCTACAGGAGCACAAAGAGCTGCAGGTGGAGAAGAACCAGCAGAGAGAGCGGTATCTCCAGGCTCATCAGCAGCATGTCCAGCTTATCTACAACTACAGGGACATGGAGGCCGAGATCCAGGGTGAGCCTTCATCATCTAGACTCACACAGGGCGAGGAAGAGGAGGGCTGGATATTTTAAAACATACAACCCAATTAGGACAATCTTTTGGTATCAAGATGCATCTTTATGCATCTAATTTGTATGGAAAAGCTTCTATATTAATATTTTTTATATATTTTAATACATTTTTGTTGCCTCAGTATGTTCTACTGTTTGCATTTTGCACATCCTGCATATATGCTTTAAATCCATAAAACCTTCATAAATTACTTCAGATATTTTTTACTTAATATGCTCTAGCATTGAATATGTTGACTGTGTTATGTGTACATTATGTTTACATTATTATTATTATGAAATTTTTTTTTTTGCTGTATGCTATTATTTGCTCCAATGACCCTAATCTAATCTAATCTAATCTAATCTAATCTAATCTAATCTAATCTAGATGTGTTTCTTCATAGGTTACACGTATTCTTTCACTTAGTTTATCCGTTCATTGACTTCTGCTCTTCTGTGCAGCTCCTTGTAGCCTAAATCATCTGAAGTCAGAAACAAGTGGAAGTAAGCGGTCTTATTTCCACTTCAGGTAGTGTTTGCCGTGGGTTTCGGGGTCGCGGGGGTGAGACTGGAGTGGGAAGGAGAGCACTTGAGTTTTTCCAGTCAGTCAGGAGTGGTGTGTGGGGGGACGACAATGGCCAGCAGGGAAATCAAAAGGAGTAAATATTGCAGATAATAACAGGATGGAGGTATAAAGGGGCCAGGGACAGCAGCGGTAAACGTGGGGTCAGGGGTCATCGCGGAGACGCAGGGGGAGGCGGGCGGGGCCTATTGTGCCCGGCCCGGCTGAGTGGAGGAGAGGGTGAATGGGGATTAACCCCACCCCAGTGCCTCTCAATGCCCCCCCTCCACCGCAGGGCCCGGGGAAGGTTCCCATGTGACCCCCCCCCCCTCCTCCTCCTCCTTTATCTGGGCCCCTAGAAACCCCCTCCTCTCCTCGTCCACACTACAGATATTCTCACAGGAACATATCGCCTGAACATATAGTCAGCAGGGGAAAAACTAATAATTTAAACTTAATAATTTGTACTCACAAAGTACACAAAAACACATTTGCCCATTTTTGCATAGGGGAAAAAATTTTGGAAGTGGTACACATGGGGATTGAAACATTCTAAAATCACACAACACACAAACACACACACACACACACACACACAGACAGACACACAGAGACACACAGTGACGTGGGTAGAGAGGGGAGGGGGCTTTGGTTTTCTTAACTCATTTAAATCTGCCCCCACTTCACCTTAGTGAAGGGGGGCTGAAGTCACTCAGAAAAACACACATTCCCCCCCTTCACACACACACTCAGACACTGGCTGATACTGTTGATACTGTGATGGGGTCCAGAGTATCGTACATGCAGTCTGTGATAGAGAGAAACCTGAGTAGAGACTAGTGTGTTTCTAGGAATTTAGGCAATCCTACTTCTTCACTTTTGTTCTTTTTCCCTTTTTTGTAATTTTAACCATCATTTTCATTCTTTCACATTTATCATATCAAAAGGAGACAGAATTATCATTGAAATAGTCAAATATATGTCATGTGTTGTCTGCACTGTGTTGTTGATCATGTGTTTGCCAGTAGGGATTCATGTGAATAATAAAAATAATGTGCTGCTTGTCTAGTTAGAGATTTTTGAAGGTTTTTAGCACAATATAAATACCACAGTTCAGCAATGTCTGTCTCGTATCACTGGCACATCATCAATACAGCCCAATAGCACTAATATTATACTTTTTATAGATTTGTTTGCAATTTTTAGAAGTCATGGTTTCTATATGTTGTGCAATTCCATTTTGCCCTAAATGTTGCAGTGCGGTGCTCCTGCCACCAGGGGGCGATATTCATGTACTGCAGCAGCCTAGTTTGAGGCTTGAGTGTTGAGGAGCATCTTGTGTTTTTCTTTACTACTTTGAATTTTTTTCCCCAACTTTCAAACCCACTAAGTATGACTAACAAAGAACAGCACTGAATTAAACTGTAATGGTTTTCGTAACACTGTAGTGGTTTCACTACCACATGAGCCACTGTGTGGGTGTGCTGAACAGGCATTATAAATATATATAATAATATGTTGTAGCCTATATTGGTGGACTTGTTTAGATGCAGATTTGCAGTGTTAATATATTTGCTGTTGTGTGCTGAAGCCATTTTGTGAATTTGCTCTGGTGGTTTCTCACCAAAATGTCCCTTTAAAATGTCTTGAGATTCATAAACTGCATTGTACAATATATCTCTATAAGCATGTGCATGAGGAGGAAACAGTGCTTAAGTAAATGTATGTGTCTGCATGTGCTGTGCGTGTTTGTGTGTGTGTGTGTGTGTACGCATGTGAGTGGGTGTCCATGTGCGTAGGAGTGTACTACGCAGCTGTGT